>NW_025335349.1:11303497-11373680 GCF_004798865.1 Varanus komodoensis | reverse complement strand
ACATATCCCCTCTGAGTCTCCTCCAGGCTGAAGTGACCCAGTTCCCTCAGTCTCTCCTCATACGGAATCCCCTGCAAACTGGCCACCAACTTTGTGGCCCTACGCTGCACTGACGCTAACCTGGCTATATCCTTACTGTAATGAGGTGCCCAAAACTGAGCACAATACTCCAGTTGCGGGAGCACCAGAGTTGTATAGAGTGGTAGTAATACCTCTCTTGATCTAGAAACCACACTTCTGGCTATGCAACCAAGGGTGGCGTTCACCCTCTTGACCACCGCATCACAATGCTGACTCATGTTTAGCCTGCAGTCAACCAGTATCCCAAGGTCCCTTTCACAAGTGCTGCTCTCTAGCTACTTGTCACTTAACCTGTACTTATGACACCTATTCCTATGCCCCAAGTGCAAGACCTTGCACTTATCCATATTGAACGCCATCCTGTTGTCTCCTGCCCACTTCCATAGTCTGTCCAAATCCAAATGGATTTGGAGTACCTGCTCCTCAGTTGTGGCCACTGCTCCAGTTTTAGTATCATCTGTGAATTTGATCAGCAGACTGTTCACCCCTTCTTCCATGTCATTAATGAAAAGATTAAATAGGATCGGCCCCAGGACAGAGCCCTGGGGGACCCCGCTTGTCACTGGCTGCCATCCCAATGATTCCCCGCTAATGGTTACATTCTGCTTTTGGTCAGTCAGCCATGCCCTAATCCACCGGACATTGCTTTCGTGTATCCCAAAACTCCTCAGTTTCTCCACCAGGATATCATGGGGCACTTTGTCAAAGGCCTTGCTGAAATCCAAGTAAACCACATCCACTGCATCCCCTCCATCTAGCCATCTCGAAACCTTGTCATAGAATTCCACAAGGTTTGTCTGGCAGGACCTGTTTTTTGCAGAAGCCATGTTGTGTGGCTGCCAGCCTCCCTTCCGTACCTAGCATTGCTAGATCTCTCTCTATTATGAGCCTTTCCATTGTTTTTCCTACAATGGACGTAAGGCTAACAGGTCTGTAATTCCCCATGTCCCTTCTACTACCCTTTTTGAAAAATGGGACCACTGATGCCACCCTCCAGTCCTCTGGAACTTCTCCCATTCTCCACGAGGCCTCAAAAATGGAGGCCAGCGGGTGTGAGAGAATCCCTGCCAACTCTCTAAGTACTCTCGGGTGTAACCTGTCAGGGCCTGGTGCCTTTGTAATGTCCAATGCCCTGAGAAGCCGCTCGACTTCTGGGGTGGGGGTGACTCTAATCTGTTCCCCTAAGTCCTCATCTAATCTCCTATGCTGATCTCCCCCGTCCAGCTTTGGGGAGAACACAGAGGCAAAATAGTCATTTAGCATCTGTGCCTGTTCCCTCATATCAGTCACTGGATCTCCTTCCTCCTTATTTAGTGGTCCCACCACTTGTCTCCCCATCCTCTTCCTATTTACATGCTGAAAGAAGCCCTTTTTGTTGCTCTTGATATTCTTGGCAAGTCTCAGCTCGTAATCAGCCTTAGCCTTGTGAAGAATCCTTCTGCAACGGGCCTCCTCCTCCCGGTATACCCTTTTGTCTATTTGCCTCAGTACCCATTTCCTACGGAGGTTCCTCTTTCATCTAATCCCTCTAACCACCTCCTTTCACATCCATGGTGGCACTCTCCTCCGCCTCCCCACCTTACTGACTAGAGGTATCGTCAAAGCTTGCGCCTCCAAAACTTCCGATTTGAGTGCCATCCACCCCTCCTCAACTCGCTTACCTTCCAGTAACCTATCCCAGGAGACTTTCCCCAGTCTGGCCTTCAGTTGGCCAAAGTTGGCCCTCTTGAAGTCCCAGCTTCTAGTGCTCGACCTGCTTGCATGTTCCCAGTCCCCTGATCTCAAAGCAAAGGATGGAGTGATCACTCGCATCCAGAGCTCCCCTAATCTGTACTTCATCTACCAGCTCCTCCCTATTGGTCAAGGCCAAGTCAAAGATGTTTCCCCCTCTTGTTGCCTCTTGGACCCTCTGTGTGAAAAACCCTACATACTTGGATGCGCCTGAAATACTGCGCTGGCCAGATACAAGCTTGGGCTTATTTGTATAATTATTTATTACATTTCTATACTACCCCTTAACCAAATTTCTCTGGGTGGTTCACAAACAAAACTTAAAACCATAAACTACAAGAATATAGCAAAATGTAATAAAAAACCTGAAAGTTTAAAGAATGAAACCAATGGTAAAAGCCAGTAGTGGTGCAATGATTTAAAACAGGCACTAACACAATTTCTAAATCTGAGAGGGTAAGCGATCCCATCCAGTAGTTTTACTTGGCTAGCCCATCATCATCATCTAGCTGCTTTCCTGTAAAAGGGGAAGGAGCTAACATGGTTCTTACTGATTTAATGCAATTTTGGGAGTTCTGAGGCACAGGCAAATGTGCAAACACCAGCACACACACTTTCCTGAGCAATAATAAATACTCTCAAAACATTATTTATTATGAAGCCGCCCTTCAGAAGTTTTACTTTCTCAGCTGATGAGCCCAGATAGGTCCTGAGAACTTCCTTTCAATAGATTTTGGAAGGTTCACACAGGGATGTGTAGAGGAAATTTTATAAACACAGCTGCCTAGGAAATGAACACATCACAGTGATACATTGTCCCTTTTCTGTGTAATATAAATGTCTAATAATTACAAATGGAGTTATATCGCAGCTTTGGGGTTTCATTAGGCAAACATCATGCAAGAATGCCAGTATGCAGAACTCTCTCTTAAAATTATTTATGTTCAGTCAGGGGTATAGTCATATCCCACTGTGTTCCTGCCTTAGCACCTCCAGAGTCTTAGCACCTCCAGAGTCAGCTGCTGTATTCCAGCAAACCCTTTCTCCCATCCCTGACATACCAATGTGATGACTACCATTTTCCCTCCTTTCCAATTCCTTCTTAGTCTTCCCATGAAAGCTTTGGCATAATTTATCAGTCTAACTTCATTTTGAGGCCATCTGTAAGGATAAAACCTGTAGTCTTCATCTTCATCCAAGCTTCTGATGCAATCCAATTATACAGTAAATCTGGTGGGGTTTGCTCCCAGTGGGTAAATGTGCATAAGATTGCAACCCATTTGAATAGGCCTGCAAATCTGAAGGTGCATCCTTTCTCACTGTCTTTTTTCCCTCCTTTGATTATCATACCTGTACTGATTTGTAAACTGTAAGTTCCTGAGGAGCGAGGACCCATCCTTTTTGCTACTACTCTATAAAAGCACTGTGCATATTCACATTTTGTATAAATTAATCAGTCAATCAATATATTAATACTGTGACAACACTGCATATAAGGATTAATTGCATATAAACTTGTCTAGCCCCAGTAAATGAGAATGAAGAGACAGCATTTTTGTGGTTTTCTATATCCTGAATATTTACCTTGTGGAACCCCCTTTTTTCTCTGTGCCTTTCTTTGGATTGAGGTGTTACAGAAAGAATAAGGGCAGGAAGGGATGCAATCCTGCAGTGTAGTAAACTTTGCTCATTTTTTCATTCTTGGCAGGAATAAACAATGTGTTGGGAATTGCTATCCTTTGCCTGGTGCTTACAGTGTATTTCCAATTTCAGAACTAGCTCTGAAGCAGGGAAACCAAGTGAGCACGTGATCTAGCTAGAGTTGCAAAGCTGACTACGTTGTTGATTAAATTCGGTTTTGAAATTGTATAGCATAGATCAATGAACAGTAGCAAGTAGCTTCCTGTGTTCTGCTCCGTTAGCTTAACCAGTGTAGCCTAGAACAGGAGCCTTCAATATGTTTCTCTTTTGCCCAGATACTGCTGGGGCTGTTTCCCAGGGCTTCCTTTGAGTGGGCTGCCTTTTATTGGACTATGCTGGCAGCATTTCCCTCTTGCTTTCAGCCTCATTTGTCAAAGCAGCTTGGCTAATCATGGGCACCAGGCTCCTTGACTTGTGAGTGGCAGGGCCATTTTGGCTTGGCTGGCTCTCCCTCGCTTTCAAACTCACCTGGTTTGCTCCAAGTGGCCACTTTCCAAGCCTGCTCATTGGAATGAAATGAAGACTAATAACTCTCAGTTCTCTTCTGCAGGTTTATGTGAGCTCATAGCAACTTGACCAATGGTGGGAGAGGTTTAAGGATAGTAACTAGTGTGTTTGTACCTCTGGTTTTTCCCTTCTTGTCAAACTTTCTAACTGTAAACTACAGCTCTTCCTGCCTTCTCCTTGCTGGAGAATCCGGTGCACCTAACAATAAAGTTGCCTTATACAAAGAAAGTGTAGTTACACAGCACTTCATATTAGTGGCAATGAATGTAGGCTGGGAGCAGTGTGGTTTCAATTGAATTCCAATCAATCAACTTACTTTTATTGGTCCTCCCATTCACATGGTTAGAAAAGACTAACTAGCATGGTTTAATTACAAGCACCCCCTAAAGCTGGCTGGGCAAATGCAACTGTAGGGGAGAGAAAAAAATATGAAATAAGTACTTGCTTTTGTCAGGAAGGAGGCACTTGTTGCTTGCTTTTAGATTGCCGTGGGAGAGAGGAAGAGAAGAGGAAGGAAAAGAAACTCATCCAAGTTAAAGAACACCAAAGAAATGAACTACACTCCTCTATTTCTTCCCAGGGCCTGGAAGCAGGTGGAGCTGTTTCTATTATCCCACGTTCCTGTCTGCATATCAGTCTTCATATTGAAGTGATATACATTTTAGCAGTTACAGCAAATGGGATATGAAAAATCCCTCACTCCAGAGCACATTTACAATGCAAATGCCCTTCTAGAGAACTGTTTGCTGTTACCTGGACATAAATAGCGCCTGTTCAAACAATAGCTACATTTATGCTTTTCCTGTGTGGGAACAGGGGTATGGACTGAGGCAAATTGCTTCTTCAAATATATTGGATATTCTAGTCCTGAAAGGAAAGGGGCTGAGAAGGGAATCTTTAATGGGCTGTATTAAGCATACGAGTTAATTCAGTTTTATGCTGGAATAAACAACAGCCTTACACAAATTTTGGAGCTGCTTCTTTCAGCAACACCCAACACATATTTTGGAGACCAATTAATTGGGACATACCAGCTGAGGAGAATTGTAGGAACTTTTACAATATGTTGTAATTGTATTTAATAATTATAATAGTGTGTTATATATTGCATTGACATACAATATCATGCATTTTGCATACACACAGCTCGTTCTCCTCCTTTCTTACCAATTACTCTGGGAAAAGGTTGTTTAACACAATTAGCTATTTTAATTGGTTCTGCTCAGAAGCATGCCTTCATCCAGAGCTGTAGCAATGTCTTTGGCTTTAAAAGAAGTACCTGGAATGTGTGCCAAGATGTTGCAGCATGGAGAGTTCATGTCAAGGTTCCAGACATTCTATTCTGTCCTTTACACTCAAATGTTCTGTCCCTCCCGCAACTGATGCTTAGCGTGCTCAGACCTCCTTGGATTGTTCTGGGGTCCGTGAACCTTTTAACAGCCTTTTCTTAAGCATGTTTGTTATCTTGGAGTTCCTGTAAGCCTGTTGACATCTTGTGCATTGATGATGCCAACAAGTGACATGTTGTTAACTATTGATCACAATTCTTGAATTAAATACAAACATTGCAAACTGCATTCATCTCTTCCCCCATCCTTCCACCCTTCAAACTCTCTCCATAGTTAATTAAATGGCAGGTACTAGTTGGCTATAAAGCTGCCAGAAAGCAGGTGCTATATGCAGGTGCACCCTTGAGAGTTATTCAGCCATGCAGAAAATATTTGCACATGAAGCACTAACCCTTCAGCCAAAATATTGTTGTGAGCTCTTGATTATTGGACAATTTCATTCAGTGTGGCTCCAGGTTTCAAAGGGCCCTCGGGCGAGGCGCTCATTCCTCGGTGGAGTCCATCTTCTCACTGCCACAGTCACACAAGCCGCTATTGCGTCTCCTTTGCTATTTGTTGTTCACTCGGCAGGCAGACCATCAGGGGTCAAGCACACAGCAGCCTTCGGGGTACCTCCTTCTCACCAGCAGCATTTTCTGGGCCAGGGCAAGAAACAAGTGAACAAGCAGGCTGCACCCACCTCCAGGTGCTCTTGGCCAGGGGTGCCTGTTGAGGTTTGGGCCCACAGCAGGTGCCTGACAGCAGCCCTGATTTCATGGAGAATTCCCTGTTACCTGGTGAGTACGGGTTAAGGTCAGTGGGTACTTCTGAAAATCAAACAGCTTAAGAGCAGCTGTACCAAGTATACATTCATATTAGAATAGGGCAAGAGAAGAAGATAGAAGTGTCTGCCGCCGAAGAGGGCCTGCAGCTCCCAGAGATCACTTCCTCTTTCTCCACATGCAGAGAATGGGATTAATAAATAGGCAGGCCTTACACTGTGTGGGCACAGTGTTATAGACATTCTTTAAGTGAGATATATTAAATATCTAATTGGGCAGTTGCTGTAACTTGAGTAAAATTAAGCACTGGAGAATATAATACACTGATAACTTCTCTAAGAATCTGCTCCATCTTCTCTGTAGTCCTTAAACCTTTTCAACTGCTCCCCTATTGCTTACATCTGAAATTTTTAATTATTTTTGTTTTTCCTTGCCTGCTCCCCTTTTAAAAACATAGGCTTTTGTCTTCCTTTTATCTTACTTGTATACATACATCAGACAGAGCTGCCCATAGAACTTTAACTACAGGATGGTATAGAAGTATAATATATGGATGGATGGATGGATGGATGGATGGATGATATATAGAGTTAATACAGGGAGAAATCACATTTTGGTGCTTTTCATTATACAATTTCAAATCCCAATTCAAAAGCATGCTTAAGGTGGAATCTTATGAATGTCTAACCAGAAAAGTCCTACAAATGCTCAAGCTAGCTATGCTGTCTAGGGAATGCTGGGAGCTGTGCAACTTTTTTTCTTTCTAAACATGTACAGAATTTCTTCTTTAGGATGATGATGATGATGATGATGATTCACTTACATCCTGCCCTTTTCCCTAAGTCTTCTTGGATGGTCATTGCCTTTGCATTTTACCATCCCAACAAACTTGCCTCCCCTGTCTTCCACCACATCACATAAACCTTTTAAATTTATTCCTTCCATTTTCTCATTTCTAGCCCAGAAATAATTTTCCACCACTCCAATACCGGTTCCCCATCTCAGATGGAACAGTTAAAGATAATCACAGAACATATCAATGTACTGAAAGTAGGAGGGTGATGCCTTGAGGCAGGCTTGCAAACTTTCCAGTACTTAGAGTAATGGCATGGCTGGGTTTTGGTTTGCTATGTCTTCTGAGCAAGCATGCATAGCATTGCATGATTGGGACCTTTTGATATTTTCCTACATATTGAATTCCAACAGACACATTTTTTGAAGGCACCGTATTAGTCTTCTTCAAAGGATTTAACTTATAAGATCTTCATTATTTCAGATGAAACATGCGGTGATACAAGATTTTTAAAGCTTTTAATCAGAGCTACTCCTTGTCAAATTGTGTCGAGTGCTGATGATATTGTTACTAGCAACTGTGGTCTTTTGATTCAGGAAAATATTTACAATTGTTTTCTCAATACAAAAATAATCTGCTTTATGTAACTGAGTCTTTGTATAATAAAACTGAAAAATATTATCTCCATGGTAATGAATGCAATATTAATCATACTAAAATTAATAAGTTATAAGGAAGATAATTAAATATCAACAATTTTATTAGATGACTGTAACCAACACTTTCTAAACTAGGAATAGACAGTTGATATGATGGACTGCAACTTCCGTAACCTTGGATTAATGGCTAGGCTTCAGGTTGTCACGTCCCTGTTCTAAACAGTGTCCAACTGGAATAGCATCCCCTGCTGTGTTGTATCTCACTAGAAACTGAAGTTATAATAACATGGTCCAGATGCACATACAAGGAATTACTATGCAGACTCCTAGAATACTCCAGCAGTTTTCACCACATTAACTCTTCCTCCAGTTGCAAGGGAGGCAAGCTCCTTAAGAAATGAGCCAAGCAGGGGCTTTTCTTCCCTTCACTGGGGGCTGCTATAGTAAAGGATTCAGTAAAATCCCATAGATACCTAGAGACTTAGTCCCAGGTAAGTGTCCATAAGATTGCAGCCTTATATATGGCATGCTTTTCCACCAGAATGGACTTGCTGAATCCCAAATTAATTTTCTTTAGTGCTTGGTGGACTGAATAGGAAGCCTTCTCAATTTACATGCAAGCTTGCTCAAAGAGATCTATTCCTTACTTGTACTGATTTGAAATGGTAATGCATTGTTTTCATGTTTGGAGATTAACTAAAGCTGCAGTGAGATAGATGATTTCATGGTTAAATGAGAAAGCACCTAGTGATAACCTATAACATTAATATTCCTTGAAGCATTCCCGTACTATAAATAGTTCCACGGAAAGCTAATGCGATATAATATAATGTAATACAATTGTCAGAAGAACACTGAAAATGTGTGCCCAACAAGTGCAAAACTGCTCTGGGTAGCTTATCCAAGCCACCTGGCTCTTTTTACTGCCATGAATATGCATGTAGTGGAAGAGAACAGAGCAACTGTTTAGAGAGCCATTTCATAACCTCTTGATTTGAGCATAAAACTCACATGGTCCTGGGCATGGTCTGAAGGTATATGAGCAGCCATCATGCTGAAGCGAAGCAGAACAGGATTTGGTCTTGTTCCATAATGGCAGGACAGTGGGATAAAAATGTAATGATACTACATCAATATATGTTGCTCAGGTCATACATCTCCAAGGTATTTTATTTTGAAAGGATATTCTTGTGCCATTCCAGATTAGACCTTCTAGATGGTGGTGGCATCATTCTGGAAACCTTTCATTCTGGAAACCTCGTAAACTGCATTTTTTACCAGTAGGGAAAATGTTCTTTGATCTGTGTGGCTCCTTCATAGGATAGTTTTGATATCTCTGCATCTCTTCTCTGTACTGAGCAGTTGTTGGTTTCGGAGTATTGCGGTATATTCTGTGCTTGCTTATTTACATTTGAAATATGTTTGAAAGTTTACTTTTTATGTTTTAGAGTTATGCATTTCACTTGAAATGCTTCTTGAGTAGAAGGAAAGCATGATTTATAATGTAAAAAAGAAATAAATGCAAAAATTTGTGGATTGTAAAGCCTATTGTAACAATGAAGTCCTTGCAACAGCTTTTAGTTTTACACAAGTGCATTATTTCACTAAAAGCTGCTTAGCAATCTATGTTGTTCCTAACAGGCACAGCCATCCCCATGGGTTTGATGTCCAAAATGCTTCCTTAATCTGTCCTTTTTCCATTATACAGTAAAAGTTACAGGCTAAGAAATGCTTAACCTACTTTCTGAATTCCTGTTATCCTTGATAATATTATCACACAGATCACAAGACTCTTGGGCTGGTATACACTTTCCCTCTAGATATTAATGCTTTTCTCCTATTTATTCATTTTACTAAAACTGATCTTGGGAGAAGTTTCAAGTGTAGGTTAGTCTTGATTATCTGAATTCCTCAGGGCCATGCATGAACTGTTTCCCTTGCCAGAGGCTGGATCATCAGAGAGGCTGTTGATACAGGTTTATGACCACAGAGGATGCAGCCTGAGTTCAGGTGACTGGAAGGGGCTGTAGCTCAGTGGCAGAACAGCTGCTGTGGCTATAGAGGCTCCCAGGTTTAATCCCAAGCATCTCCAGGCAGGGCTGGGAAACAACCCTGCACAACCTAAGAGAAAATCCTGTGCCAATAAGAAACGTTTCATTGTTGTCCTACAGTTTGAAAATGCGACTTGCCATTTTCAGGGTAGATAATCATCTGACAACAGATGATGAATTGCCCCGAAGAAAACAATCTGCATTTCTAAAATGCAGAGGGCAACAATGAAAAATTTCATTGGCACTCTTTTCGTATTTTCCACCCACTGCTTCCTCCTTCGCACTTGTCCCTTCCCCTTTCATTCAGTCATCTAGGGAGGAATCCTGCCTGAAACCCTGGGAAGCCACTGCCAATCCGTGTCCACAGTACAGGTCTGGATGGACCACAGGTCTGAACAGGGATAAGGCAGCTTCCTGTACTCTTCCTGTGAATTATTGATAAGACTTGTATAGCTGGTCTCTGGCATCATTTCTATAGAGAAGCTAGCTTCTTCTCTGCCGATTTACCAAGGCCATTTCCAGTACTGTGCTGGCAAGATTTTGCACACAGCAGATCTAGGAGAGAATGACAACCCTTAAATATGTCTGGGATGTGGAAAATCTTAGTGGCAGCCATTAAAACGTAGTCAAACTGAAGACAATGTAGACCTGCAGCATCATTAAATATACTCATCGAAGACTTTGCTTCTAGAATAACACTGCCCTTTATTTATGCTCTGCTCATAAAGGTGAAAGAAGCGTATAATTGAAATTATGTTAAAAATAATAAAAGAAACATTGAGTTGAGAAAAGAAAGAGAGAAAAGAGCCCATGCAGCTGGGAATGGACAACAACTGTGACAAACTGAAGACCAGGGTGCAAAGATGGGTTGGCCTCACATTAGAAGAGTGAACAAGATACTGGATAAACAAAGATCTCAGTGCAATTAGGAAATGTGAATAATGGTTCTTTCTTCAGGCTACTTCAGGTAATGCAGGGGTGGGCAACTTCTCTCCAGGAGGGATGACCCCCTCCCCCAAACCAGAAGGCGTCAAGAATATGATGAAGTTCCAGGTGGCTGCATTTGGAGGATCATCCATTTGATGTTTCCTGCCATGTACCTTCACCCTCTGGTGGGAGAGAGACATGGGACAGATGAAGTCGTTACCCCCAGACAAGGATGTACAAATTTTGTTAGGCCCATTCCGTTTTGTGCATTGGCAGGCAACTTTCATTCCATTGCTTGTCCAGTGACATGACTGAGTTATTTCTTTGATTGATTGATTATATTGATATTCTGCCTTTTTTTTCCTCTCAAGGATTTATCTTCCTCCCCTCAATTTTATCCTCACAACAATTCTGTGAGGGAGGATGGGCTGAGAGTCTGGCCCAAAGTCACCCAGTAAGCTTTATGGATGAGTGGGGACCAGAACCCAGATTGTTTGAGTCCCAGTCCCATACCCTTAACCACTACACTAAACACACAAAAGGGCTTTTCTCAATTTCCTGGACTTGCGTTCATGTTGGAAAGTGCACACCTGCACAAATGCATACATATAAAACCCCCAATTGCATTTTCATGTTTTACCCTATGGGAGAAAATAGGGTGAGTGTTCTTTTTAATTTTTAGTAGTGTTTTGGTATACAATTCTAGAATTTTTAATATCAGTCCAAAAGTCCACATGACTTGGAAAAAGCTAGTTTCTTGCATAATCCATGAGCTGAATTTAAAGAAATCTGGACTCTGTTGCTAAGTTCACTGACAACCCTTGTTCCTAGTTGGCATGTTGGATCCTCCTTCCAATGCATCCTCAGAAACCAGCTTTGCCTGAGCCAGATGATGTGAGGCAGGTGAAGCATCTACATCCCCGATTCTATTTTGTATTTAATTAATTTGTAACAAGAGGATTCCCCTGAGAGCTGCTCATCCTCCATTAGAAGGGAGGGGATGTGCAGGGAAACCCCTTCGTTATCTCCGTTTATGGACTGGAAATAACAAGATTTCTCCCTGCATGGCTTCATGAAGCCTCGTGAAGCTTGCAGGCCAGAGCTTCAGTACAGGCAGGCTTAAGGGAGGTATCCAGGCTTCTGGGGACTGGATGGGTGCTCTCTCCAGATTTCAAGGGAGTGAATTTGGGATGAATTTACACTGGCATAAATAACAGAACAGCCCCATGAAAAGTTACTCTTGGGTCCAACTCTGGTATTTGCAAGCACCACTAACTGGGCCATTTTAATACAAAAAGGCAAACAGACTTTTCTGAGCTGCACCCCCCCACACACACACGTGTGCACACCCATTCAGTTTTCTTCTTTTATCCTTCTGCTTGTCCTCCACTGCATTGCTTAAAATGAAGTGTGTTGAAAAGGATGAGGTTTGGTCTTTGGTCAGAACTCTGAACAACCCTGGCCATTAACTCTTCACAAAAGATCCATTTGGGAAGAAGTGACAGGTTCAATTATATAAAAAGAAGCCAAAAAGCACTCTGCGAAGGGAGGTGGGGATGTGTTAATACTTTTTCTCCATTCATTTCCAGATGCCAAATGGTTTTCTAGCTTAGGCTAAAGACTCCGACTACTCAGATCATTCTCAGGGAACACGCGCTTTTTTGTTCTGACACCCTTCAGCAGAGTGCGGCCATCAAGAAATCACAGAGTCAGCAAAAATGCAGCTGCCCTGGAGTAAGCTGCCCTTATAAAAGGTGCACAGCCACCTGAAGCTGAACTGACATAATAACCCACCTGACCAAATAGTGCCTAGATTTCTTTTGCAAGGAACATTCACCTCTGATTTAAATACTAAGCTTGTCCCAGGAAAAGTGAAATTTTAGTAAGATTTCTACTAAAGGGTAGTAGAAAGGGTAAAAAATTTCTAAAAGGGAAGAGAAAGTCTTCCTCAGCATACATTCAGGTTATGCATGGGCAGATAATCATATGCTTTGGGCCACACAAGGCTTACCTCCACGTGGGCATGGAGGCCAAACCCAGCACCCCTGCTTCCCCAGCCACCAAATGTGTTGAGCCTTCTGGATTTGCGTGCATTCCCCTACCCATTCTAAAGGCTGAATTGACGTTCCTTAGGCTTAATTCCTTAGTAAGAGCTTTAAGTGAAAACATACTGCCATTTAGGCCCCTCCTCTTTTGGCTTCAGGCCTGCCTGTCACTAGAATGGAGCCCTCAAGACTTTCTCCAAAATGGACTTTGGCCCTTGGGTTGAAAAAGATTGAACACAGCTGCAAGAAACCATTTTCAAGCTCAGACTTGCATTCCCTCTGGCAACCACTCAAAGTTTACTCATTTGAAAGGAATTAAGATGCTGACCTTTTCTGACTGTGATTTTGGGAGTACTCAGGTATTGGTTATAAACATAAAAAACAAAATTGAGCACAGCCCCCCTTGCTCTGGCTCGCCTAAGCTGAACTGACACTAAAGAATGGACAGAAATGATCTGAAGCCTTTTAAGCAAAGGCTCTAGTTTACTCTTGGTTTTATTCTATAAAATGCAAATAGCTTCCAGCTTACCTATAGGCAATCACTAGGAAAAAATGAATAAATTAAGCAAGAATCTAGAGACAACTGAGGAGTTATCCCTAGAATTAATGCCATACAAATATAATGCACAGCCCGATCCTCAGGGGATACAAAGTTTGTGTGTGAGAGAGAACTTAATTATATGCAGATCAGTAAAGAAACCCAAACTTCAGGCAAATGTAAATTCAGCATCCCGGTATCATGTGCTGACTTAAATGGTAGTTGCTTTGCTCTAACAACTGCAATCTACTGAGTTCCTTGCTTGCAAGACCTGGCATGTGTACTGTTGGAATCTTCCCCACGCATTTTGGGGAAAACATTTTTACAAGGAAAACATTTTAGAAACCAGCATGACACATCTATTCTGTAGAAGAGAGCAAAAAGCAGCAAATATCCTATTTGTAGATAAGAATCACACCTTGGTTTCTGGGTTGCAGTCAGTCATCCCAGTCTTATTATACAATGCAGTGTTGTGACCATGCTGGCAGTCCAGCGCATCTGGAGAGAAGCACGTTGGGGAAAGCTGGAGCAGTTACGCTGTCAAAGTAGGACTGGGGGTACCAGGTACCAGGTGAATCCATGAAAGTCACCGGTGACTGTCTGATCTCCCTCACAGAGTTGTTGTGAAGGTCAAATGGGGGAAAGCATCAGGCATGCTGCTTTGAGGCCCTTGGAATAAAGGTAGGATGTACATAAAATTAACAACAGACAATAAAATGTACTCGGCGCAGGAGTGCTGATGTATTTGTAGATCTGTACAGAATACAGAAGATAGTTGATGGAAGAAATCTAGGTTTACACAAGAGTTTCACATTTCTCTTAAACCAGCATATTTGGGAACAGTATATCTGGGTGTTTTTTTGGGTTTTTTTTTTTTTTTGCAATTATTTATAAAAGGCAAAAGCATTTATTTAAAGCAAGACATAACAAAACACAAAGTTACATTTAGGGGAAAAAATAGGCCACAACCATTTAACCACTTGCCAGTTTTACTTCTAAAATTGTTCCAGCAATCTGTATATAAATTTTTCTGCAACAGGTAATGTAAACATGCACCACAATGAACAGCTTATTTATAGTGCTAAAAATACATTTGGTTCAAAACTACGATCCAATGTAATCTATGATCAACAGAGATGCTCAAGCCAAGGATGTGAACCATATGAACTAGTTGCAGATGTCGCCTTTCTGTGCTATTACATTTTCATCCTCTTATATATTTCAGCTTCTTGTTGCGTCCTAATATGTATTACTACTGAATCTCACATGCTTCAGAGTTTCTCGATGAATGTAATGTAAAGCTTTAAATTTGTTTAGGACTATATTGGCATTAATGGTAATACTTGGCATTTTTCTGATGCTCAGTGTACATTTTCATGCATCATTTCTAAAGGAGTGGTCTAAAGGAAGAACAATAAAAAGACACATTATTTCACTAGCATGCCATCAGTCAACCCGATCTCTGCAAGAACCTCAGGGCACTGCTCTTGTGCAGTTCCTATGCATCTCCTGACAGGCTGCTCTCTGTTTGTTCAATAATTAACCCACATTTCAATTAAATTTCTTTTATACTTGCGTTTCTCAGGAATTCAGTGTAGATCAGTGCATTGCAGCCCTTGAACCAAATGCTGCTAATTTTAAGAATGGTTGCCGAGGCCCATCTAGTCCATCACTGAGCTTCCTGCAGTGGCTAACCAGATGCCCTCAGATGAAGCTAGAGCATAAGGGTCTCTTCCACAGCTGTACTCAGTGACTGCAGAGACACACTGAAGGAAACACCATGAGCTGTCGCCATGGATCCCTTTATCCTCCATCCTTCAATCTGTGTGGGCAGGGTTGAGTATCGGTCACAACACAGATGGACCAACACACACAAGGGCAATCATGTTTTTCATGCATTGAACAGTCATGTCAAGCACGGCTGCAATCCTATGCACATTTAACAGAGAGGAAGTGCCAAGCTTCACAGCACTCAAAATTCTAAGCTAAATGTTGTTCAGTGTTCAACTGGATTAGGCAAATCTTGCCTGAATGATATTTCCCAGCAGTTGCCTTTAAGGGTGGCAGGGTTTTAAAAAAAGAAAAAGAAACCCTTCTCAGCCAAAGTGTAAGAATGACACCAGTATGCTAGTACAGAATCATGCTTTTTCTAACTCAGAGGAGGGCCACATGTGCCCCCCCCAAAGGGTCCACTGGAGGGTTACAACAACACTATAGTGAAGTAACTCCCTTCTGAGATCCTTCCGGTGGCTTAAGAAGGTGCAACAAACTTTGTCTTGCTTACTGAATGCTGCACAATAGCTTTCCTTTTCTGAAACCCCTATGTCATTCCATGAAATCTCTACTCTGATGCTGTTGTACAGAAACCAATTTAAGGCACTTCCCAAGTTCAAATGTGCTTTGCTCCTGCATTTTTGAAAGCTTTCTGTTCCCAGATTTGCAGAAAGAGAGCCAAAACTGGCACCTAAATACAAATCAATATAGTCTTAGTTTCAGAATTTGAAGTATAAACAACAGAGAATTGCATAATAATACAACTAGGCTAGATACTTTCAAGCCAGGATAGTCTGTACTTAGGTATGGACCAGGTTTCTCCAACTTGGTATGTCCTCCAGATTTTTTTGGACTCTAAGTTCCAGCATTCCTGACCACTGCCCATTCAGACTGAGGCTAGTGAGAGTTCAAGTCCAAACCATCTAGAGGAATCAGATTGTGGATGGCTGGAATAGCGAATACTTACAAACAGTTTGGGTTTTGAGGAGCAACTTGCATGATAGACAGTGATAGGAACCAAAATCAGGCAATGACTCCTGACCCAGCTGAAGAACGTATAATTTGAATGGATGGGAAGATTGACATATTGATGTTCCTGTAGCAGAACCAGTTCCAACTTAACTGAAATTACCAGGAGCACTGTTTCCACCCATCCACAGCATATACCAGGCTGAGAAAAATACTACCACACCATGTCTAAGGGTTGAAACGCTTGCATCTCTTCTTGGTGCTCATTTTCTTCTAAATGTATATGTCAGTGCTTCTGCAACAGCCAGCGTCCAAATCTACATTGGCTGCTCCATCAAATGCTACATACAAGTCATGAAGGTGACAGCTCTCCAAGAAGAGGGGTGAACCTCCTAAAGCCTCCAAAGGTGGTATAATCTTCTTTTCTCGTTCTCTTCAGCAAAAGTACACTCATGTCTCCATTGGTTGCTTCTTGTTGTTGTTCAGTCTTTGGTAATTGCAGATCTATCACAACTGAACTCCGGAATGAGAAACACACTCCAAAAACCCAAAACGAAAGCGCTGTCCTGTTTATTTTGTGCAAAAGCTCCAAACTGTATTATGACAAGTGCCGTAATGAAAACATTGAGGATTTGCATCCACTACGCAGCAGGCTGCACCACAGGACAATGCTAATGGCAGGACATTGTCTCAATCAAATAATAATTGTTTCAGTCATGCATGTTGTATTTCCTGCTGCTTGCAAGGACTTGGTCAAGGACTTGGTCAAGGGCTCTTTTACAGCAGCAAAAAGGAGTTCAGTCTTGCTTCTGCCGTGTATAAATACAAGTAACTTACAAGCTTGGAACTGAAAATGTTCTCTTACCCAGTATTATTATCCTGCATCATATGTCTGGAGTTATTAATGTTGTAGCTTGAGATCATTCAGCTGCTGAAGAAAGGAAAAAAATCAGGTTAGATCCTGATCCGCCAGCTTTGACTGAGCTCCTCCAGTGTCATGACTTAAGAGGAAATTAAAACAAAACGCATAAACATCTAGTGGCAGTCAAGCCAGCTGCTTATCCAGCTCATTGGCAACAGAAAGAAAAAGATCAAATTCTGAGCTGAGAAGTAAAACACAAAAAACTACACACAAGAGAGGTTTCATATTGCTAGTTTATAGTGATATCTTATTAGCAGTCTACTGCTCTGAGGGCTTTATTTCTCTAAGTGGCAGAGTGGTTTAGGACCGCATGATGCCCTGGTCACACTGGAGGGGTCTGCCTTTGATCTGTGCATGGATGAAAGACTATTGGAAATCTCCAGATGGAATAAGGACATAGGC
This sequence comes from Varanus komodoensis, assembly GCF_004798865.1. Classification (NCBI taxonomy): domain Eukaryota; kingdom Metazoa; phylum Chordata; class Lepidosauria; order Squamata; family Varanidae; genus Varanus; species Varanus komodoensis. The sequence goes on along the minus strand of NW_025335349.1, from coordinate 11,356,471 downwards.
ATAATCACTACACCTAGGCACAGCTTCAGTTTGCAGAAACTATTATATTGTGCATTGATTGGGTATATATACCCTAATAATCCAATTAGTAATTAGAGGGATACAATTGTCATCCTAGAAAGAAACAAGAGAGACACTGCAAGTGAGCAAACATGATCAGAGGTTTGGAATGCAAGCCAGAGGCTAGGCTCAAGTTACAGAGAAACAAGCGAGAGACAAGGGTGGAGCTCACAGCAAGAGTACTAAGTCCCAGCTTGAATCTCTGAAATCTCCAGATCAAGAAACAATCTCAGACTGGAAACATGCAGAGTATTATCTGCATAAATGTTTAACCTGGTGTTGTCTCCAGATGTTTTGGCCTACAGCCCCTCCTCACCAGTTGTTTTTCTGGCTAATGGGAATGGTAGGCTCCCCCCCCCCCACTTGTGGAAAGCCACAAGTTGCCTACCCCTAATCATAGACAATTCCGAACCAGGCAGGACAATGGTCAAACTCAGCTGCCCATGTCTGCTATGCCCTACCCAAGCTAGAGGAAACCATGGCTTAGCTAGAACTGGGCAGGGGAATCACTAGCCCACATATTTTATTAAGACAGAGATATGGGATGTACCTTCCAGATGTTGGACTGCACCTTCCATCAGCCCCAGCAAGCATAGCCAATGGTGAGAGATGCTGGGAGCGACAGCCCAACAATATCTGGAGGGCCACCTATTGCCCACTCTTATATTAAGGCCATCTGTACCTGAATCTAGTCCCAGGATTAAACTTTTTTAAAAAGGCATGTGTCACTTTTAGAAAACAAAGAGGGCACATGACTGCTTACTCAAGTATTAATAGAATGCAAACTCAACATAGAAAAGGAGGCTTTTGCTTTGGCCAGGACACAATACAGCAGGAGCCGACTTCTACAGGAGTGCATGTTGCATGAGAGCTACACAAGGAGCAACATGCAGGACAACACTGACACTTGCAACGGCTCTGCCTGCAGTGGCCTAAGGTGTATCCAGAGGGGCCCCCACCCTGTAAACACCCCTGTCTATTTGTGTTTGGGCGCAGAGGACATTTTACAGCAAATGGGCAGCAGGACGTCCACGCCAACCTTGTTAACTGCAGGATGTCACTGGAGTGCTATCGACCTTGTGGGTCTAAGTCACAGGGATCTGGAGTTCCAGAAAACTTTTATTCAATGTACATAATGATTTGGCAACCAGCACAAGCTGCCCAAAGAGCCGCAGATTCTAAATATCTCTGTTTCTGTTGGGCAGTACCCCACTTGTCCTCAAATAGCCTTTTTAATGCTACAGTCCTATGAGACAGTACCATCTATCTCGTTAATTTGCTTTTTGGCGCCAGGCCAAGACCTTTTTATTTAAACGATATTTTAACTGTTAATTGTTGTTATTATTTATTTATTATACACCTGCCGAGATGTATCCGGGTTTTTTAAATTTTATTTAATATTTGTTTATTTGCTTTGTAAGCCGCCCCGAGGCTTGTTGCAAAGGGGGCGGCATAAAAATGCTTTAAATAAATAAATAAATCTGCCTAACAGAAGTCACTTTACGTGAACATATATAACCTAGGAACTCTGATGCTGTGCATGTCAATTGAGTTTTTTTGCATTTGATCACTCCATATGAACCAATAACTCTGATTTATTTCAGTTCTGCCATTTGGATGAGGTGGTATAAATATTCTCCAAAAGATCTTAAAAAATAAATCAGTGCTAACACACTTTTCTTAGAAATGTCATGTTACACACCTTATAACTCCCTCTAAGCTCTGTCACCTGTCAAAGAAACATTCTCTGTGTCACAACATGCTGAATAGCTATCGTATCAAGAAAACAAACACGCAAGCAAACTCCAGGAAAAAGATATAAATAAATCATTTTTATCTGTACTGGGGTGAGGGGAAATTATAACACATTTCCAGCTTCTATGCGATTGTATACTATATGCTGTTATTCTTTTTCATGTACAATATTACTCTATTATTCTATAAAATATAATTCTACCTATTATTCTCCAAACACTTCTAGATACATATAATCTGAAAGCAGTAGTACAATCTAATGTGTTGCCTATTAACAGATGCATGGCAAAGCGACGAGTAGAACTGAAACAGAAAATCTTTAATTAATTTAATGCTAGAATTAATTTTGGGTCATCCAAGGTAAGTTTCTCATTTCACAATAACAGGTGTTGGTATAAGAGCAGTACATCGCTGTTAGAAAGTGTAAATTTGTTCAGTGTTTTAAAGAAAAAGATTTTGATCCAAGAGTCCAAACCATAAATGCATATTATGGCATATGGCCCAATTATGGCATATGACCTTCACTTAACAAATTGATGTCTCCGTGCATTTATTTTTTTAGTCTGCTCACACATGCATTTGTTTGGCTGGTATATGTTTTACACAGGACAGTCTATAATTTACATTGCAATATTTCTTAAGAGCAGCAGAAACGAAACCGAGGAGTGCTGAGTGTTCTTCCAAACAGAAAACAACAGCTTCTGAAATCAGTGCAGGACTTATTCAAGGGCACAACAAGGAGAAAAACTGGTTTTTCTGAAGTTTCCTGAAAACTGAAGTATCTTTGGAAATTCCACAATACTTCTAATTTGCTCAACAACTACACTATTCTTAAAATGGTATTTAATTGGTGCATGCTGTGTTTTTACAAAAAACAACTGCTTATAAGAAATGAGAAAGTGATTACAGTTAGAATAAATGTATGCATCTTTAAAACAAATCTGTAGCGTAGATACTATTTTCCTTGATCCCTAAATTAGACTTTAAAATATAACTATGCAAGTCAGCTAAATAAGAAACTTTGCTTTATATAGAGAACCAATTACAGAAAGTTAAGCTCTACAGAATTTAACTGCAAAGTTAAGCTCTGCATAACTTTGAACAATTCTAATCAGGCTACAATGCATTCTTACATAAGCTTACGTGCCACTGAATGCATTGGAGCCTATTTCCAAAAAGACATGCATAAGCTTAAGCTTCCCTCAAAAAGTTATTTATCAAGGCTAGCTGAAAAATTTTTTCACACGCAAAACCAAGTATGGGACCTACTTCACAGCTTACCAAGAACTGATAAATAGGCTTAGCTTAAATTATGTCTATTAGACTTCTATTAAAAGTTGTTGTACAGATTGGCACCACATTTTATGCATTCCAGTTTGTTTCTAAATACATGCTCACAATGCCTGCAGGGTCTGAAGTAAATGTGGTCTTGAAGAACATCTTTGCTTATAATTCAGATACAGCCATAGCCATGCACAGTTTAAAAGTATAAACCACATAAATACATATATTATACCAGGTAGTTTTGAGATCTTGCTATACACATCATTGTATATATTTACAGAGATCTGAAGAATCAACTCCTTCAATACTGTCTTTAACATTTTGAGTAGAAGCAATCCCCCATCCACAAAACCTAAGCATACTGACTTGCAGCTTCTGTCTCATTCTCGAAACGTCCAATGCGGTGGCAAATGCTAGGAGCATTCTTCCTGACATACTAGTTTTCTGTGTGAGGGAACTATGTGAGATGCGTTCAGTGGTGAGATCACTCCATTCTGAAGTCTGAAGTGCCCCATCCACAGAATTACCATTTCATCCGTTCGAGATCTAAATCACATTGATGTCAGCGTGATCTTCTAGTCCACATCTCTGTGCGCATCAGAATAAGCCAAACAGGACTTAGCTTCCAAGAGAACATGGATAAAATTAGGCAGTATCTGTGCTTATGACTACAACCAATCACTCCAAAATTAGCCATGATGGTTAAGCACTTTTAAGGCCAACTGATTTCAACAGGATGGCGTTAAGCATATGCCTAAATCAATCCCACTGAAATCCGTAAGACTTTAAGATAGCACACATATACCTGGGATCAAGAACTCACCAGAGCTTAATTTTGAGTAAACATATCTGGGATCAGACTGCACAAGTACAAATCTTTGGACAGACTCTATCCATTATTCAGCAATAAATCCCACCAGTTTTATTGACTCTTCTATGAATTGCAGATTTTGAATCATAGCAGCAATTTAATGGACCATCACTGCATACTTGCAGCGACTGAAGAACTGCTATAGTTTAGAACAAGGCATGGAAAGTGGTATTGTATAATAAAGGAAATAGCTGTTCACTTGCAATTTAATAAACGAGGGCAAATTAGCATAGCTTTGCATACTCCTAGTGTGTTCAAAATATAAAGTATATTGACAAAAATGTTTCAAGCAACATCTTAATAAATGAAGGATTTGGCATTTGCCATGAATTTACCACAGAAGAAACTATGTTTATCCTATATTGTGCTTCATTTCCAGCTTAGTACATTAAAACAGCAACTTCAGCAAAATACAAGTTCTTGTAAGAACATTTATTGAATTATTTAACAGTTCAAATTCAGTTCATATGGAGTTGATAGGGATTCTTTTTTTAAAAAAAAATCCTGCTTTTCCATGTAAATTGCAAACATTTGCAACTTTTACAAACAGTAAAAGCCATTCTGAGGTTTTCAGTTTTTACCTACGCTGTGTAAAATATTATTCGCATGCTTACTATCTTATTTACTTCTTTGAACAAAGAAGGTGTGTTCTAAATATGCACACAATCTATGGAATTCTCCACAACTTATGGTGCATGAAAGCAAAATTGGTATTGATAAACATTTTGCCACCTCTCCCAAATGCTGAAGCAGCCTTTGTTGAGTGGCACTTCTCAATTTGGCAACATCAGGGGTAGGGTGAAGTGAAAAGGTCCCTTTTCTTTCGTGTATGTTGAGAAATCTCCAAGCAAGGGCTAGCAGCAAATTGCAAAGCAAAGAGGCAGGGAGAGAGCAGCATGTTTCTTAACGTACAGCCTGGTACCATGCACCATGGACTCTGGGGAATAAGACCTATCATAACCCTCAGAATTTTAAAAGGTGTGACTTTTGTGGGTATAGGTAGGCACTACTCTCTGCATGGTGCCGGTATGCCTGCGAGGTCTCAAAGGTGTGGCACGGGGTGGCGAGGACGTGCATGGGACAAGGGTAAAGCTACAGTCTACGTTTCATGCATAGCTATTGTGCGCTCAGCCTGCTTCCTCACAGTGCTTCTTCAGGCGTCAGAATTGGAGCTGAGGTTTGTTAGCCTGGGGTCTGCGTTGATCTCATACCTGTAGTGGTATCCCTCCATGTGGTCTCTACAGGCATCCCTGATATTGTACATCCACTTTTTGATGCCTTTTCGGTTCAAGTATAAAACCAGGAGGAAAATGGCACCAATGAGGGCCAGGACTATCCCGAGGAAGACATAAGAAGTCTGGAGCTGGGACTGGTTATCTGGGAGCTTGGGGCAGCTCAGCTGGGCAAAGTCGAGGCTCACCAAGGAGCGATTCTCCATCTCCTCAGGGTAAGAGCACAGGAGGGCTCCCTTGGCCTGCACCTGGTCAGTGTGCTTGAGCCAGCTGGCCATGTCCTCGATGTCACAGTCACAGACCCAGGAGTTACGGCTGAGGTTGAGCATGGTGAGCCTGGGAAGGCTGCGGAGTTGCCGGAGAGTGTCATTCTTGAGGCACTTGAGGGCGTTGTCACCAAGGTTGAAGCTCTGCAATTGATGGAGGTTCCGAAAGGACACGTTCCGCAAACTCAGCAGGGAGTTGTTGTGCAGGTCCAGTTGCCTCAGGCTGGGCAGCTGGGAAAGCATGCCTGCAGGCAGATACAGCAGGTTGTTGCTGGACAGATCCAGGTGCTGCAAGTTCAGGAAAGTCCCCTTCTGGAGCAGTTTGGCCAGGACGGTCACCAGGCTATTGTTAGAGAGGGAGCTGCCCAGATGCAGCTCCTCCAAGGGGCTGCTGGTGTTGCCAAAGGCCATGGGGCTGATCTCGACCAGGGCATTGCTGCTGAGGTCCAGCTGCTTCAGGCTGGGCAGCCTGGCAAAAGTCTCGTGGTCCACCCATTCCAGGCCATTGCTGCTGAGGTTGAGGTGGCTAAGGTTTAGGTGAGGCTCAGAGAGGAACGTGGCCGCCGAGAGGTGACTGATGTTGTTGCCCATGAGGAAGAGGTTCTGCACATAGTGAGGCAGATGCGGTGGCACCTCGGTCAGGTTCTTGTTGATGCACTTCACTGTCCTGGCCACCTCGGAGCACTCACAGAACTTGGGGCAGGGTCCCTGCTGCTGCGCCCAAACCCGGCGTGACAGGAGAAGCAGCAGCAGCGGCAGGAGCTCACGCCCCCTAGTGCCTCGCCTTTCCCCAGCTGGTGTAGGGGGTGCAGCACCCCCAAGAGAGCACCCCAGCATCACCACCTCTGCCGGAGCCGGCTTTCTTGTGGCACACTCACACTGCGGCTCCTGCTATGTGGCACTGCCCCTTTTCCTGAACTCGCTGAGTTGCTGGTGCCTGTGTCAAGCTGGGGGTGCCAGAGAAAGGGAGCCTGGGAAAAAGTGTCCACCTCCTGGTGCATTCAAAGGCCCTGGGGAGTGGGGGAGGGGGGGCGATCCCTTCCCTTCCTACCCAGGGCAGCAGGCTGGTAGCAGGGCTGAGGACAGGAACCCCCTCCAGAGTGCTGAGCTGAACTGCCTGCTTGAAGTTCTTCTGGAGGTCCTTGGTGGTGTCGAAGTCCTTTGTTTCCTCCTTCCCAAGGCCAGTCCACCCTGAAAGCAGCAGCAGAAAGGGGAGATGAAAGTCACAAGGAAGCAATTTGTGCCAAGCCTCAGTGCAACAAAATTCATTTTCAGACTTTTCTTCTCTCACCTTCCTTCCTTCAGACCGCTTCCCAAGCTCATCTCCCCCACTCTACTCTGTCAAGCCATAAAGACCAGACTTGGAAGGGGGACACACGGGAGGCAGAAGTGATGTAGAATACAATCATGATGGTTCCTGACTGAAAAAGACAGTTTGGATTTGTTTTTCCATTTCCTACCTTGCAAAACCGGCATGAGTGATGCCTTAATTTAGCTCAATTTTATTCATTGCCCACACATGACAAATTGAACCTACGGGGGACTGGATGCATCTTCCCTTCCCTCTCAAACAAGGCAGAGACAATTGAACTCAATAACAAAGAGTCCAGGTGTATCTGAATTTGAGCTGTTCGGACAAAAAAGGATTGCCATGACTTCCTCTTCCAGTTTCTCAAATGCATTCAGCTGGCCCAGCAATGGAAACTGAGGACTGGGCTAAAGGAACTGTGCTTTGGTCCACCTCTGGTGCCTAAATTCTTACAGTCACTAAGGTACTTTGGCAACCCTTCTTTCCATCAATCAAAAGCTCATATACAGTTTATTCTGTCTTTTCCTCCTTAACAGTTTTGTTTCTTTTCTTTTGTTCTTTTCTGGTAAGAACAAAAACACAAGAGCTGGAAAAATACGGGAGGACTACAAATGAAAGATGAAATATTTAATGCTCTTTCCGAGAAAAATGTCGTTTATAAAGTCGGACAACTGCACAACAAAATTTCCCCACACCCCCGCCGTTTGGAAACTTACTTAAGGTGTGCTATCCTCAACGAACAGAACAAGGGGAGCTTCCTGCACGCCTTTCAGCGACTTCGGGGAGTGGTATTTTAACCCGGGTTGGCAGCTGGGCTCACAGAACTCGCGCGATTACTTTTCCCAGCCTGCACGAACGCGTTGTATGCCATCGTGCAAGTTTTAGCAAGTTCTGCCTGCGTGTCACCATGGAAAGTATCGGCTTTCCCTCGTACCTCTTCCCCGACCAACCCCTCCCTGCCTGCCTCCATTAAATCCCCCCACCAGGAAGAAACTGCGTTGGCGGGAGCGTTTTTCGCATTCCGAAGAAGACGATCTCCTCCCGAAGGTTACCTATCAGCATCCCACGAGCGTCTAATTCCACAGAACTCAGCGGACCTTAGTCCCGGGCAAAGATGCAAAGGACCGAGCGGCATCCTTGCTACGCACCCCGTGACTCTTCCGGCAAGAGCAAACCGCACGCGCTGCCTGCACAACAACGGGCACAGGATCGCGCCGCACTAGCATCAGATGCAGACTCTCGCTCTCCCCTCGTTGCGGGAGGGCGGTCAGCAGTCTGGCTCTAGGCCAGGCCACTGGAAGATCCCCCTTCCCTCCTGGATCGCAGAGTTTACAAGCGGCCGCGGGGGCCTCTCCTTACCTGGCCGTCCTTCCGTACGCCAGGAACTCCCGTTCCGACTAGTCCCGTGCAAACTCCACCGCCGAGTGAGAACTGCATGGCGCATGCAACAACTTTCCCTCCCACTCCTGGGCCATGCGTGGCCCAACCTCCGCCGCCAGGACAAACCAATGGCAGCCTCGGCGATGGGGCAGCCGCCCGACCCAGCGCGCCACGCCCCCGTGGCGCCTGGATTTTTCTCGCCTCCCAGTTCCAGCGCCGGCTTCTTCTGAGGCCTCCTAGAAGGTGGCAGGCAGGCGGGGAGGCGGCCAGAGCCGCTTCCTGTGATGGAGCGCTTTTCCTTTCTGCCCCCCTCTCCCAGCGGCTGGTTGAAGCGCTCTGGCGCCTGGTACTCTTCCTGCTCGTGTTAGGGAAGCAGCGACGCTGCTAAACGGGGGCGGGGGGGGGGGGCGCCCTTTAGAAAATGTCACGGTGGATGGAAGAGGCCTTGGGGAGCTAAAGGAAAGGCGCTCCGCACGAGTCAGATGTTCTCTCTTCGGTGTTAATCGTATCACAGCTCCTGAGGCTGATTTCTAGTATCATGCCCTGCCCCCTCGCAGCAGTTTAGTCGTTTTCCCCAAAGAAGCACAAGAGCAGCGCTAAGAGCACCACTTTTATCTTCACAACAACCTTGTAAGGTATGTTAGGCTGAGACAGTGTAGCCAAGGGACACTTGGAAAGCTTCATAGCTGAAGGTTGAATCTAATGTTAATCTGATGTATGGCTGATTCATCTTAATGGGTTTGCCCTAACATTGGATATAGCCATTAGTGGATTTGAACCCAGGTTTCCCTGCTCTTAGTCAATGGATGCTATCACTGTGGCTTTCACTAAAGTAAACTTAGTGCGTTCTACCTTGAACCAAGTCCTGGTTATTTCTGCATTTCAGTGGCTGCTATCTGCTTCTGGGTTTCGTTGTGCACTTCATAAGTTACCTGTTCTGAAGTCTCTAGAGCTCTGAGTAGCTTCTCTGTTTTATTTCTGCTCTTACCTGTATTTTAACATCCATATGATAAAGAGACATTCAAAGTGTGGGGCTTCTTCTGTCTTTTCCAATTCTTCTGGATGGGCTTAGATCGCACACTGTGGGGCCTGATGAATGCTGAGGAGAGAGAGAGATTTATTCATACAGTAACAGAAGACTAGAGGCACTCTGTTTTTACATTCATTCAGTTGCTGTGCTGATTTCACACTCATGACAAGATAAATTTATCTAGGAAAGAAAGAGTGTTGCTGTTACGTGCTGTCAAGTTGTCACCAATGTATGGTGAGCCGATGAATGAAAGCCTCCAAAACGTGCTGTCCTGACAGTCCTGCTCAGCTTTTGTAAACTCAGGGCTGCATTTTATTTTACAGAAGTGATCCTTCTCATGGTTGGTATTTGCTTTCTTCTGCATTTAACTTCCCTAGAATAATTGTCAATTAATTGTCAATTGTCTTCTCAAGTGAATCTTGCCTTCTCTTAGTGCTTGAGGTATGACAGCTTCAGTTTCATCATTTTGGCTTCTAAGGAAAGTTCTGGCTTGATTTGAACTTGATGGCTTACTTGTCCATCTTTTTGTAAGTCCAGGATATTAAAAAAAGCTCTCATTCAGCGCTAAATTTCAAAAGCATCATTTTCTTTCAGTAGCTTTCTTTACTGTCTAGCTTTCACACCCATAGTGATTGGGAATACAATAATGTGAATGATCTTGGCTTTGGTCTCCAAGAAATGTCCCAACACTTGATGATCTTTTCTGGTTCCTTCACTGCTGCCCTTCCAAGTCTCAGTCTTCTTCTAATTTCTGGGATGCAGCCTCCATTTTAATTTATGATAGAGCCAAGGTATGCAAACTATTTCACAATTTCAATTTCTTCATTGCTGCCGTTAAAAGTCAACAATAAAGAAAAGACATAGGCAACTGAAATGCATAAATGTGAGCACCCTTGGGACTCAGTGGTGCCAATCAGATATTTTTGCATTACAACTACCATAAACTTCAATCTACATGGCTAATTGCCAAGGATTTATGCTATATTACATAAGAATTACCTATCATGAGCTACCGAGATACTTTCTTGAATCTTCATATAGCCAGGAGGCCTTTTCTAGGACACTTTAGACACCAACAGCTGTAAGAGGTACATACTGCAATTGTATTCCACCCACTCTCCTTCAATCCCTTTGAACTATTTTTAATCTGTAAATGTTAGGCTTGCTTTGTTTTTTTAATATATAATTTTATTGTTTTAATCAGTTTTAATTGTGCAAGCCACCTTGAGTGCTACTTCCTGGAAGAAAGGCAGGGCACAATTACATCAAATCAAGCCCGTGCCTGAGAGGGAGGAAAGAAAATGACTTCCTTCTTGCCAGAAACTCGGAAAATGAGATCTGTATTGCTGGCAAACATGACTTGGGCTGTCGTGGACTAAATGACACTCAAGATGAGAAATGTCTTCAACTTCTCCTATATCTATTCAGCTTTTGGATTTCCAATTTTTCTATTGCATGTGCAGCCCTCTTTCAGGATCTTGGTACACAATCTACACACATGATTTATTGTTGTCATTATGACAGCTTCTCCATACTTGTGCCTTCTGGATATGTTGGGTAATAACTCCAGGCATCCCCAGGAGAATCCAAGCTGGCGGGAAATGGTCACCTGGTAGACTAAATTGACACACATGCATCTGGTGAGTGGCATGCACACTGTTTGGGTGGGCACTGATCTCCAGAGCATTAAATATATTACACAATTAAGAATGAAATAATGGCCACACAAATCAATGTTGCTAGAGTTACTGCTGCTATTGGACTGTTTGTATTATTTGTCTCTGTTCATGAATGGATAGTTCAGGCAACACTCCACTTCCCAGACCTGACATCCCAGGTTGTTGCCTGCATTGCCTGCCTGTAAGTCCACCCCTGTCCAGCGGGCTTCTCTGTTGTCTGCACAAACTTCAAGGGGGATATTTATTTTTTAATCTTTTGATTTAAGAGGACCGTTTCTGCTGCCTGGAAGTGTCTGAGGGACGGTTCGGCTATATATTCATTGTGATCCAGCCACTTTATTTCATAACACGGTTACAAAACAATGTTATCAACAAAATCCTTTTAAAAACATACATTGCAACTGGCAGCTTGCAGTTAAGGAGGTACTTGGAGGAGACAGCCAGTTGTCTGCTGACTGACGGCTGAGCTCTAATTTTGAGCTGTCCATCTGTAATCATAGGCTGGATTCCCAGGTACACAAAAGCCCATTAATGCAGTTCTGTCAGGATCCTGGCCCACTGACAATCAGTTCCGTACGAAGGGCCTTTGTGGCTGACACAGGACTGACGCCAGAGAACATCTGCGCTGGCAGATTGGGGGCATAGCCTTTGTGGACTCCATGGGGCTTCTCTTTTCCAAGCCCATAGGGAATAATGAAAATGACGCTGCAAAAAGCTGCACTCCTACTAGCGATGATCATGTGCCATTGAGAGCAGGTCAGGAATAAATAGATCTGGAGCTACCAGGAGATCTCTGGAAGAGTTGTAGTATACTGGCAAGGGTTTCTGATTTCCACTCATGTTAATAACTGCAACTCAAACACCTTTTTGCTCTTAAGCTGTTGGGAAGGAACTATGGCTGTGCTCTAGTGCCCTTGATATTCTGCTAGTGTAAGCCAATACCTGTGCAGCACTTGTGAGTACAACAGAAAATTCGATGACATGGCAGCCAGAGACACACTGTTTTCCTTTAAACCTAGGAGTACAGGGATTGTGTGCATGTTTTAGACATACAGTCTGGGGGTCACCCTTTTCCTGCCACTGTAAATTTTGCAATGTGCTAATGGAAACATACGGATTCTAGAGGTCTGAGCAGTGGTCTTGTCAGAACTTGGAGACATGACAAGCACAGTCTTGCTACTGCCTCATACATTTTGCACAATCCAGGACTGCTCCTCCACTGCTTCTCTTGGTTTGAGGAGTCGGGCTGCTGTCAAATAGCCCAAAAACAATCCCTGAGTTATTTCAGGGTTATATACCCTTCAGACAACCCGTGATGTTAGGTACACATGAGATGGCAAACTGAGTGCATTGGCACTGCTTGCATATTCACAGTGGCAGCCGGTGTCTTCTGCTAAGATCTGTGGGGAAAAGTAGCCCATGGTGGCTTTGCATTACATGCAAACAACTCCATTCCATGCATTGGAGTGTCAGGGGGACACGTGTTTAATGTCTCAGACCAGGAGACCGTAAGAAACTGTCTTACACTGCATTCACAGCAGGGAGGAAGTGCAAATCAGCTGCACAGTGTTGCTGCAAGCAACAACTTACACACAAAAGTTAGTCTTGGGCCAGTTAAATTGTTCTGGCCAGACGAATCCTACCTAGACATGCCACACCACCAAAGTGGGTTGCACCACTAGGTCAGAGTGAGTAGGTCATGTGATACTGCCTGATCTCTACAGATATTTCCTATTTGGATTGGGCAACTAGAAAACCAGGAGCTTGTCTACATGAAGCATAATGTGCATTCAGGAGTCTTTTCATGATAGTTTGTGGGGATTTTACACAAGGTTATCTTCCAGGGCCTCTCCTCTGTTTTTCAGCCTTTTTTTTTGTTTGTTTGTTTGCACTCAGTCTAACTTTCAGGTACTACACTAAAACAAGCCTGTGTATTTCAGTAGTTGCTCTATACTGTAGTGCCACCTTATGGTTGTTTAGCAGAATGTAGAAAAAGGCAAAGAAAGAAACATGCAAGGGTGCGGGGGAAACACATGTAAAGGACACACTCTTACTTATAGAAAGAAAACAGAAGATGACGTTCTGGACTAAATACCTCATGTAGAGAAGCACTTTTCTTGGCACTTAGCTACATTGGAACTGTGTCTTGTGGGTAGCAACTTGTTCTTCTTTTGGTTAGTTTCCCCTTATGCACTGCAAGTTATGGGTATATAGAAAACTTTGAATACCTTTCCAGTCTGGTGAGGTATTGGATATCCAGTGAAAACTTGTTTATGCCAGTTCAATTAAATTGGGCACACACACATTTTTACCTGTTTTTAATTTCAAATATGCACTTTTACCAGAAAAACTATAATTGAAGCATTCCTAATCTAATGGAGAGTCTGTATTAGTATTTTCTTTGGTATGTATTTCATTATGGACATGGGGTTTTATTCTATCTCTGTGTTTTATATTTGCTATATTTTGCATAGTTTCCTCAGCTATTTCTGTAAGAGTTTATCAGAATATATTTAATTGTCCTCTGCAAATTGGTGGCTGTGCAGATTTGTTTTCTAGGCCTGCTAATGAGAGGCTACTAAATGAGCGTGGATTTCTGAATTAATTTAACAAAATGTCAGTGTGGATATTAAAATAGAAAAGTATTTTGAAACATTTAATGGGACTTCCAGATTTATATGAAAGCATTTTGCTCTGCATAGTACACTATCTGCTGATCAATTGCACTTCTTAACTGAAGAAATTTGAATGTCCTAAAATAGCTGGGACAGCTCACAGAAAACCAACTATACAAGTATAGTGAGTCTATTCATGCAAACCTGTATATGTCTATTCAGAAGTAATCCCGTCTGAGCTCAGTGGGACTTATACTCTCCCTTGCACTAAGGATATTTATTAATATTTATTATATTTATATTGTGCCTTTTATTTTTTATTTTTAAAAGTATGCAATTACAAAAGTGCCTTTTTCCTCTCAAGGAACTCAAGGTGACTTACATAATTCTTCTTCTCTTGGTCTTATTCTCACAGCACAACCCTGTAAGGTAGGTTGGGCTGGGAGCTCAAAGTCCCCATGGCTAAGTGGGGACTAGAACCCAGTTGGCCTGAGTCTTGGGCCCGCACTTAACCACTATACCAAATGGATTTAAGGGTATAAATGTTTGATGATGGTGGTGGTGGTGGTGGTGGTGGTGGGCACCATCCAACATCATGCAAGAGGGCTTTCCCTTCCTCCTGCATTCATCCACACTTCCCAGAAAACTGTTACCCTCAAGACTCCAGAGCAGAATGGGGATGAGAATTCAACACTGCCAGGGGTATCTGTTCTCCTGGCACAGTTGGGTACAGTCCATTTTCCCCTTTTTAATTAAATAAGATAACTGGTAACCACAAGGCTAATTCCATGGCATTCTGGGTCCAGCTCCACCCTTGGCTCTTGGACAAGACACCATCAACAGGCCCTTTTGCAGGAACCAAGGTTGCTTTGTCACACAGAAATTCCTTGGTTGTTTAACCCAAATATTACATGGACAAGTGAAGTACAGAGTTTGCACGCCCGTTGTCTTGATTTTAAATTGACAACTCTTCCTGGGTTTTATGATGTGCAAACCCAAAAACACTGGGTTGTTTATTAATCAACACCAAATCATATGCTGATAAAGCCTCTCTGTTAGATAACAAAAGCTTCAGTGGCATTTTTCTGTTCACTGTTCCTCCTCATCACCATCATTCCCTGAGCCACAGTGAGAGGTAGGTGAACAAGGAGAGGAAACAACTACAGTGGATTCATGTCCATGAGCTCCTGCTCCTTTGTGGGCTCTTGGCAGGTGTCCCACCAAGCTTACATTTGTTGCAAACATGGCTGCATTCAGAAGTTTCTTTTCATATTTTCTTTTTATGCTGGGATCTTAAGATAATTCTTATTAGATGGGCTTTTTTAGCTGAGCCACATCTACTTTCTAGGGATGTACAAGACCCCCTGAGAAATGTTGCTAGGGTTATAAAAACTCTGCTTTTCCTGGAATACCCAAGGAAGAACTTCTAATTTCATCTTGCAATTTGGGAGTGGGAATCTGGTGTCCCCAAAGAGGTATAGAACCATTCTTTGATGTTATTGCAAGCAGAGCAACTACATCTGTATAGATCATGGATCTTCAAACTACGGTCCCTGGGCCGGATCCGGCCTGCCACGCTCATTTATCCAGCCTGCCTCAGAGGTTTTGGACTCACTTGGAGAAAACGATCTCCGAGTGAGTGCAACAGCTCTGAGCTGGCGCAGGCATTCTCTGAAACTGAGCAGAGAGCTGGAGCACACGCGTAATCCTAAAAGCTCAACTGTGCATGCACCGGCTCCTCCACGCTCCCCCCCATTGCATGCATATACAGAGCGGGAATATGGAGCGGGAAACAGAAGAGAGGGTGGAAGAGAGACACAGAGAGACGAAGACGCTAAAAAAGGATTGAAGGTAAGAAAAATATAACTTTTAAAATCAGTTTTTAAGTCCCTCTAAGCATTCCCTTGTTTGCATTAAGTCAGCTTGTTCATTCTCCCTCTGTCTGCTAGCCAGTCTGAGACTCTTGTGAAATTTTCCTGTCCACACTTTCTTGTTGAGAAACGAGGCTGGTGTGTGTGGGGGGTCACTTTTGCTGTTTCTTTGGGGGTTTCTTTAGCAAATTCAAAACTCTTGGTAGGCCTACATGATTCTCCACTGTCCACACCCCAGAATTGTCTACTCGGGGCTTTCTGTTCCCTTGTTTTTAAGGAGTAAAACTCCCTCTGATTGCTCTTTAAATCGGCAGCTGCCTGAAGCTTTTGCAAAAATTTCCTCTCCACACTTCCTTGTTGAGAAACAAGGTGGGGGGAGTCGCTTTTGCTGTTTCTTTGGGGGTTTCTTTAGCAAATTTTTTCTAACTATAGTCTGGCCCCCCAACACTCTGAGGGACAGTGAACTGGCCCCCTGTTTAAAAAGTTTGAGGACCCCGGTATAGATCATACCTGAAGTGAATCAAATAGTACCGGCATTTTGTGGTAACAGCAATAAAGGAACTGCAGTACCAAAAATTGGAATGCTGAAGAGTAATCGCCTGCATGGCCACTGAGGCACGTGATTTGTGCTGTGCTTCTGAGCAACATGGGAAGCTAAGGCTCTTGATACTATTCATCCGTGGAGCCCACGCATGGAAAACTTCCCTGCCTTCTCTTAGCAAGGGATGCTCTTATCTCTGGTTAGCAGCTGATTGGAGATGAGAGCTCTTCCTTCTGAGCTTCCTTTCTCAGCTCTATGCAGGTGCAAGTGCACTGTTTGCAGTTGCAGCAGTCATGCAGGGGCTGAGACAGACATCTTTCTTGTTAACTGTTACCTGTTTCTTTTCAGTAGAAATGAACCCAAGGCTTTCTGCGTGCAGGGCATACAGTTCTCACTGAGCTTCTTGCCCCAATTCTTGCTACTCCAAATGTGTTTTCCACATTTGGTGTAGCTCTTTCAAGTTACTTGTAGAGATAAAGTGCTTCATTAATTGCTTGAAAGGCTGCAGTGCCAGCCAACTCCTCATATGCCTGAAAACGGCCCATCTTCTTTGCTAGTTCATAGGAGATAACCTGTCATGTACATTGGGTAATATTAAACTGCCAGAGTTCTTTTATCTCCAATTTAGGCCTGTCATTTTCCAACACAAAACTTGCGAAGAAGATTTACTTCTCAGGTGAAAGCTGACAATATTTTTGTTTACTTTATTTCATAAAGGAATGCCAAAGAAGAAACAGGGGTATTTGCTCCTCTCTCTCTTTCTTTCTGCTCAGCTTCTAAACCTCTCTAGGCTGGCTTTCCTTTGTCATGGACATTTTCTGTAATGCAACCTTTTACACTGATCATGGCTTCCAAATGGTATGTGCTCTTCCAACCTGGCTGGAAGATAGGAGTTGTAGTCTAATACTTCTGTAAGACACCATGGGGAATAGGTGGCTCAACAGAGCTGAAATAGACCTGGAGAAGTGGAGAACAGCGGAGAAACAGTGGAGAAAGACAGTGGAGAACAGGCTAAATATGAGCCAACAATGCAATGCAGCCACCAAAATGGCAAATGCTATTTTGGGATGCATTAATAGAAGTATTACTTTCAAATCATGAGAACTAGTAGTTCCCCTATACTCCGCACCAGCCAGACCTATCTGGAATACTGTGTCCATTTCTTGGTACCAAGATAAAAGAAAGATGCTAATTAAAGAAAATTAGAAAGGGTCCAAGGAGAACAACAAAAATGATCCAGGGTTTGGAAACACTGCCCTATGAGGAGAGACTGAGAGACTGGGCATGTTTAGCCTTGAGAAGAGAAGACTGAAGGGGGACATGATTTCCCTCTATAAGTAGCTCAAAGGCAGTCACATAGAGGAAGGTCAAGATCTCTTCTTACTGATACTGGAGTGTAGGACATAGAACAATCAACTCAAGTTGTGGCAACTCAGACTCAGGCAAGGTATCAGGAAAAGTTTCCTTACTGTCAGAGCAGTACGACGGAGGAACCGGCAGCCTAGAGAGATGGTGGGCTCTCCTGCACTCAAGACATTAAAAAAGAAACTGGACAGCCATCTGAGTGGGATGGTGTAAGCTGGTGTCCTGCAACAGCAGGGGGTGGGACCTGATGTCCTCCATGGCCCCTTCCACTCTACTATTTTATGATTCTATGATGGGGAAAGCTGTATTAGAGTATACCAAGGCCAAGGGTGTCTCCAGAACAACCCTAAGAAACAATTATCTTTACTCCTGTTAACAAAGGAAAGGAATGTGCTACAATTGCAGTGGAACTTAACGCGCCAGCCCTAGAAACAAAACAAACAGAACAAGCTCTGCTACCTGATGTCTCTGTGCATCCAGATGTCTTTTATTACTTTGTACATTTAGCATGAAATGTATGAAAATGTGAATTACACAAACAAGTCATGAAATTTCCAAGTATAAATAATGACACTTGGCAGGTGGACAAATATTGATCTTTCTTTTGACTAGCTTGATGACTGACTATTTTGAAGCCTTTCTTTTCTTTTTTTCCCAAGCCCTACCACCCTGTTTGTAATAGTATTGCTTCACTCTTCCCCAGCCGCAGTCCATGGGAAATTCCAGAGGCACATATTTACAAGGCTCGTTTCACTGGAATGAAATCATACTGGAATCTTGTGGTATTCTTGGAAATTCCATCTACTTGAAAAGAGATTGAGCAGGGAGTTGGGAAGAGGGGGAAGGAAGATACCCATAGTGCTTCCAGACGGAGCGATCATAGCACCAACCACCAATAGACATTGCAGAGCGATTATATCCTTTTTGTCTTTCATGAATTTCCCAGGGTAAGAGAAGAGTGGACAACATGGAAAAAGCATGGGATGGCTATGAGTGGAAAGCGTCTGGACCTGCCTTGAAATTACATGCAGGAGTCAAGGCAATTGCACAATAAAAGCCCCTTCTGGAAGCACCCAGGCCATGGCAGTTTTTCTAACAGCATAAATTCTTGAAAAGCAATAGCATAACTTTCAACCTCCTGTGACTTCCTTCTTTTTGTCTTTTTGAACAGTTGAGGGTGTAATCATATGCCTATTCAGACAGTAAAAAGTCCTGCACTTCCCAGC
Source organism: Varanus komodoensis (assembly GCF_004798865.1). Lineage (NCBI taxonomy): Eukaryota > Metazoa > Chordata > Lepidosauria > Squamata > Varanidae > Varanus > Varanus komodoensis. The sequence continues at coordinate 11,337,987 of NW_025335349.1, read as the reverse complement.
ATTCTGCTGCAAGGGAATTTTACTTTCTAAACATGCATAGGATCGTTTCAGTCTATTTATCCTTTGACTGTCTTCTGCAGTGCCCAACTACTTGCTTCACCTTCCGCCCAAGCAAGTGGGTTGTGCTTAATAGGTTGTAGATACCAGCCAGCAGAGATGATGAGCTAAGTTCTTCCGCTGTCACGGTACAGCAGCTATTACCGATCTGCTGTCCGTCATCCCCAGCCATCACAACCAATGGTGTCTGCTAATGATAGCAGATATGTTGTAGTTCAACATATCTGAAGGCAATCAGGTTTTTGTAAATCAAAAAAGTAGCTTTGTAAATTGTACTGCCCACAACATTATACTGTGGCTGTCATTTTTCGATTAGAACAAAAAAAATGTTCTCCTACAGCATTAGAACATTAGAAATGCTCCATATCACGGCAACAAAAGGAAAGAAAAAAGGATGGCAGTGCAGCGGGATGAACAGATAAACAGATGAAAATCAGAGTGAAGACTGAGATCAAGCATTTAATTACAAATCCTGTGTATAAGATGAACAGGTCATTTGGTTAAACAAATATGTGCAACCAGCCATCTGGAAAGGTTGGAAAAGAGATTACTGAAAGCACAATGAAATGTTCTGTGTTGCAAAACAGGCCTCTATATGTCATGTCTTTCAGGTTAGGTGGTGCAGAAGGCAAAGGAAACTTCAGAACATTAAGGGGTACAGTGCCAGGAGCTATTTCAGAGCATGGTGAAATGTAATCACAGAAAACGCTGCCAGGTGTTTGGACCAACTCCTAATATTCCTGGCCATTCACCATGTTGGTGGGGCTGATGAGAATTTGTTTTTATATGTTTATTCCACCTGGTTTCCCTTTGGCAAGGAACCCAACGCAGCTTACATGGCCACTTCTCTGGTTTATCCTAGAACAACTCTGGGAGGTAGATAGGCTGAGAATCCATGAATGGATGGGTGATCCATTCACCAATCACTGGGTGAATTAAAGTCACCCAGTGAGCCCCATGGCTGAGTGGGGAGTAGGGCATGGATCTCCCAAGTCCCAAGCCAGCTCTCTAAGCACTATGACACATGGGTTCTGGCATGAAATCTGGAACATGGGGATGACAACAGCTTTGAGGAAGAATGAGGGAGATACATGAAAAATTATGTATGGTGTGGAGAGAGTGGACAGGGCTGCTTTTCCTTCCTCTTAGTCATCCAGTGAAGTTGAAATGGAAGTGATTCAGGACAGATAGAAGGAAGTACCTGTTCACATGACACCTAATTAATGGCATTATTCTGTGGAATTCAGTACTCCGCAAACATAGTGATGGCCACGAACTTGGTTGGCTTTAAAGGCACTTAGAGTAATGAGGACTAAGGCGTTCAGCAATGACTATGTTATATTAACCTTAGTGAACAAGGCATGTTGCCTGTTCTGTATCTGTTGCTGGAGAATGAGTGGGAATATGGGATTGTATCTGTATCCTGCTTGTGGGCTTCCCATAAGCGCCTGCCTGGCCAATCTGGGAGCAGAGTACTAGAAAAGCTGGACCTTTGGTCTGATGTGGCATGATTCTTACATTGGTCACCATATTTCTTACTTTTATAAGCAGGAAGTTTTAAAAAGTCTTGTGAAATATAATAAAAGCAAGTGTAGTGAAAACTCGGCATTACTTAAAGGTTATTTCCATCTTTCTTTACTGAGAACATAAGGGAAAATAAATAAGGTTCTTGTGTACTATCTGGTTTTAAACCCTTCCTTCATTTTTCCATTTCCTGTTTAAAATAATGCAATTGCAGCTCAGTGCACAAGTCATTTACCTTGATAAGAGAAGTATTTCATGAAGAAATTCCCAGAGAGGTAGCTGTGCTAATCTGGAAGGAAAATTGTACTCTACAATGTCCTTCCTAGAGCAAAAACAGATTTCAATGCAAATCAACTGAATTACAATTCACTAAGAGGTTTAACTCTGTTTCCAGAGTTTATAGTCATAACAGAACATTTTTAAGCACACATACAACTTGTGTTAATCAGTTCACCAGCTCAAGGTTTTATCTCTCAACAACCATTTTGTGAATGGCTATTGTAAATAAGGTAATTATCCCTGTCCATATTTGCTCATTCATTTATTTCTGACTTCACTGCTCACAATTCCATCCCCCCACCCCATGTATGTATATATACTGGCATCTTAGAATAACATTTGAGTTATAATTATATCTGATAAAGCGGACTCCAGTTCATGAAAACTTAGCTTTGGTTTTAAGGTGCCACAAGACCCTTTGCTGTTTTAACTGAGAAAAGAATCTACAGAACACCAAACAATAAGTTCTTTTCTTCTGACATGCCATGCCACTTTTTATGGTTAAGATCTGTGATCTACTGAAGGATAGGAAAAAAGTAGATCAGAAGTCATGGGAATATCTTTCTGTGATTTGCAATGAATGAACACAGCAAGTTGTTTAACACAAGAGTGGAGAAGTCCACAGTCCATGGAGATTTGCCATCCAGCCCACTGAGGTCCCTTCTTCTAATCCCTTTCAAACTGATAACTGGAGATTTGTCTTCATGCATTGCTCATTATCCCAACAGGGACATCAAACCATGCACGAAGCTGGTGGCTTGGCCAGCATTTGGAGGAGCAGCCCCTCCAGATTATTTATTTATTTTATTTATTTAGGAAATTTCTATGCCGCCCCATTCGCCAAAGCCTCGGGGCGGCTCTCAAACATAAATAAACTTCCTTAAAATAATATAAATTAACAGTATAAATTGTTGTTACGTTGATCATATATGTTCATTTGCCACTTTCCGAACTCATCAAGATGATGAGTGCCATGCAAAGCCAGCAACTCAGTTTTCTTCAAGCACTGACTAAATCTTCTCTTATTGGACTGCACCAGCTAAGCTGGCATGGGGGCACAGAACATTCAGTTGCTCAAGAAACTCACTTGCTTACAATCCAGATTCTATGATGAAGCATCACACAGGGGCTGGGGGGACCTGGAGGAGGCTCTGGGATACAGGGAAGCTAATGAATCAGGACGCAAGAGGCAAAGAATGGTGTGAGCATGAGATGACTGAGAAAGAGAAACCTGAAGTAATGACATTTTGCAGGGAAAGGCAGTGTTCAAATAAAGGAGACAAGAAGGGGTTTCTGACTGCAGACTCAGAAGAAATTAAGGTCAAGACAGGCTGTTTGCTATAGAGATTACAATAGAGAGAACATCCAATGGAGGGTGGACAGGAATGAGTGGTTGAGAGGTGTGACTACTCAGCCCTGAAGGCAGGAGATAGCTGGTGGCTGGGGTGTTCCTGCTCACTGATGGTCCAGGTGACTCGTAGGGTGAGCATCCCATCAAGTCAAGCAAGAAGTGTCTCTTTGGGCACAATCTTATGCATATGAAGGCAAAAAGAGGCCCTTTCTCTTGCATGTGCATGCCATTGTGCCTAAAGAGATGCATGTTTAGGCAGAAAGAGGTCCTACAGCTCCACAACCAGTGTGGCTGATGCAGAAAGGCTGTGAGTCGTAAGACTTCTTCATGTCTATCTATGCGAACAATTGTGCATCTTAATGAGGGGGTTTTTTGGTTTTGTTTTGCCTTTTACAATGGCAGGAGATCTGCAAGCAACGCCAGACAGGTACAGCAGAAGCACAGGAGAGGCAGGAAGTTGCCATAAACCAAGTCAGGACTTTGGTCCATCTAGCTCAGTATTGTTGGCACTGACTGGTAGTTGCTCTCCAGGGTTTCAGGCATGACTCTTTCCCAGGCCCACCTGGAGATGCCACAAGACGAGCCTGTGGGCTGTTGGCATGCAGCACAGGTGCACCACCACTGAACTCTGGCCCTGTATGGGCAACCAAGGATGCCTCTGCATTGGTGTATCTCCCAGTTCATGTGCAGGGCATTTGTACTAGGGAAGGCTGAATCTGTCAACTTTCCCTTCTTGCACATTCATTTTAAAAAATCCTCTAGTTCTTTTCATCCCAAGTAAAAAAAGTGAATTTTAATAATCAAATCCATCTTGAAATGATACTTTAATCCATTTATATTCAATGCCAACATGAAAAGGGGCAGTGTGAATGAGCAAGAAAAGGTGTGGTTTATTACCTATCAGGTCAGGGTTGTATTTTCCACATTCTAAGTAGAACATGAATTTTTCAAAGCCTGTTTATGGTGCCAACATTAAGTTATGGGGGAAAAAAAGTTTCCAGGAGCAGGGAAAAACCACTGAATCATAATGGCCTGTTGTTCCATGTACTGCAGAAATGTACATAATTAGCCGACCTCACTGAGCATTCCATTTTGCCTCTTGTTTCTTTAATTCCGGATTGTGAATTACTTCCTTCTTGACTTGACTATGAAAAAGTGTCAGGGTTTTTTTTCCTAAAATTTCTTCCATTATGCTGTGCTGTAAAGAGTTATGGATCAGGATGATAACAGGACAATATAGCTTTCTGAGTGTTGCTTGAAGCCTCCATTGCCACCCTGGCATATGAAGCCAGTGTAAAAGCTACTTTCTAACACAATCAAATCTCACCGTAGGGCACATAGATGAGAACCTACAAGCTTAATGCAGACCCGACAATGGAATTAGGATGTTGCATGTGTCTGTTACCTGTATCCATTAAAATGGCCATGGGTTATATACATCCCAAATTACACTTATTTACCTGCCTCTGAGTAGTGCTGATAATTTCATGGCCCCCAAGGTATATCTGATCAGGAATGAATCAGCCACCTTAGTTTTGTGGAAATCGTATCGTCTTTGTGTGAATTCAATAACCACCCTTGAAGGATTACAGCCATATAAAATTTCCATGGTACTATGTTCACTGACTCATTCATGATCTGATATATCCAGGGGGACATGAAATTTTCAGCTGCACTCAGAGCAAAGAATATAACTGTGTATTCAGGCACAATTAAAGTCAGAATGTGTGTAAGGAGATGCAAACTACAGCAGTCTCCCACAGACTATCCAGATGTTTGGAATGTCAACTTTCATCCTGCAAATATGTGGCCATATATTAATAAATATTGCAGATTGACTGGAGCAGATGTGACCTCTCCATGCCAGAAAAGCCCTTCATTGAGGAAAGATCTGGATCCCACCCAGAAAATTAGTAATAAGTATATATTTATTCCATCAAAGCACACTAATCTGCAGAGGCCCTATAACTCACTGGGACTTAATTCCGACTAAACATATTAAGGATCCAACTGTAGCAGGACCCTTTGACATGGATCTCTCTGATCCCTTTGGTATCATATACAATCCTATCTCCAGCTACAGCTGACTGAACATCTGCCCTACAAAGTATATCTTTCTGGGCGAATTCTCATATTTTGGTTGTGAGATTCCTAGCAGTCATCAGTAGAGTTACAGGTGAGGTTGAATAGTTCAATCTATAGGCAAGAAGAAGCAATTACGAAAGCATTCAACCAAAGCATCCTTCTGTAGAAGCAGAATCCAACAGTGGGGTTTTGATGCCAGCTGATCTGCATCCTGCTTCATAAGCGATACAACATAGCAGCTAAGAGTGGACTGTCAAGTCCCTGGTTCAAACCTTGTCTTACACTTGAACTCATTGCCTTATACATAAACCCTTCCAGCTTTCCTATTGATTAGCACTAAGTACAGCTGAAGTTTGTGATGAGATCCAGGGAATGCTTAACACTCCGTGGGTGTGCTTGCAGATGGGGAGGAGTCAGTCAGGAATGGGTGTGTGAGTCTACACCTAGGCTTGTGTACAAGCCTGCAGGTGAATGTGAGAGTGTGAGTGTGTGAGTGAGGGAGGCCAGCCAGCTGTATGTGCATGTGGGAGAGGCAGAAATGGTGGAGAAGGAGCCAAGTCTGCTCAGATTTACCTTACAGAGCAGTTGAAGTAATTACAGAGTCCGGTGCTCAGAAGCTGTGCATTATTATGGCTTTCCCAGTGAGAGTGTCTTCAACTGCCAGATAGGTTTGGTGATCTTTCAAGGTGATCTGTCTCCACCTTGCATGGAGTTAGGGAAAATGACTCTTCAGGCAGGACGTGACATACAAGTATATTGTCCATTCATTATCACTGCTTACTTAGTAAATGACCAAACACATGGCACATTTAACTTCACAGCTAAATAGTAGTGCAACTTTGCACAACTTTAATGTAATCATCCTGAGACTGGTTTGGTGTGGCCACTAAAGTGGAAAGGTAGATCACTGTTTCTTCAGTCACCACCATCTTTCATTCCTGCTTTGAAGGAAATAAAGTTTGCTCTGTCCATTCAAGTTAACTCATTTACTTGCTCTCTTTTATTCTCATCCTTCAAAATTGGAAGCTGATGTCTCAGTCAAAAACATGTTCTGGTCAGAAAGAATTTCCATCACCTCTGATAGTTCTTAGTGAGAAACAATAGGAAAGGCAATAGTTTATCTGAAGGCGTGGATTTCCTGATGATTTCCAGGGGGCCAGAAAATGCTTTGTGGCAGAGGGGGAATTTAAGATTCTGGAACTTGGATTTTGGAGAAAAGGAGAGAAGGGAAAAGCTCTCCGCACTACATGCTAGGAATAGCTACTGGGGACAAGGATCAGGAGAGAAGAATAGTGTAGGTTGGATGTTTTCCCAATTAGACACAAAATAACTCTTTTTAGTTAACCATCTATGCAGGTCTTTACCAGAGATGTTTTAAAAGGGTCCTGTAACAATACACATGGATTTGCAAACATCCCCTGCTTCTCCTGAAGCTTCTCCATAGTAGCAGAGAATGGCACTATGAACATGAAGGACACAGTGCTGTACTTTCTTACCAGGAAAATGATCTGTGTCCATTACTTCCAGCCATTGGATGGGGCTTATTGCAATATTGGTGATTACTAACAGTATACCTCTTCCTTTTAAAATGTCTTTTTGGAGGCCATATACTCCCACATCATGTACTTCTTCATAGAAGTGGTTATCTGGCCTTTTCACAAAAAAGGAAGAAAAGTGGCAAACACCACTTACTGGAATGGATATACTAAAAGGAAAATAGGAATTTGCTGTTGTCTGAAAAAGTCCCACATTTTTGATACCATACATGTTAGATTGGTACAAAACTTGGCAAAACACATGCACGGACAGATTCAGAATTAGTTTTCTGTCCGCACGTCTAACTTTAATTCTGCATCCACAAATTGGAAACAAGTCATTTTAATAGACATTTTTAACAATTCAGCAATTTTTTCAAACACGACATTTGGTATTGGAGGTTTCAGCCACATAATTTAAAAGAATGTATCTCAATGGTGTCATCTAGTGGCCAAAGCTATGCGTTTTCTCTACCAAAGGCATACTGCTTGCACATCTAAGGTTGTTATTACTATCCTACAGGTGGGAGAGATTGATTTACTTTATTAATTACTATTCGTAAGCATGTTCTTTTTTCACAAGATTGGCAAAAGGTGGCCTAATGATCTTAAGACTGAATTCAGTGGGACATGGGACTGATTCATACTTAATGGTCCTACTGTGAAAGTCATATTCATATGTCTACTCTCCATGCTGCTCTGTTCAGTTACACAGGAATAAAATAAAAATGTGGAGGGGTCAGCATGACATGGGAGGAATCATACTAGCACCAGAAGTTCAGCAGAGTCAGAGCAATGCTTTCCCCCCTCCTACGATAGTAAGTGTAGATCAGATCATGCTGTCAAATAAAAGTGTTTAAAAGCAAGCTGAAAATCAGGAATGCTGAAGTTCTTTCAGTCTGAAGGCCAAATCCACTTTCAGAGAAGTTTTCCAGGGCTCTATTCCCATGGTGGGTTGGCTGAGGGAAAAGAGGGTCAAGGGCCAAATTAAAAATGCCTGCATAGTTCAGCAAAAACTTGCTATTGCTAATAAGGAAGCCTTAGGAGAGGCAATTTGAACCTTTTAAAATTGAGGAAACTGCACAGAGATACCACTGAGCAATGGCTGAGAAAAAGAAGAGCTGAAGGGGCATGCCCATCTGGGGACCCTGGAAGGACCACATTTGGCTCCCAGACCTGAGCTCCTGCATCTCTGTTGTAGCATTCTTGTTCATTTAAAGGCTATTTATTGTCTTTTTCAGACTTTCTAATAGCACTTGTGTTCACCTGTGAATAACTGAAATACAATGCATCATTAAAACATGATTTCTAAGTGGAAGGTAGATTTATGGTTGTATCTAAATGTTCATGGGCCTCATTTTCAAACACATACGGTCTTAAATGCTTGCATTAGGCCATTTTAAAACTAGGTGGATTCTCTGCTAACAGATGGTTGACAGACAGAAAAGCAGCAGGAAAATCTAGAGAGTGAAGGCACAGGTGCAACTGACATCTTCAGAGAAGTATCAATTCTGTAATTGATTCTGGATCTCCTAGGAAAACAAATACTATGTTTTTCCTTTAACAAAACTAAACTGGGTCAGTTCACATCTCACAACTGGACCATGCGATAGTAAGAACTCAGAGCCATGAGCCAAAGAACCAATGCAGGTGTGTGTGTCTGAACTCAGTTCATAGCCATAGGTTGGCCTGACATTGGCATCATAGCAGTTCTGTTCGTATGTGACTAGCATAACTGTGAAGAAGGGCTGTAAAGTCTCAGAATTGTGTTGCTCCTCCCATTGTCACCATGTCTGTTGTCCCCTCTGTAGCACAGTGCCTCCTGTCTTCCTAGATACAGAATTTAAACCTTGATTAGGCTAAAGGCACAGCGCCTTCTACCACATTTCCCTGTATGGAAAAAATCTTGCCAAAGCAAGACTGTAGCTGAAAAAAAAAATCACAACTATTTATTTATTTAGGATTTCTGTATGCCGTCCCATCGCATAGCCTACGGAAGAATTATACAACTGTAATTCCAACAATGAACTGAAATGGTGAAAGATTTTGCATACTGGTAGCTCAGGACAGATAGAATTCAGTATAACAGTCCTGGCTACTAGCCATGTAGATTGGGTTTAAGGTAGTTGTAGCCCAAAACATTGGAATGGCACTAGGTCAGCCCAGAACTTTCTCTAGAAGCAAAAGTGATGAAACTGAAACTGTTGTCTTCTCATGATGTGCTCAAAGTACAAGATTCACTGGAGAAGACAGTCATGGCCAGGAAAGCTGAAGGAAGGAGGAAGGGAAGTCAATTCTATCACGGAAGCCAAAGCCTTCAGTGGATAAGCACAGAGCAGGGCTATCAAAGACTGGACGTTTTGGAGGGCATTATTCATAGGCTCACCATATGTTGGAGACAGCTTGATGGCACATCACAGCAACAGTGCATGAAAAGGGCTAGTCCTTCTCACTGCTGAATGGATAAGCCATGGAGGTGACTTATTTCACACATTGCCCTGCAAGGGGTGAGAACTGAAGCAATCATATATGTCTGTACCAACCTCAAAACATTTTCTGGTTCAGCAGGGAGTCAGCCTGTGGGCTTCAGAAAGTTGCTCTGTACCTTCCCATTTATAAAACAGGAACAATCATCTTGACATTTTTCTATATGGCTTTGCTAATCATGCCAAACACTTCTAGAAAACAAGAATTCTTATGATCAAGATCTATTCCAATCCTATTTCTGTTTTAAGCTAAAACTGGTCTTTTTAAATAGTTGAGAGAAGAGACAACTCATCTGGTTCAATGCTATACACAGATGTATTTCACTGATCTATTTCCATGTACATCACAGTGTTAATTCTAACCTTAAGAATAACCCATCTATTATTGTTCTCTTCAGCTTCTAAGGGTCTTTTTTTTTGGTAGTGGCTCAATGCTAAAAGCTTGAGGCTGTGGCTGTTCAGTGCCATTTTACTCTACAATACAGACTAATTTTCCATGAGTCATATCCCCAGTGAAGGTCACCAGTAAACTCATGTTTAAAAAAAAAAAACGGAGCTTTGCTTTTAGGATTAGTCTGGATTTCTGGAAGTTCTATAGTGGAACAGGTCGAATTTGTTATTAAACCACCTGGAGGTAACACAGCATTAGGACTATGTGTTTAAATACCATTACTATCCCAAAATATCCTATTGGTTATTGCACTTGATACAGCTGTGTAGAGATATCAAAGTGAAGCACAGAATGAATTTATTATTTATCTGGGAGTTCTTGTCTGCAGAGACACATCACAAATGATTACTTTGAGTACGCCGATTAATGAGATTCTGAGGGATATTGATGGGCATCTATAATGTTAAGTTTATGGGGTAGGATGAAGGTTAACTAAAAGTTCTTTATGTATAACTGGCAACTACTTTCAGAACTTAATGCTTTCTTTCATAATTTTGTTAAGGAGCAACACTCTACCACAAATATAGTTGAAAACAACAAAACTAATGATCAAAGAAGGTGGATTTGGCCTCCCTGAACTTTCTTTATATCATCAGGCGTATTTGTTGACTTGTACTCAATTTCAGTCTTTTCCACTTAAATTAGATTCCTCTCCTTAGTCTGTTTTGGAATGTTCAGTTTTGAATCCTTGTCCCAGGTAGATTGCACTGGGCTCTTGCCTGACCGAAACAGATAATGTGCTCCCTCCACAATTTCACACCAACTGCAGTCCAACATTTCTTCACATGCAAAAATAACTTTATGGGGAAAGCTGTATTTAAAAATTGGCAAGAAAATGTTTGTTTGTTGGACCTGGATGGACAGGCTGCATTGGGTAAGGCTTGTTGGTCTAGATTATACGTATATATTGGTGGTGGGGGTGTTGTTCTCTACTTTGCAGGCTAACTATAAATGGCCAGCTATTGTGTGTAACAATACATGAAGCTGAAACATTTGTTTGAATCTAGATTTGGTCCTGATGCTTTTAGAGCAGAAGAGCCACCTCTTTTATTGAAAATACTATATTGACTGAGGCTGAAAAATTACATTGGCCTACTATTTATGCTTATCAAAATCTAATGTTCATGAAGAAATATATGCAGAATTGCAAGTAAGAATGAACTAATGAACTGGAACACCCCATATTGTCCAACCAATGGAGCACGTCATCATTATCCAGTTCACAAGGAATTATGGAGCTCAGGCTACACTAAACTCAGCAAAAATGGATGTTTTGAGTATATTGGATGTCACAATATCTCTTTAAGAAGGCTTTAATTAAATGGGCCAATTGTTGGGTGTGTAATGCTACTAATGCTTTTCTTCATATGTTTTAACAATGCCCAGTGGTGGCAGCTTCTTGGGAAGAGGTAATAATTTGGATAATAATCAATCCTGTGATGTAATGTTTTTTAATATTCAAGTAGATACATGTTCTTTTGTATTACCTTGCCATTCCTTAGAATTTAATGTGAGATAAACATAAATGGATTTTAATACCTTTTTGAGAGCTAAAAGACCAATATTACAACATTGGAAAGATCAACAGATTGGAAAGATTGAAGATACCTGTAATAACAATGGGTGGATGTTGTAATGAAACTTTTGATTATTGAATGAGTGACCCTCAGGTGTAAGGGATGGATATTTGGGGCACTTTTATTGAAGTATATGCATATTTATTTCTAACAATAATCCTATGTTCTATTATTTAATAACAGTGATATACTACATAGGAATATACAAAATATGTGCAACCAATGCTATGGATCTTTTTCATTTCTTAAAATCTTTTGCTTCTTTTCTTGTAGTGCAGTTTGTTTGGTTTTGTGCAATAGCAATAAATATTGTTTATTTATTACACTCCTTTTTATTTAAAATTTATTAATTTTTTATTTTTATTTACATTTATTGCATTGATTAAATAAAATAAATTTCTTAAATAAATGCATTCATTAAATTAAATTATTTATTATTAGTTGGGTTATTCAGTGGCCTATAAATGTATGTTGGAAGAAGCCAAGAAAGCCATTGGGTCCAGCCTCCCATTGTTGCAGGTCACCAGTTTATATCATCCTACTCAGATGATTGTCCAGTTTCCTTTTGCTTGTCTCTAGTCTGAGACAGCCCTCAACCCCTCAGCAACTGGTTCAACTGTTGTATTGCTCTGACAGTGAGGAAACATTTCCTGATATCAAGCCAGAATCTGGATTGTCACAACTTGATTTGATTATTATGTGTCCTACACTCTGGTATCAGCAAAAAGAGATCTTTTTTCATTTTTAAAAATTATTTTAATAACAGTAACATTTAGAAAAAAAAAGAAAAAAGTAAGAATACAAATAAAAATTACAAAGAAACACCAAGGTTAAGGTGCACTTCTGCTAATGCATCCCAAAATAGTATTTGCCCTTTTTTCAGCTGCATCACTTTGTTGGCTCATATTTAGCCTGTTGCCCACAGTAACTCCAAAGTATTTTTCTTTTTCAGTTCTGTTCAGCCTTGTATTTCCCATCTTGTACTGATGCATTTGGTTTCTTTTTCCTAGGTGGAGAACTTGGTATTTGTCCCTACTGAATTCATTTTGTTGCTTTCAACCCAGTGTTCAAGCTTGGATCTTCATTCCATCTTCCAGGGTGTTCACTATACCTCCCAGTTTTGTATCATCTGCAAATCTGGGAAACATTCATTGTATTTCCTCATCCAAATAATTAATACAGATATTGAAGAGCACTGGGCCTAGGACTGAACCCTGCAGCATCCCAGTAGTTAGCTCCATCCAGCTTGAGAAGGTGCTCTTGATGAATGCTCTGTGTTAGAGTTAGCAGCCAATTTTGCATCCACCTAAGAATTTTTTTATCTGGTTCACTTATTGTTAATATGCTGATCAGGATAATATGTGGGATGCTTTGTTGAAAACTTTGCTAAAGTCAAAATAGATGACGTCCATGGTGTTTACGCTGTCTTTTGGGAGGTTACTCAGTCAAAAAGTGAGATTAAATTAGTCTGACAGGATTTATTTTTTATAAATCCATGCTGGCTTTTAGTAATCACTACATTTTCTTTGAGGTGCTTGCTCAATAATTTGCTCCAGAATTTTTCAAGGGATTAATATCAGACTAACTGGTCTTTAGTTCCTAGGTTTGTCTCTTTTCCCTTTTTTGAAGATGTCTGGCACTTTTCCTGTTTTCCAGGATTTATTGATGATAAGTGGTTCTGAGAATTCCTCTGCTAGCTCTTTTATGACTCTGGGATGGAGTTCATTGGGTCTTGGAGATTTGAACATGTTTATTCCATCTAGCTATTCCTTTACCATTTCTTGCTTTAGTCTTCCTGATGCTGTACTTGCAAATCCTTGCTATTTTGAAATATTCTTCCTTTGTGGCCTGACTCCCCTTTTATACATGTTCTTTTTTTTTCAGGCTGTCACTTAACCTTTTGTGGAGCCACATGGGCTTCCTCTGCTCTCTTTTACACTTTTCCTTGTTGGAATGGTTTGTAGTTGTGCTTAGAGAAACTTAAAAAAAAGATTTTTCATCTCTCTTGGATTCCTTTTCCCTTAAGAGTGAGTTGCCAAGGTGTTTTGCTTATCATTGTTCTTTGTTTGTTAAGATTGGTTTTCTTGAAGTTCAGGGTACATGTCTGGCTCCAGTTAACCTTTGTCTCCTTTTATAATTGAGAAATCAAGTATTGCATGGTCATTTCCCCCCAGGATTCCCATGGCTGCTGTTTTGTCTACTAGATCATCCCTGTTAGTTAGCATTAAATCTAGTATTAATGATAGCTGTTCCTCTTGTTCCTTCCTCTACCTTCTACTGGAGGAAGTTGTTCGCAATGCATGTCAGGAATCTCTTGGCTTTCTTGTGGCAGAAAGTCTTTCTTGTGAACTGGTCCTGGTGTTAATGCTATCTCGCTTTTAATGTATTGTTTTTATTCTTTTATCTGTTTTAATTTTCTACTGTCCACCACTTTGCTTAGATGTGGAACAGGATGCAAATATTGAAAATATATGAAACAAATTCTATCAGATATCATAGTCTAAAGAGAAACCCAGCCCAGGGCAGTCTTAATGCATGGGCCTGATGGGCACTTGCCCGTGGGCCCCATACTAATCTGTGTATGTTAACCCTTGGAAAATTGGAAAACTTCCAAAATTAACAGTAGTTGTAGTTGTCGTAGGGGCCCCAGTACACTGCTTTGCCCGGGGCCCATAATGCTGTTAAGACGGGCCTGACCCAGCCTACTAAAAATTGCCCCATAACAAATGTATTATAGTGTAATCCCATGTATGTTTTGACGACAAAAAGACCTACAGCTCCCAGGATGCTCCACCCAGTCTGTGTGTGTACAGAATTTCACCCTCAATTTTTAAGGTACCTCTATTATTCTACACTCTATTATCTTCAATAGCAGATGATCAGCTATTAAAAGTTCCTTTGGTTTTGGTGTACCACCATATATGTTTGCTCAGAAATAAGTCTCTTTGAGATGAATGACATTTACTTCCAAACAACTATACACAAGATTATAGCAGGTGTTGAAAAGTTCAGATCCATTATCCCAATCCAGTCTTCTAGGGATCCCAGTGCAGATCCCAGTGTGCGGGTCCCTAGATACCTATACCCTTCCCCTGACCCCTCCTTTCCCCTAACCACTGAGTGTTTGGTAGCTTTCTTGCTTTGGTGCAGTATTCTGTCCATTCTAAAATGCCAAAATGCACCTTTTAAGGCCTAGCTACGGATACTAAAAGCTTTAAATAAAAATATGAAAAAATATTTGGTGTGCTGGTTGTGCTAGTTTGCCTTTGGCCTCACCCATCACTGGAATTTCTTTGAAGCAGAATTTGGCACTCAGGCTGAAAGACATTTTGTACTACTTGAGTACAGCTTTGGGCATATATTATTACCCACTCTTCTGATTATATTTTGTGTATTTTTATTATATTTGTATTTTTACAAATACAAATGTTTGGCTGATTTATGACCTGCCTTGAGAAGAAAATTTATTTATTTATTATTTATTTATTAAAACATTTCTATGCCACCCCTTGCCGAAGCCTCAGGGCAGCTCACAGCATATAATAAAATACAATAAAATACAAAAATAACAATATAAAATTAACAATATAAAATAAATAACAATATAAAAGAAGTTGCCCTGGCCAGATAAATAAGCAAATATTGTTAACAATTAAAATGACATTTAAATAAAAAGGTCTTCGCCTGGCGCCGAAAAACAAATAACGACGGCGCCAGGCGGACCTCTCTGGGGAGTGCATTCCATAGATTGGGCACCACCACAGAGAAAGCCCTCCTCCGAGTACCTACCCTCCTAATTTCTTTCATGGAGGGTTCCCGGAGAAGGGCCTCTCCCGTAGATCTCAAGGGGCGGCCGGGCATATATGGATGTAAGCGCTCCTTCAGGTAACCAGGACCCAAGCCGTTTAGGGCTTTATACGTCATCACCAACACCTTGAATTGGGCCCGGACTTCAATGGGAAGCCAGCTCTATTTTGAACCAACTGAAGTATCCGGACCGTCTTCAAAGGAAGCCCCATGTAAAGTGTGTTACAGAAGTCAAGGCGGGAAGTCACCAGCGCGTGTGTCACCGTCGCCAGGCAGTCGTACTCCAGGTAGGGGCGCAGCTGATTTATCAGCCGAAGCTGGAGGAAAGCGCTCCTCGCCACCGCTGTCACCTGAGCTTCCAATGAAAGCTCCAGGCCGAGGAGTACTCCTAAGCTGCGGACCTTGTCCCTAAGAGGGAGTGCAACCCCATTCAGGACCAGGTCAAATCCACCCTCTCCGAAGCCCGATCCGCCAACCAACAGGACCTCCGTCTTGTCTGGATTGAGCTTCAGTTTATTGGCTCTCATCCAGCCCATTACCTCGGCCAGGCACCGGTTCAGTACAGCCACTGCCTCACCTGGATTGGTGGAAAACGAGAGGTAGAGCTGGGTATCATCAGCGTACTGATGATTCCGCAGCCCACACCTCCTGATGACCTCTTCCAGCGGTTTCATATGGATGTTAAACAGCAAAGGGGACAAAATGGAGTCCTGTGGTATTCCATGGCATAGCTGCCATGGCGCAGAGCCATAGTCCCCCAGCACTACCTTCTGGAATCGGCCGTTGAGATAGGAGCGGAACCACTGCAAAGCAGTGCCTCCGACCCCCAATCCCGCTAGCCTATCCAGAAGGATACCATGGTCGATGGTATCGAAAGCCGCTGAGAGGTCCAGGAGAACCAACAGGGGCGCACTCCCCCTGTCCTTCTCCCTGCACAGGTCATCGTACAGGGCGACCAAGGCAGATTCAGTACCGTACCCGGGTCTGAAGCCGGACTGAAATGGGTCCAGATAATCAGTTTCATCCAAGAGTGCTTGGAGTTGTCCCACGACCACCCGCTCTAACATCTTGCCCAGAAACGGGATGTTGGCCACAGGTCTATAGTTAGTGGCCATCTCTGGATCCAGTGACGCCTTCTTCAGGACCGGTCAGACTACCACCTCCTTTAAAGGGGCAGATACCTGACCCTCCCTCAGAGAAGCATTCACCACTTCCAAGATCCAGGTCCCAATCCCGTGCTTGGAATTATTTATTAACCAAGACGGGCAAGGGTCCAATAGGCAAGTGGTGGGACGTACTCGTCCAAGCACCTTGTCCACATCATCGGGCCGCAATAACTGAAATTCATCCAATAATGCTGGACCAGACGGCAGCATTGGCGTCTCCCCAGAAACCTCTGATTCACTAGTGGTGTCTAGCTTGTGACGAATCTGAGCGATTTTCTCCCTGAAATGCCTGGCAAAGTCGTCACAGCGGGCCTTTGAGGGTGGCATCAGATCTTCCTTAAGACCCGGGCGAACCAGGCCTTGCACCACTCGAAAAAGCTCCGCCGGACGGCATTGTGAGGAGGCAATGGAAGCGGAAAAAAACTTCTTTTTTGCCGCCCTCACCGCCACAGCATAGGCCTGATAGTGGGCTCTCAAGTGTGTTTGGTCAGATTCATCCCATGATCTCCTCCACCTACGCTCTAGCCGTCTCCCAACCTGCTTCATTGCCCGCAATTCAGGTGTATACCAAGGGGAAGAGCAGGCTCGGCCCGGTGGGAGAGGACGCTTAGGAGCGATCGTGTCCACAGCCCTGGTCATCTCCCCGTTCCACAGTTCGACCAGAGCCTTGACAGGAGCACCAGTCTTGTCAGCCGGAAACTCCCCCAGGGCCTTCAGGAATCCTTCCGGATCCATCCGGCTGCGGGGGCGGACCCATGCAATCGGGTCCGCACCCTTACAGAGGGAGATGCTGCTCTCGAGCACAAATCTCACCAGGAAGTGATCTGACTATGACAGGGGAGTCAAACATAAATTCCTCACCCTCAGACCACCCTCTTCCTGCCCCGTTGAGAAAACCAGGTCCAGAGTGTGTCCACGTTCATGGGTCGGGCCGGAGACATGTTGAGACAGCCCCATGGCCGTCATGGAGGCCATGAAGTCCTGAGCCGCCCCAGTCAGACCAGACTTGGCATGGCGATTGAAGTCCCCCAGGACCAACATCCTGGGGGTCCTCAACACCAGGTCCGAGACGGTCTCCGTCAGCTCAGGCAGGGAGACTGTTGGGCAGAAGGGTGCACGGTACACCAACAGAATCCCCAATCTGTCTCGGTTGCCCAACACCAAGTAGAGGCACTCCAGCCCTGGTCTTGAAGGACCGGAAGTCCCGTGAGAGGGATGGAGGCTCGGTAAACCAAAGCAATCCCCCCTCCTCTCCCCTCTGGGCGTGAACAGTGCTGAACCAGACACCCGGGTGGGCACAGTTGAGAGAGGGCAACATCCCCCCTCCTCTCCCACCCAGGTCTCTGTTATACAAGCCAGGTCGGCCCCCTCATCCACAATCAAGTCATGGATGAGGGAAGATTTATTATTGACCGACCTGGCATTGAGCAGCAGCACTGTCAGGCCTGAGGGCCGGTTGACAAGACTACCTGGCACCCTCTGGCTGGGGGCAAAACCAGAAGGAGGGATAAGTGTCAGCCATCTGTCCCTCCTTCTTCTACGCGGACACGTTAAGCCCCCACCGCTGTTACGTCCATTGCCCAAGACCAATGGAATAACTTTTCTTTTTAAGGAATAATAATCATAACTGTAAGTCATAATTTGTTTACATAAGTGGGTGGGTTTGGACAACACAACAAACCCCACTGTGTACAAATGATCCAGTGTGGATTGTTTGCCCTGGAGCTTATAACATCCCTGAGAAGCTTATCACATCCCTGAGACCATAAGAAAAGCCATACTGGATCAAACCAAAGGCCCATCTAGTCCAACACTCTGTACACACAGTGACAAACCAGCTGCCCACAAGATCCTTCAACCAGCATGGGTGCAAGGCCTCTTCTGCTCAAGCCCCTCAGCATCTGGAATGAGCAGGCCTGCCAGGTGTGGTAAAGGAGGTAGAATGTAGCCAGCAAGGTGAGTAGTCACTGGTAGCCTTTCCCCCATGAATCTGTCCAATCCTCTTTCAAAACCGTCCAGATTGGCAGCCATCACCACTTTCCGTGACAGCAAATTCCATAAATTAACTAAACTCTGGGTGTAGTATTTCCTTTTATCTTTCCTAAACTTCCCAGCAATCAGCTTTATGGGATGATCCTGGATCCTCTATGGGATCCTGTTATGTCTCCCACTCCACTTTCTCCACATCATGCATTAGTTTAATACTCCTATTATGTCTCCCCTAATGAACTTTTTTTCTAAGCTGGAAAGGCTGCATAAGTGATGACTGGGTACTTTGTGCTCCAGAGCCACCTTCCCACTTTTTGGGCCTCCTGAGGGTATCCCAGGGGACAATGTGGAAGCATCAAGGTTCCTCACCCCAGCACTACCTGACACTGGGCTGGGCAGAGGAGGGCACCTTAAATAGCTGCAGGTGACTCACAAGTACTACCAATCTGGGGAGGGCCAGCAGAATATAGTTTGTGCATTCTACTGCTTTCTGCAGCAGCCACTCAATAACCATATCAGTAGTGAGCAACAGGAGCATCTTTTGCTGTGTCTCCTTCAGGGGGAGACCCAGCCGGACACACCTCATCCTGCCCCACCACAACTATGGGTCAATCATGGTGCTTAGCAAAAGGGGGTCCCCCATTGCTTGTGGGGGACAAGCCAATGTTCTCTGTATGCTGGCCCTCCAAGCACTTTATGGGGTTTGAGGAGGTGGCACATGGTGGCAGTGAAGCCAATGAAACCTGCTGAAAGTGCACCTTGGGTGGCATTCATAAGAGCCACTTGACAAGAGTGGCAACACTTTCTGCTCTTCTGGCCAAGCAGCTCTGTATGCTTCGTGGCTTCACCTGGGCTTGCTGTGTCATTTGGGTTCAGATGTCTCTGCAAACCCAAGTGTGGCTACAGTGCTCTACCTCATAGTGGGTGGATGTAAGCAAGGTGCAAGCAACATATGAAGCCAAGGAGGCTTTGAACTCACAATGGCTTAGCATGCAGTCCAAACTTCATCAGTTTTCACTTTCCTGGCAGAAATAAAAGCAGTCTCACAAGGTCCTCTATGTTTCACTTGGGCAACCGAATGCGTATGTGTACAATTCTCTGGCTGCTCACTTGACTTTGTGGGTTTTGCTTCTGAGGAATTATGCACAACTATGCACAAAGATCCGATAGCTGCGACATTAATGCACAGGTCCTTGGGAGTAAATCTAAAACTCTGAAAGGGCTGAAGAAGACATACAGAGCATTCACAAGTAAACAAGCTCCTGTATGGCTAGTTTTATATTCCTGGTATGTTAGAGCAACGTCTGCACAGTTTGACCGTGATGATGCGCGGGGGGCGGGGGGGAACTATCCTGAGCGTGTGCAGTTTTGCATTTTAAACTCATTGAAAGAGTTGCACCATTGCTAAGTCCCACTGAATTTAACGGGTCTTACATCTGCCTAAAGATTGCACCAGCAAGCACACGTCATCAGTGCCTAGACTTGTGCCGTTCCGCTGGGGAAAAGGCTCCCTAAAACTGAACTGGCCGCCAAGGCAACATGCATGAGGGGTCCGTCCGAAAACGCTCCAGCAGCGACCCAGCCCCGCTTTCCAGAGCGGCGACCCCTCCCCTCGACCCTCCCGCCTGAAGGGCCCACTGCGTGTCAGTCCCTTTTAACTCTTGGCAGAAGCCGGTGGCTCGGTCCCTGCCAGCCAATCGGCGCTCAGGATGCTCAGCTCCTCGCCCAATCGCGCGGCGTCTTGCTTCCGCGTGTCGGGCGCCTGTGCTTCTCCGCCCTCAGTTCCTCCTGCAGGGTTGCAGCCGTGGCGGCTTTGCTGGCTGTCTCAGCCTCCTGCGCTCCTCTTTCGCCGTTTGCTGCCCTGGCTTTGCTGAGAGCCCCCCGGAGCCACTGAGGATGAGCCTTCCCGTTCTCCGGCGCGCGTCCCTTTGCGACCATCTGAACCCATTCATCTAGCGACTGGTGAGGGTGGAGATACTTAAGGGGCGCCTTTGCTTCGGGGCGAGGGAGTGCAACAGAGACGGGGGCGGTCGGGCGGCCAGGCATGCATGCAGCGATCGGTACCGTTCCTTCCCATCCGTGCCCGACAGAGATTTTGTGCGTTTAATCAGCTCCATGGCAGAAACCCAACAGGTGCTGCTCTTGCTTGTATGAGTCGCCGAAGGCAAAGAGCTGCTTTGGTCAAATTTCTGTAGATCGCACAAACTTCATCAGGGAATGAAAGGGATAAACAGCAAATGATCGTTCCAGCAAATGAAGTTAGTACTAGCAACGATAGACCAAAGATTGGCTGTTTGAAAATCGAAATACCAAGACAAGAGGTTAGGATACACTAAGGGTGACCAAATAGTAGCTAGGCAAAGTATATTTGCTAGGAGTTCATTACCTAAAGTTCACAAGATTATTTTCCTAGATCATCTCTGTGTCAGTGGTTCCTCCTTAGGGTTTGCAAAATGAACACTGCTGTTGCCCAAGAGCTATTTGTCCAGAAGCAACATTCCATTGTGCTGTATAGCTGTGTTGCTTCCAGAATTAACTGGATGAGAACCCTTTTGCAGGAGGTTTTATCTCAGAAGGACAGTACTGAACACACCCTGGCCCTCGCAGGGCTATGCCGTGTAAGTCCTGGTGCCTTGACTCCACTTGCTTTGTTTGTGGAATAACTGTGTACACAGTAACACTGATGT
This sequence comes from Varanus komodoensis, assembly GCF_004798865.1. Taxonomy (NCBI): domain Eukaryota; kingdom Metazoa; phylum Chordata; class Lepidosauria; order Squamata; family Varanidae; genus Varanus; species Varanus komodoensis. Next base: position 11,316,993 of record NW_025335349.1, on the reverse strand, counting down.
TGCTTTGGTTGAATAGAATAGGGACATGCTGACCTACTACAGCGAACAGGAGGGCTTTTATAAGGATACTCTTGCCAGAGTAAGCAGAGGATAGCCACTAAATGACTACATAAACTGAATCTAGTTAGATTATGTGAGATAGTTAGAAGACTCTCCAAACCTGCTAATGACTTGTGACATCATTTCATTTTAAGGGAAATTTACTTGCAACAGTTAAAAGTACATTAGGGTACTTCGTAGGTACTGATGACATCTCAGTATTTTTTAAAGCAACTCTTGTCATGTTCTAGTAAAGAAGAATATGCATCTCTTGAGTGACCTGTTCTGCTAAATAGCTTAGCAGGTGACACCAGAGTAAAAGTCTTGTAAGTACATCAAGTGGAAGGCATCATATTGCCCTTCTGGCTGTGTGCTACCTCCTTTAACAAAGCCACCTGCATATACCAGTTGCTGAGGAGCTGGATGGGGAGATCTTGCACCTGACCTGCTTTGAGGGATCATGTGGGCAGCTGGTTTGCCACTGTTTGTACAGAGTGCAGGACTAGATGGACATTTGGTCTGATCCAGCATGGCTTTTCTTATGTTCTTATTACCTTTACTGCTGTCTCTTCTGGTAGCCTTGATACATTATACATTCTTGCTAAGAGTCTAACAATTTCATTTGGGGGATGGAAATTTTGAATTTTCTTTTGTCATGCTTGGAGAACTTAGCGTGAAGACGTGAAATAAGTGTGCTGTAGAATATAACATGGTAATCTGGGCACTCCTTTTCTTGCTACTTACGAAAATGTATTCAAATAAGGTTGTGTACAGTTTACAATTCAAAATTGTATGTGCAAATCTTGCTGTTTGCAAATAAAAATATATGAATTAGCTATGATTTACTGGTTCAAGATAGTCATATTTTATTTCACTAAAATGGTACTATTCATGCACAAAGATTGTGGTTTGCAGAAGTACAAAACATCTTTATTATGGAAGAAGATCTAAGAACAATGACCAAAGAGGATGTGTTATACTTAATAGTAGCAGAATGTTCCATTTTTGTAGTGGAACAGGAAGAGGCAAAAAAAAAAAAAAAAAAAAAAAAACCAAACTGGAAGGGGGAGGGGATGGAATGGAGTATAATGGGAAGAAACATGGCTGTCTGTAACTTCCACAGTATTTTATTGTAGGTCCTGTTTGTCTTTTGCTGCTCGCTGTTAAGATTGTGACCCAGCTTAGAAGCCAGTAGCATTTTTGACACATGGATCTAGTGTATATCTAAGATGCTCCTTACTTAGATGGGCATGCAGTTTAGCATGCAGATTAATGGAATGTCTCTTAATTTCCTACTACCTTCTTCCTTTAGATTCCTCCAGCTCTTAATGGTAACGTCCAACCAACTGAAACTCAGTTTTTGATTAAAAAGTGGATGCATGTGGTTGACACAAGCTTTCTGTATTGCTGTGGCAGCAAGGGCTGTCATGTTCTAAAACAAGGGTGGCCAGTTTCTGTCCCCATATGTTTTGGCCAAAGCCTCCAGTGGGCCCTCACCATTGTCTATGTTGGTTAGTGCTGAAAGCCAAAGGACGGATTGTTCACTCTTATTTTAAAAGGTTGCAATCTGCATTATCATTGTACCACTTTTGAGAACATTTCCTTAATGAGTTTAAGCAAGACTTCAGTTTAATAAAATATATTAAGTTGTTGCTGATGTTTTCTTAAAACTGAATCACAGTGTTTTGATCTGTTTTTATTTTTTAATTGTGTTTTTATTGAAATGTTAGTGTTGTTGACTGCTTTGAGTCTTTGCAGAAAAGGAAGATGAAAAATAATTAATAAATTTCTTTTAAAGATTGCTTTCTATGTTAAAGTGAAAACATGGGAAATATATATGACTTAAAGTTAATCATTGTACAGTGACACTATGCCAAGTACTGGGTTGGAGCCAAGCAAGTATGAATGGCATGAATTCACTCCTGAATGCTGTTCCACAAACTGGTGTGTAAGCATCAGTTGGAGGACAGTGACTGAGTATCAGGCTTGGCCACAGCATGTGTAATGTGTAGGAAAGATGGTGCACTTAGACATTTCATGCATTTTGGGGAGATAGAAGGGACCTATTGTTACTGACAATAAGCTGCAATGTAAATAGCTTACGATAGTGAAACAAGCCTTCTAAGCATAGCTGTTAGAACCTGCTTTGCAATGCGTTAGGCAGGGCTGTGGAACTTGTGATCTGCCAGATGTTTGGGCCGACATTTACCATCTTCTCTCACCATTTCCTGTGCTGAGTGGAGCTTATGTGAATGGTAGTCCAAAATATTTTGGAAGATTTTAAAGTTGACCACCTTTAGTGGAAGGGTTTCAAACTATAAAGAGTTAAAGTTATGGAATCCCTGAAAAATAGTGAACTCTATTGTGCAAGAGCTTGTGCCATCATAAAAATATTCATAAAAATATTGGATTTCAATTCACTTTTCTTGAACGGTGCCTTTTGCTGAATTGTAAATAGCTATTCTATAAACAAGACACTGTCTTTGAATCCAAGCTGTCAGCCTGGATTTAAAGAATTTCATGACTCATTTCTTAATGTGTGTGTGTGTGTTTGTGGTGGTGATGGAGCACTTTGGATGTGTGTTACGTGAAGAGTAGTTCTGCATGAAAAACTTAAAACTGAGGAGAATTTCAAAAGTAATTTGTTATATAGTGTGGGGGTGTACCACTCAAATGGGGGAAAATTGTTTACTGTTGAGGCATACTTAGAGTGGCCCTTTGGATTCCAGATATTTTTAATTGTGTGCTACCTTCTTGTTGCAGTAATATTATAAATACCAGGCTCCATTATAATCTCTAGAGTCTCATTTATAGTGTCCTTCCAGTTACCTGACTGATTCTTAGTTGTTATTTTATTAACCAAACAGCATAGACAATTTTCCTTTTATCCTTAGCATTTTTTTGGTTTCTCTATGTGGAACTTTTCTGAAGGTCAAGTTCTAGAAAAATCTTTAAGCAAGTGATCTTGGTTAGCATTCTTATACAGAGAGCAAACAAATTCTGAACATGAGCTGCATTTATTCGTGGGTCTGAAAACACTCTGGTGGCATATGCAGCTGATAGAGAATAAGTAACGCATGTTTCATTTGTCAGGTTAGAGCCAAATTAGATAAAGAGTTATTTAAAAAAAAGCTCCAAGCATAATTTTAAAATAAAGTTTCCACCACTGCTGCCTTTCACAAGAGCTGAGCAGGGCTGTCAAGTTACACGTGACCTTTTGCTTTTGAAGAAATTCCATAGCTTTGTTTTGGGACTTCTAATCACAATGGTAAAACAATTGCATACTCATAGATACATTTTGCAGAATGAGCTGCCTGATATAGTTACCTCCCAGAACTACTACAGTTTAAGCAATTGTTATTGTCATTATGTATTTCATTTCTATACCGCCCATAGCCAAAGCTCTGTTGGCACTTATTCATGTCTTAGCAGCTACAGTGGTGGTCTGTCTGGAGAAAGTAGAGTGAAGCTCTGTCTGGCTTTGCTTTGCTTGCCTTTTTAAACCCTCTTTAAATTCCTCTGTAACTTTTGCTGATGTAACTCAGCAGGAGCAATGAGTAGATAGAGTGTCACCCATGCTTATTCAAGTGCTTTGCTGTGGCCACTCCTGTTCAACCTCTTCATTCTCTAAGAGAGCTTTGTATAGAGCAAGGGAGTGAGGTGTCCCTGATTCCTGCCACCCAGTCCTGGGCTGCCGTGGACAGGGTGTCTTTGAATCACCCTTTTAAAATCACACAATTGGAAACAGTGGAGAGGCTGCAAAATTCTTGATGTGACATAATCCTCTGTGCCCATCATAAACAGATCTCTGTTTTTCCAGTGTCCCAAACAAAGCATTAATCTGGGCCTGTTTCATTCTCTGGGACTGTTTAGTGTTCAATAAACCTTTTGTCTCTTGGGTTACAAACCAAACAATTTGTCACAATTTGTTCTCTTTTAAACCTGTTTTGTCATAAAAGGAGCATTTCTTGCTTAACTACAATGTGAGCCATAGCAGTGGCATGTAGATCACAGGCTAAAAATGCCTTTATGACACTTAATTTTACATATTTTGGCATGTTATGGTTTATATCCAAACAAACAAACAAAAATTGTGACACCAGTTGCACTGTTTCCATTCTAACATACTAAAGAGCAATTGGAAAGTAATAATTGCAACACATAGAAGGCATCTGGCATTGTGCTGAGTTACAAAATGCACACTTTTGTACCTTTTGAGTATATTTGCTATTGATCCTGCTAAATCTTAACTACCAACAAATGTTAGAAGTTTTCAATTTGCTTTGTCTGTGATGGTTTCTAAAACATAGTCTGCTTGGATTGGCTCTTTTTAATAGTTGTGTTCCTGTTGAAACTGAAGTCACATAAGATTCACAGAAAAGAAACTGGCTTTATTAAGTAGGAACTAAATTTGCACATTGACATGAAATGCAGACATATCAGTCATGGTATAGCTAATTTATTTAGTTTAGGATTTAGATTGTATTATATTGTAAGCCATCCAGAGATGACAGTGAAGGATGGCCTATAAATGCCCTAATACATACATACATAAAATGTAACCATAAAATAACCTATTGCTCATTTCAATAAATCTACCTGGCAAACAGTGTAACATGTTTTGAGGCAACACTTGCATGTTAAACTTTCATACCATTGCGCAACTTGTGAAGTAACAGATAAGAGAGAACTGCTGACTCAAAGATGCTTCATGATGTCAGCAATTTACTTTTTTATGGCAAGGTCTTAAATAGTACTCTGACTAATGTTGTCTGGCCTCCTGTTTTGTTCCCTCTGTGCCCTCCACTGCCAGCTTCATAGGTTATGTAACTCGCGTTAACATTGGATTACTGTACTTGGCAATTACTAGCACATGGCATGTATGTTTATTGCCCTAACCTACCAGTCAAGAGGTATAGCTTTCAGAGGAGGTGTTTGATTACCGTTATTGAAATAGAAAAGGAAGAAAGTAAAGTTAAGCAATACTTGCCCATTTCCTGCTACAAGTATCTGCCCTGTAACTGATATTGAATATTAGTTTTAAATTATAATGTATGCTTGTCACACCATGGCAATTGATACTTCAAGTATCTGCTAGATTATGTTTCATAATTAGTATTGAATGTACAGGGTCCCCCAGCCTTTTTGGACCTGTGGAGACATTTGGGAATTTGAGATATTGCTGTGGTCATTACCACACTATGCCTTATTAGTGGATTTCAGGTTTGGCATCTACCTGTTATGCTTATGGTTGTGTTCAAACAAGCAAAAGCTTTTGTTTTATGTCTATTTCACACCTCAAGTTCTTTTTAATAAGAGATTGATTAATTTGACTAATTCTTGGCAGTGCAATACAAATAGTGCTTCTTTTAAACATATGTTGTATGAACATCCAGTATTCGCTTCTTTGTGGGAGAACATTATTAATTAGATACATTTTGTGCTGAGCATTGAATATATTCTTTAATAGTCACTGATGTACACAGTCTTTTATAATATTTATCTTCTTCATGGAAATTAACAAATGGAAATTGAAATGGATTCTATGCACTCCTTTGACAACTAAAAGGCTGGTATTACAAAAGTGAAAGGAGAAGCATGATTACCTGTTATAAGAGTCTTAAAATGCTTTTAATAGATGAACAGTAGCATATAGATGCCATCTTCAAACTGACACGTATTTGGATATTTGGTCCAGAAGTGTTGAAGCTTATGTATAATTGCTCAGAACTTGCATGCATTTCATACTGTATGCATCCCATGTAAGCATAATAAGAAAAGGAGGAATTAAACAAAACATGGGTCCATAGGCACCATGTTGCAGACATCTTTGTGGGTGCTGTGTTGGGGACCCCTTTTCAACAGCTAAATTTTTAAAATTTATAATGACATGTTTATACTGATATTGATAGTAAGTATTGGTAGGCTATGGATATTCATTTGTGCTAAATCTAATTAAGGCTTTGCGCTATCCGAAGCAAACTAACAATTCTTTTCTAGAGTATACACTCCTTCGCTTATGTAAAAAAAAAAAAAATACAATTATTACATCCTCATATGAAAATGGGTTATAATTATAGTTTATCCAAAAAACACATTCTCCATCAGGAGAATCATATTCTATGTCAATACATTCTTTATTTTTATATTTCTTCATGCATATGGTCTGTCTGCTTTATTGGATAATGGCGTTGGAGAAAAAGTTAAATATGCTTAAAATTACTAATATGATTACAATTTATTTATTTATTTAGGAGACTTCTGTGCCGCCCCATTCGCTGAAGCCTCGGGGCGGCTCACATCCATAAATAAACTTCCTTAAATTAATATAAATTAACAGTATAAACTAAGTCACCCTGGCCAAAGAATAAAATGAATAAATACTATTAACAATTAAAATGACATTTGAATAAAAAGGTCTTTGCCTGGCGCTGAAAAACAAATAACGACGGCGCCAGGCGGACCTCTCTGGGGAGTGCATTCCATAGATTGGGCGCCACCACAGAGAAAGCCCTCCTCTGAGTATTCACCCTCCTAATTTCCTTCATGGACGGTTCCCCGAGAAGGGCCTCTCCCGCAGCTATATTTACATAGCTGTTTAAATTTTGTTGATTTCAATGTTTTCTGAATTTGTACCTATCATATTGATATAGCTGTGTGTGTGTCCATCAGTAATTACTAGGGTAGCACAAACAAAAGTTTGAAGGATGAAGGCAATGGAGGGTAAAGAAGTTGACATGATGGGAAGAAACCAGGGGATGTCCATCCTTCTGCTCCAAGCACTGCTCAGACCCTCAGTTTTCTGTCTACATGTATCAACAACTAAGTGTCAGTATTCTGTGTGTGGTGTTATTGGCACAGAACATAAATATTCAGCTCCCACACAAGACGCATACTACTGTCTGTGTCCATGGAAGGTGAAAGCATCACATAATTGCTGAAATATTAATATTATACATATTTTCTCATCTAATCACTTTTCTCTTTCATCTTGCAGGTCTCCCTTGCAATTATGGATATCTAAAAGAGCTAGTCGGTGTGGAGGGGGAATCCCCCTCCCCACTCCTTTGGCTGCCTTCTGGATACCACAGTTTCCTGGACAATAATACAGTATTTTGTAGCGAGCAGAAATGAAGACTTAAACTCTAAATTTATATTGCTGAAAATATTTATTTTTTTACGTGCCAAGCCTTAACAGCACATTGATTCATATGGCAGCTGTCTGAAACTGAGTGAAAGACCTAGGCATCATGAACTTGTGAAGAGCAGGTGAATGCAGAGTGCCTTGGTGTGTTTTAGAGGGGCTTATTTTACATAGGAGAAGAATTTAGTCAAGAGTAAGATGAGTTCTCTGATGCCTGACTGTACCTCAAAGTGTCGATCACTGCAGCATGCTTTGGATATTATTTCTGTAGTGACCCGAGGAAGGGAAGGCCAGATCAAGGCCTTCCTCACTTCTCATTGCTATAATGCAGCAACAAGCAAGGATACCTTTGGCAGGAATGCCATTCATCTTGCCTCTTCCTGTGGTAAAAAAGGAGTTCTAGACTGGCTGGCAGAAACGGATGGAGTGGATTTGTTGGTGAAAGACAAGGAATCAGGATGGACAGCTTTGCACCGTGGCATCTTCTATGGCCATATAGATTGTGCATGGTCACTACTGAAGGTTGGTATTTTACCATTTATTTTAGTATTGCGATCATGTATTTGTCTGTGAAATATTTCATATGTTGCCTGAGTGCATGGACAGGTAGATGTGGAACCTGGCATTCTTTTAGGTAGCTGGTCCCTAGCTGTGTTGGGTTTAAAGGTTATTGAATATGCTTGACAACAGGCCAGGTAGCAGGGGTGCTCTTTAAGAATGTTTAGGTCCTCTTGTTCATTGCTGTATTTTGCACGAAGTACAGTTTCTAATCATTGTTTAGAGACAGTGGAATGTCCAGCATGTTACAGTTGCCAAATCTGGACATAAGATGAGTAAGGATAACTGTGGCTAGGCTGGTTCAGATGGTGCTGTGGCTGACATATTGGCCTCAGGAGTTGAAAGGAGCTCCATGCCTTCGACTGCACAGGCTGGAACAATGGGCAGCCTTAGACTGGCTTCATGGCCTTTTATTGCAGCCTTTCCTCACCATTTGGATTGGACTGCAGCTCATTGGTCACACTGGCTGAAGATGACGGGAGTTGAGGACTTCCGTTTCTGCAGGGAAATAGGTTGCGGAAGGCACTGCAGCCCTGTCCAGAACAGAACTTTCATTTCTATAATAGAACTTTCATTTCTATTATAAAGATGAAAGAGCTGAAAAATGATTTTATCTGTATGGGAGTATAAGGGGGCTAATAGACTAATGAAACAAGAAAAAGTTGTGTATACTTTGTTCTTTAAATCTTCTGTCTCTCTTCCCCCGCCTCTGGTTTTCAGCATGGTGTGAACTTATACATACAGGACAAAGAAGGCTTGTCTGCATTGGATCTAGTAATGAAAGACAGACCAGCCTATGTTGTATTCAAGAATACAGGTAGGTTATTATGTAAGATAATTGCTATGCTTACAGGTAAACAGTTAAATATTTAGATAACCTTTTTTAGAAAATGAATATAACATAAGCTGTACTGATTTTCAGCTATGTGTAGCTTATGATAAAGGCATGAAATGTGTTGTACATACTCCATTAAAACATTGGAAGGCAATTTGTGTAATTGATTAGCAGTTTACCAGAAAAACTGCTTACATTTGCCTCTGAGTTTCCACATGTGCATTTTTCGCCTGTTTGGGGAGGCAAGCGACACCTTAAAGCAACAGTGCTTGGCAGTACCAGTCTAAGGTCATTACTAATTGCAGCTGATCTGTTTGAAGGATGTCAGAGCAACCTGCATTGTGTGTGCAAGTGTGTATTAACTGGCAATACTGGAGCAGAGTGCAGGCCAGCTAAGTTTTTCTTCCAGCTGCGCTGCCTGTTTTGCCCAGATTTTGCCAGTGAGTGCATGATTGACTTGGCTATAGTGTAGTGGCTTCAGGCTAGTCTGAATGCTAGTTATACATTGAAGAGTTTTGTTGAATCATATCCCTTCATTAGGCCCTAGAGCAGTCTGGGATATCCTCCAGATGTTTTGGGTTTTATCTCCCATAAGGCCCAGTCAGTGGTTAGAAATTCCCAAAGGTGTGGGTCAGCCTTTTCTGAATATATAACCTGTCTCTCACAGTCTGCATGGATAGAAATACTTCTGAAGTAAGGTTGAATGATGTGGTACTCTAAAATTTAACATATATAATCTATATTTATTGTACCCTTTAAAAAACATAATTCATGTTGTATAGTTACTCAAAGTGCACGGAGTAATTAATAGCCATAAAATTTGTTATATTTGAAAATAAATTTTATCAATGGCTAAAGTCCTGCTCAGCTTGCTTGAAAGTGTATGTGTATGCATCTGTGCATGTTTGTTTCTTTGTTTGTTTATAGCTTTTCTATTCTGTACTTTCACCAGAGTCTCAGGAAACATATTGCATTGTGTGTGCATGTGTCTGTGTTGAGCTGGTACACAAACTATATTCAGTTGCTTAGTTCTCAGTGTTTTTTCATGCTGGTAAATTGATTCACTCAGTAGTTTTGTGGAATCTCTGAAGAACTATTTAAAAGAAAGCAGGAGTGTTGCTTAAATAAGGAATCGCATGCACATGTATATTATGAAACAAATGGTGTTATTTCATTTTAGATCCTACAGATGTCTACACTTGGGGAAACAACATAAATTTTACTTTGGGCCATGGTGGTCAACAGAGTAAACATCATCCTGAATTGGTGGATCTCTTTCCTAGGAATGGTGTTTATATTAAGCAGGTAATTCAGACATTATGAGAAGTATTATTAGTAAAAGTGTTCTCCTCTCAGAGTTCCCCTCTATAGACAACATGTATCAGGACCAGACTTTCCTCTGTGCTGCTTCCATAAGATCCTTGAATATAGGTTCTGGGTTTTAAGTGGACAAATTTATGAAGTAGATTGTCCAAGGTTCATAGTCAACCTTGTTCAAGGGTCATAGTCAGTCAGATTGATGTAGCTCCAGTTGACATGGTAACAGGGTAGATTGCCGTACATAAGTAAAAGGAGGAAGATTTTAAATATCTTCAGGAAGCAGCTCAAATGCTTTTTTGTACATAGAGCAGATCAGATATATTTACAAGTTGCAGAGACATAGTAGATAAGTATGGAACTGGTACAGTAGTCCTACTTGTTTTTCTGAATTTATATACAGAAAGAAAGAGGGTGGAACTGGGTCTTACTCAAGTAGAATGTTCCACTAACTAATCAAGATTTATCTGCATATGAAATAAACTGATTCACTCAAAATCTCACCTTCTTGCATTTTTAATTTGTGTATTGAGGGTACATAAGTGTGATTTTTATGTTTGCTGTGTGTGGAGGGGAGGGGGAATTATTTATTTATTTTTTCCCATTTTTATGCCACTACAATAGCCCATATCTTGGCTCTCAATGTGGCTCACAATATCTTTGGAAGTATATGAATTCTGGCAGCTGTTTTTAAATACCTATTTTTCTTATTTGGTACTTTCTTGTCATAAAATAGCTTTCTTATAAAAGATTTCAAATTACTATTATAGAGTCAGCCTAATATTGCACAATAGAAGTGATTTTAAGTATCCAGTTACTTTTCAGGAAAAATAGATATATTAAATCCCATTTCTCCTTTTCTTCTTTCTGTAGGTGGTACTCTGTAAATTTCACTCCGTGTTTCTTTCCCAGAAAGGACAGGTTTATACCTGTGGACATGGACAAGGGGGACGATTGGGTCATGGTGATGAACAGACTTGCTTGGTATTTTGAAAGCTTGTATCTTAAACTGTGAAAAGAAAACTGGTTTTCAGATGTAGTCTCTGGCCAACTGGGCTTTAAAACAAAAACACACCTGTCCGTCAATGCTTCAAAAGCTTCTTTAGACATAGTATCATTAGAAGTTTCTAGATCAGTGCAGGGAGACGTTGCTTTTAACAAGATTTAAAAATATAAATTGCCTGTGTGTGTATTCTCACACACAGTTTGGCATCACTAAAAAAACCAGCTTTCTGATCGACTGTCCCTTTAATTATGTCATCATTATTCCAAATTGAAAGTTTAGGTGTGCAGGCATAAAGTAATGTTACAACATCTAAGGAATGTCACACATTCAACTCTCCTAATGCCATTATTAAGATTGTGTTAGTACTATGAGGCTTCACTTCTAACTAGTTTCAAATCTTAGTTAGAAGTGACCTGGTTAATGTTAACCTTAGCTAAGGTTCAGAGCTCCTTCATGGATCACTGCCTTGTCATGGCAAAGGGACTTGTGTAGCTCAATGAAGCTATGAGCTATGCCATTCAGGGCCACCCAAGACAGGTCATAGCAGAGAGCTCTGACAAAACGTGATCCACTGGAGAAGGAAATGGCAACCCACTCCAGTATCTTTGCCATGAAAACCCCATGGACAGTACCAAAAGGCAAAAAGATATGATGCCAGAAGATGAGCCCCTCAGGTCGGAAGGTGTCCAATACGCTACTGGGGAAGAGCGGAGGGCTAGTACTAGTAGCGCCAGAAGGAATGAAGTGACTGGGTCAAAGCCAAAAGGACACTCAGTTGCGGATCTATCTGGTGGTGAAGGGAAAGTCCGATGCTGCAAAGAACTATACTCCATAGGAACCTGGAATGTAAGATCCATGAATCAAGGCAAGCTGGATGTGGTCAAACAAGAGATGACAAGACTGAACATCGACATCTTAGGAATCAGTGAACTAAAATGGACAGGAATGGGTGAATTTAATTCAGATGACCATCAGGTACACTACCGCGGGCAAGAATCCCTCAGAAGAAATGGAGTAGCCTTCATAGTGAATAAAAGAGTAGGAAAAGCAGTACTGGGATACAATCTCCAAAATGACAGAATGATCTCAATTTGAATCCAAGGCAAACCATTCAACATCACAATAATCCAAGTCTGTGCCACAACCACTGATGCTGAAGAGGCTGAAGTTGACTGGTTCTATGAAGGCCTACAACACCTTCTAGAAATAACACCAAGAAATGATGTCCGTATCATCATGGGGGATTGGAATGCTAAAGTAGGAAGCCAAAAGATAACTGGAATAACAGGCAAGTTTGGCCTTTGAGTACAAAATGAAGTAGGGCACAGGCTGGTAGAATATTGTCAAGAGAATATGATGGTTATAGCAAACACTCTTTTCCAACAACCCAAGAGACAACTCTACACATGGACATCACCAGATGGTCAACACAGAAATCAGATTGACTGTGTGCTCTACAACCAAAGATGGAAAAGCTCTATACAGTCAGTAAAAACAAGACCAGGAGCTGGCTGTGGCTCAGATCATGAGCTTCTTGTTGCAAAATTTAGACTTGAATTGAAGAAAGTAGGGAAAAGCACTAGTCCACTCAAGTATGACCTAAATCATATTCCTGATGAATATACAGTAGAGGTGACAAATAGATTTAAGGAATTAGATCTGATAGACAGAGTGCCTGAACTATGGACTTATGTTCACAACATTGTACAAGAGGTAGCAACTAAAATCATCCCTAAGAAAAAGAAATGTAAGGAAGCAAAATGGCTGTCTGAGGAAGCTTTACAAATAGCTGAGGAAAGAAGGGAAGCAAAAGGCAAGGGAGAAAGAGAACGATACACCCAGTGGAATGCAGAATTCCAGAGAATAGCTAGAAGTGATAAGAATACCTTCTTAAATGAACAGTGCAAAGAAATAGAAGAAAACAATAGAATAGGGAGGACCAGAGATCTCTTCAAGAAAATTGGAGATATGAAGGGAACATTTCATGCAAAGATGGGCATGATAAAGGACCAAAATGGCAGGGACCTAAGAGAGACTGAAGAGATTAAGAAGAGGTGGGAAGATTACACAGAAGAACTATACAAGAAAGAGCTTAACGTCCCTGATAACCACGATGGGGTGGTCACTGACCTCGAGCCAGACATCGCGGAATGTGAAGTCAAATGGGTCTTAGGAAGTCTGAGCAGCAACAAAGCTAGTGGAGGTGACAGTATTCCAGCTGAGCTGTTCAAAATCCTAAAAGACAATGCAGTAAAAGTGCTACACTCAATTTGGAAAACTCGACAGTGGCCTCAAGATCGGAAAAGGTCAGTTTACATTCCAATTCCAAAGAAGGGCAATGCCAAAGAATGTTCATACTACCACACCATTGCACTCATTTCACATGCTAGCAAAGTTATGCTCAAAATCCTAGAAGCTAGGCTTCAGCATTATGTGGACCGAGAACTACCAGAAGTACAGGTAGGATTTCGAAGAGGGAGAGGAACTAGAGATCAAATTGCCAACATACGCTCATGGAGAAAGCTAGGGAGTTCCAGAAAAACATCTGCTTCATTGACTATGCTAAAGCCTTTGATTGTGTGGATCACAACCAATTG
>NW_025335349.1:10967823-11303397 GCF_004798865.1 Varanus komodoensis | reverse complement strand
ATTCCTGGAGCTTCAGCTAAAGGAAGCGTAAACCAATTTCCTCCCTTAACTTAGAGACTATTAAAGTTTGAGATTAGTATGTTCTGTGGATTTGTACCAAGCATTTGAATAAACAAAACATCTTGAAATTCTTTATGGAAAATAAAATTCCATCCTGAGAACTTAAGATGATTTTGTCCCTATGTGTGCCTGAACCTTGGAAGCATTATATTTAACTTCTGCAGAGTAGATATTTGTCTCATTGACTTGCACAGTTCATGCATTCATTGCAAAATGTATATTTATGCTGCGACTTAATATTGTTCTTTTATACTTCTTCGTCCATAGAGAGAATTGGTCTAATCCAGGAGGGCTGCGTTTGTGATTTTTCAAAAAAACATTGTGTATGAGCAGCCTTCGGTAAATATGTACATGAAGAAATATGTACTTTATTTTTTCAACATTATTGGAATTCATGGCATGATTCCAGTAACATGATTTTTCTTTTGTTTTCTCAGCTGATTGTCTAATTACCTTAACTTTTTTCATTTTTAACAGAGATTGTGACAAACCTTCAAAATCCCTCAAATGATGATTCATCTTATGAAACGAATAATGTATATGAACGAATACGACTTGAGAAGCTTGCATTTGTTCACAGGGCAGTCAGTGTTACATCAGACCATAATGGATGTAACTTTGCTGTTTTACAGTCAGATCCTAAAACAAGGTATCGTTCAAGTACTTAACAACATTCATTTTATGGAACATACTTACCTGGAACTAACAGAACTAACAAATACAGAATTGTTCCTGACAAAATCTGTGCCTTTTGTCACATGAATCAACTTCCACTGCTGCTAATGTTTTGCATCTGAGATGATGATGACAATCTTATTTTATTAATAAGAGGGGTGAAATGCCTCGACTGGCCTTTTTGCAAATACAAGGATATATAGTGCACAAAATCCAAAATTGGGAAAATGTTGCTGGTAGTGGAGTCATTATCCATGTTAGGACTCAACACTTCAGAGGTTCCTGCAAACCCTTATTTTCTAAGGTGTGGGAGTATGTCTGTGTGTGCCCATGGTGTTGGTGTTGTATACTTTCCTAGCTTGCAATTGTAACCCAAAGGTAATGATATATTCCTTCAACGGTTTCTTGTTTGGCAGGAGGGTAAAATGACTTAAGAGGCTGGGTTTTTGTTTTTCTTATATTAAGCATGGAGATTTTAATAGCATTAAATGAAAATGATCTTTTGAAGAAATACTGATATAATTCTATCTTTCAGTTTATATGAGATTCCGAGTGTGTCAGCATCTAGTTTTCATGAGGATTTTGGCAAATTGTTGGGAGAAGCAGAAGTTATGGATATCATCCATGATGTGACGTTTCGGGTTGGCGCCAGGACTTTTGCTGTGCATAAGTATATTTTGGCAATGCGCTCTGATTTTTTCCGGAAGCTTTTTGTGTCAGATCAGAGTTGGCTAGATCCTTCTGACCTTTACCGTAAAGATGAAGATGATGTTGGTTGTGATCTGTATGTGATAGAAAAACTTCATCCAGACTTGTTCATGTACCTTCTGCAATACATGTACACAGATTCATGTGATTTGCTGATTCATGGTCATAGGCCCAAAATGATATATAAAGAAAAAATGGAAGACAATGAAGACAACTTGATTACAAACTTGAATAAAATAACCGTTCATGGAGATGTTAGCAGTAAATCTGCATTTGAGGTTTACAGAAGTAACCAAGCTCATATGGTAAATGAAAAACAGAAGAGTAAACCAAAATCCACTTCTAAAAAATGCAAGGGCACTGGAGAAGAAGTGAATCTCATAAAAATGTTGCAAATAGCTGCTAAGAAATTTGGACTTGGCAGTTTAAGTTCAAGGTATGTGATCATTCATGCATACATGTTTATGCATTATTGTTCTAAAAACTTAATCCTCAGGTTAAGCACATGTATCCATGCTACAAAGCTCCTGAAGGAAGGATGCTTCCTTCAGAAAGTATATTAGCAAGTATGTGGTTTACCAATTCCTGAGGAGTTTACTGCCACATGGAATTGTGGTAACGTTACATTGTCACAAGTTTATTTTTTAAAGGCAGGTCTGGGGCACAATTTATCCTCAGTGTTTGAAGCAATTTATGAATATTTGCTTTAGAAATAAAATCAGTAGTGTGGAGCACCAGAACTGGTGACCTTTGTTTGCAGTTTAAAAATAGCTGTTGAATTCTTCCTCATATACTATGCAGCCCAAGATTACTGCAACAAAATCATAACAAATTATCAGTGGTACTTTTTTATCAGGCGTTGAACATTTGGAAACTCTAGTTCCAATTCTGTGTGGTGCTGTGGTCCCAGGAGACCTCAGTAAAGTTTTTACTAGTATCACAAGTAGCATCTTTGAAGACAGTTAAACCTCTAAGGACATTTTCTTAATTCTAGAAATTATGAGTAAATGTTTGCTCATATGTGCTGGATCAATGGAATGTATTGAAATACTGTAATTGAATAATGCTAATTAATTGGTAATCCATCATTCTTCTGTGGCTTTCTATTAATTATTTATAATTCATAGAAATAGTCCATTATTTTTGAACAAACTGTTGTTACTATGAATTTCTCTATGCAGCATGGATTTTATTTTATTTTCCTTGCAGGCTAGATGGTGTCAGAATAGAAAATGGAAGAATTAATGTTGTCAGCCGAAAAAATGGTAACAAACCAAAGTTAAACCAGAAAAAATGGCAAGTTTCAAAATTATTTCAGGAGAGGAGAAGTTGGGATTACAAAATAAATGTACAAGTGTCTAGTCAGATATAATTTTGTGAAGAATTATGAGAGAAGAGAAACTTTTGGCTGGCATGTGTCTTCAGTCCAGCCTTCTATTTCTCCTAGAGGAGGAAGAGTTTGCTTGGATATGTTATCTTCTGGTATAAAGTGTTTATAGAGTGGGTTGTGACAAAACTTATGTGCAATCTTTAACATGAATACAACATTACCAGTCTAGCACAATGGAGGACATAATTTAGTAATGCATCTTTGTCTTTTGTGCTCTGTGCTTTTCATAAAATTCTGAGATGGAGATTATATGCACAGACAGTCATTTTCTTTGTAGTTCGCTGCCATTTTCCTCCAACTCTGCCTTCCTCCTGCTTCCACTTTTCAGCACCTCTAGTTCGTCGATATGCAGTTTTTCCTACATATCTTACTCAGTGGTAGATACTCTGAGTAGCAGAGATACATCCCTCTTTATGGTGACTAACACCTCTTGATGTAAAACTATAGTCATAAGTACAGATTATTTTTTTTTTTATGCACCTTGTCTGTGAGCTTATTTCAGTAGCTTGTTTGGGTTGTCTTTGTAAAATGATGAACTATGCTCTGTTCTGCAGTAAGATAAGAGGTGTTTGTTGATTTGTTTTTAGTTTTTGCCTGCATGTTAACCTTCAGGTTATGAGGTGGCATAGAAATGGAAATAAATAAATAAATAAAGTTACGCTTAGTGAGGAGGAAACTACTGACTGCTATTAATTTAGTATTTACCAATTAATCTTCTTACACTAAGTTGTTGTTTTAGTTCTTTCCTCTGTGATGTGACCATGAAGTCTATAGATGGAAAGGAATTCCCTTGCCACAAATGTGTTCTCTGTGCAAGACTTGGTAGGTACAATGTAAGGTAATTTGGGTACTTTCTTACCAGTTATGTGTCTATTTAATGCATGTCAAAATGAAGTCTCTCTTTTTTTTCAGACTACTTTCACAGCATGTTGAGCAGCTCCTGGATTGAGGTACAGTGTATATACATCTTGCCCTTTTTCTTTAATTCATGCAAAAGTTTTTTCTCTGGGTGCATAGAGAAAATAATTATCCATCAGATAGAACTTGCTAATAATGGTTTGTAAAAAAATACATTTGTACCTATGTAATAATATGAAAACCATCCAGCAGTGAATGAAAATGGATACCAGCCTAGAGCAGTGTGCAGGGAGCGCATAGGGTTACTGTAGTTCACACATGACAGTGCAATGACTGAGTAGTGAATGTACAAGTGATGCGCAAATCAAGTGCGCACACAGGGCTTTCATACTGCCTGAGATAGCAGTTTGCATTGCAGAAGTTACATGTTTATAGATAGCTATTTTTTCAGGTTATGTTTCAGTTATGTTTGATCATAACATTAAAAAGGTCTTGCCACTTAAATAACAGTAACATTAGTTTAAAATAAGCAGGAACTGCTAATAAAACAATTCAAGGCTAGTGGGGAAAAATTAGTGTCGGAAGAGTACTGACTTCCTAATACAGGCTAGTTCCTGAGGTACGAATGAATTCTGTTCCTGAGAAAATGGAAAATCATCTTTTAAGTTAAATTAGTATGTAAGTTGGATCATGTGTACTCAGCTTCCACATTTGTGGGACTTAGAGTGCAGGATGCCTAAGCAAGTAGAGAAACCATGCATATTTCTAAGTCCCGTCTGTACCCCAAAACTCACTAGTACCTTGTCTTTGTAGCAAGGAAATGCTGGAGGGATTTCCTTCGCTGGATGGGTGGGGCAGAAAGGCATGCTTTGGCGACTTTCCTCCTCTCCCCTTCTGCTTCCTCTGTCCCCATGATGGTGATTTCCTGCAGCAGTTTTTTACAAATTAATAGGCTATATGTTCATTCGTAAGTACAGGTTATTTGTAACTTGGAGCTTTGTAGCTCAGGGGCTGCCTGTGATGCTGGTGGTGGTGCTGATAATATAACTAGTTAACATGTGTAGGAATGGAATTTATAAGCAAAGATGAGAAAGGTATATGGCTTTCGGAGCAGGAGCCCATATAATCACCTCCAGGTAGGTTGGAATAGAAAGAAGTCCTGTCTAACAGTACCTAATGTTAAAATAGCAGTAACTTAAGGCTTGTCTAACACTAATGGTACTGCTATTTAACGCTCAACATTCTGCAATGATTTACTCATTCAAGATGCAAACATCCCATATGTTGCTTTCCTTTTTGTATTGAATGGCATTCTTTATATACAGGGTACCTCACAGAGAGCGCATCTTTCAAGATGTATTGTGTGTAGAGTGTTCAGAATTGCTGCACTTCTGATATACTACTTTTATATAACTTCACAGCATGATTTAGTTTATTTCTAACAATAAGAGCAGAATGAATGATGTGCAAATCATGTGCAGATGCAGTGTCTGTGTAGGTGGGTAGCAGCTTCATTTAATTTTCTGTTCCCTTGATGAAGATAAGCACTTTTGTCCTTTCTGGCTGATGTATGTAGCCAGAATGTACCAGAAGCAGCTGCAAGGAAGTGGGTACACCATCCTCAATACAGAGAAGCAGGGAGTGTAGGTAAAATTGAAGCTTTTGGCATTGAAAGAACACTGGTGGGTGAGTCAAGTTATTGAAACGTGGAACTCTTGCACAGCCAGGGTCACTGGAAGTAACTCAGTTGGTAACAAAGCATAAGAGACACAGGGAACACCAGCAATATGCCTCTGACGGGGGAAATGTTAATACTGCCAGTAATGAGGAGTTGGCTCTCTTGTTGAGTTCTTGAATCAATGCTTTGAAGCAGATGTTCACCTGTTGCTGATTATGAAGCCCTGGAAGCTGGTCATAAGCTGTTAGGAACACATCTTGATCCGCCTGAACACTTGTTGGAATATAACGAGATATTTCAACCGGACACCATCGATGTTCGCATGGTGACACCCTGTTTCGTCCATTCTCCTGCATTATCCAAAGAACACAAATGCAGCAACATGAATGATGTGTCTTGCACACATCAGTGCACATGTCACATCATAATCAGAAACAGACTGTGAATTGAATCAGACAATGAATACATCTGTCACAATATACCACCTTTTATCGCTGGAATCATAGGAAATTTGTGCTCCAATGGATGACTAATGAGACCACAGAAACAAAGGCAGAACTAAAGCAAGAGAACAGATGTGATTTAAAAGAATGATCTCAGAGGCAATACTGCTTATCCCACCTAGTCCCATGTGGCAATGATCTGATCTTTTTTTTTTTTTTAATGGAACTTTTGATGTTATAGGTGTAGTGTGAGAGGAGCTAGATAGGACACATGCCACAATTATGTAGTCATCTATGGATTTGTTCTGTTATGTCCTACTGTTGTATATATAGTTAATATATGCAGGCCTCAATAAATGCTTCTGACTAGTCAAGTAACTGGCCATAAAAATGATTAGTCTAAGGTCATGGAGACTGAAAGGAAATGGTAATCATCTCAACGTTGTGTTTATCTTGTTTTCTTACATGTTTCTTTTAGCAAACAACTTTGTTCCTTATTAAAGACCATATTCCTAACTGCATAAAAGCTTAATTTCCACTGCACCTAAGAAGGTCTACCCTGAGGATTAAATAATTTCAGAGAGTTTCTAGAGGACTCTGGGCAACTTTTCTAGTTAATATGGCAGGTTCTTCTGTCAAATCTCTGGTCAAGCTATGAAATGCAGAGGTGACCTGGGTGGTTGACATAATCCCTTCTGAGTGCCTTCTCTGTTGCATGCTTGTTTTTTAACCTGAAGGACAAGTTAGACCCATCTAAGGCCTTCCTCAAATATTTGCTGGACACTTCTAGAAAAAGTCCCTTATCATTTGGTGTAGTGGTTAGGAGGGCAGGACTGAGACTCAGGAGATCTGGGTTCTAGCCCCCACTTAGCCATGCCACTAATTAGGGGGCTTTGGGCGAGTCATAGACTTTCAGGCCAACCTACCTCACAGGATTCTTGTTGTGACTGAGAAATGGAGGAGAACTATGTATGCTGCCTTGAAAGGTGGGCTATAAATAAATCTGCTGGGATTTATACTCCAGAGTTATAGCAGTTGAATCAGGTGAGGTACCCAACTCACAGTTAGGTCCAGTTTTATTGGGCAAGTTTCAGTTGCAGATGCCGACAAGGTATTGAACAGGTTCACTTCTGTTCTGGATGCTTGCTCCTCCTGGCTTATAGAAACCTGTAAGGGTAACTGCCTGGGCCTTGGAGCTAATTTATGCCTTCTTTCGAGAGCGAGTATCCCATGCCCCTTGTAAGAGGTGGTGAGAGCACTTCTGAAAAAATCATCCCTCATCCTGGAAGCCCTTAGTAACTTTGGGCTAGCTGAAAATTTCATTTGCTGGACAAGGTTCTTGAGCAGGGGTCCTCAAACTTTTTCAATAGGAGGCCTGTTGAAAGGCTGCTTCTACATGTGTGGGCCAGTGAGGTGCTGTCGGGCGCACGCGAGGCGGCATCAGGCATGCGCGGTGGTGGCTTGCTCACTCAGAGGCCATCTCTGATCTAGTGAGCCACCCCCTCCCCCCCTCCCAGCCCTGTGAGGCAGCAGCGAGTGCGCGCCTACCGGAAAAAAAACAACTCCCCCTCCTCCACTATCAGAAATTTAGAAAAGATCCTCTGTATCAGGTATGATCTTCAGTAAAGCCTTCTTTATCTGCAGTTGAGAGCTGCTTGACCTCTTGAGTTAAAGAAGTTTGTGGATAGGCACATGCACGTGCAAGCACACACACACACTGTGAAAGAGAGAGGGTGGGTTAAACAGAGTGTTAGTAGTGTCATAGACTATTTTTGAAAAATCACTAAATCTTAAAGTAAGCTCATACTTGAATGTTTGTTTAAACTTGCTTTTGTTTAGGCATCATGTTGCGCAGCTCTGGAAATGCCGTTCCCCTCTGATATCCTTCAGGTCATCTTGGATTATATTTACACAGATGAAGCTGTTACAATAAAAGGTGAGGGCACTAACATCTCCAACATTCACAGACTAGGAATGTATAGCTAGAGATATAGATATACAAAGGATCCACATGTACATGTCAGAATCTGGTGGATTTCAGACTATCTTCTCAGTGCTGGTACCAACTTGCTCTGATGCAGTTTGAGCCTGCATGCAGTCTTCTGCCTTTAAAGTGGGCCAGGATTTGCATAGTTTTTAAAGGCAAAGAACTTTGTGCAAAATACAGTTGCAATTTGCACAAATACAGCTACAATTTGTGGAAACCATTTGCGCAAATTGTGGCTGTATATTACACATATTTCCCTGCCTTTAAAAAAGTATGCAAATTGTGGCCCATTTTAAAAGTGGAAGCTTCCTCCTCCTCCCCCAGCCTGTTTTTGGTTCTTGAGTTGGCAAGGTGTACTTGAAGTCTTTTGAGCTTAAGCAGGTTGACTTCTTCAGTGTTGCATTCTATGTATAGCATGCATGGAAATCTGGTGCCTTGAGAAAAACTTGATTAAGAGGGACAAGGGGAAGGATAGGAAAGTAATACTGATAGCTAAAAATCAGCTTAATGAATTTTAAATGCATGGATGGGATAATGGTATGCAAGTCCATTGTAAATGCAGACAAGATTGTAAGAATTGAGGGCTAATACATAGTGGGGGAAGACTGAAGATTGAAAGTGGCATTCTGTCTTTGCCCCATCAAACCAACATGGGAGGGTAGAGGCAGGTACTGGAAGTGGCTAGTGCATTTCATCAAGTGCTTTAAAAAGCCGAGATGAAGAGTAAACAGTATTGTTTTCTTCATTGGAATAGGAAGAGCACCTGTAGGGAGCAACTTGCACATTCCAGTCCAGGAATTTGAAACCATTTAGTGATGAATGTCTTGACTCATGTGGCTTATGTCAGAATGCGATCTTGGCTCAGCTAGTAGACAGACAGTAAATAGAACAAGTTGGAAACTTGATCAAGGAATAATTTTCTTACGATTTTCAGAATATCAAAATGTCGAGTTCATATGCAATGTTCTTGTGGTAGCGGACCAGCTCCTTATGTTGAGACTGAAGGAAATCTGTGAGGTAGCCATTACAGAAAAACGTGAGTAACATTTTGTTTCAGAATGTTGTTGTGTTGTACCTATCTCTGCTAAAATCATGTATTAGCTCACATGAATATCAGGATACAATAATTGTTTCAGAATTTCTATTGTTGCACTGTGCCTATCTTAAAATAAATACTTTCATGTGATTGTTTGTTTTACTTCAGAGAACCCTCCAGGGCTTCCTTAGCAGACAGCTTTCTGAAAGACAGATGGTTCTCCATTATGCATGTAGTTCTACATTATACATGTATTACTCACCTTTCTTTGCAATATACAGCTGTAAGAACACATAGAAGGAATTTCTGGTTGTATTCTTGACTCAAGCAGATCTAAGGCTTCCTGGTACTCAGTACAATCTCAGAATACACACTAGATTAGAACATGCCCCATAACCTTGTGCAATATATAGACGTTTGGATGTAGCTATTTCTTTGTGATTGGGTGCTACTGGCAGTAGATAGGAAATGTCTTGTTTTTCCTTTGTCTTGATTTGTCAGTCTTGCCTTCTAGATGGGTAACTTGCTTTTTTAAAATTTCAGTTACTTTAAAGAATGCTGCTGAGCTTCTGGAGTTCTCAGCCACATATAATGCTGAACAGTTGAAGCAATCTTGCTTACAGTTCATAGTATTAAACATGGCAGCTATCTTTGAAACAAGGTAAGAGCAAACTTTACATGTTCCATTCCTTTCTTAAAACAGGTACAAATAGCACCTGTATGTGTATATGAATAGTTGAGAGTATCCTCAAAGGGGAAACCCACACTCCATGTTTTCAAAAACAGCTTGGGGAGGTGACACATGAACCCTTTAAAATGAAACTGCCTGTATATAAATAGCATTTCTCCCTGAGTTTCTTTCTAAAGAGTGCGTATATCAAATTCTGGAATTTTTTTTCCAAAATGGGATAGAGAAATTTTTTTGTATTGCTTGTACAGTATACCCCCTTGAAGTTGTGGTTCAGTGTTCACGGCTTCAGTCTTTCGTTCTCCAAGCGAGGCCAAACTGATCTCCTTGTGAATAAGCTGGTGCCTTGCTGTGCGGCAGCTTACTCACAAGGAGATCGGTTCCTGTGAGTTTGGACTTGCTCAGAGAAAACGATCTCTGTGCGTGCCCACCCCTGCCCCTGCCTTGCCACGTGTGCGTGCTCACCCCCTGGCCCGGCCCGGCCCGTGCCTCCCACCCCCACTGCCTTGGCGGCCGACGCCCATCGCCAGCACCAAATTTGCGGTTTTTCACAATTTGTGGGTGCTTTAGGAATGTAAAGCCTGCGAATTTCGGGGGACTACTATACTATACTACATTTGATAATCTTTCGTATTTAAGTGTCACAGCACTCTGTGCATCCTTACTTTTCCTCAAGTTGCATGCTCTGACACTTTAGGCCACACACTGTTCTCTGTCTGCTTACTCTGGGTTTTTGTAGCCCCCTCTGCAAATTCTTCTAATAGCTGTAGTTTGACACACTTTGTACCATCTACCTGTCAAGTTCACTTTCTCCTTTGAAAATATCCCTTTGCCTATACAGCCTTTTTTATAGCATCTCCTGCTGTCTGCTTGCTGCCAGATCTTGGGACATGTTATCTGGAAAGCCATTTTGCCATTACTTTATCCTCACACATGAGCTTATACCATTATTCAGTTCTGAAATTGGTGCTAAGCCAACAAATAGCTCATAATACTTGTTTGGATTTTTAGAGGTCTAAGCCCTGTGATTACCCTTATCTGTTTCTATAACTTTAGAATGTTGTTCTCCCAATTCCATTGCAAATTTCAGTACAACTGGACAGAAGTATCACTGAGTCACAATAGAATTGCCAATTAATGTGTGTTTTTCTTAGGGCTCTGGATGTTTTAAGTGATGCTGTTCTGAAGGAACTTTCTATTGCTTATAGGAAAATGGTAGGTTCTGCAATTCATTAGTTAAAACAGGCTACATTTTAAAACAACTTGAATTCTGTAATTACCCACCTGCTTTGGCAATAAGCTATCAGTTTCCTAATTTGATTTGTCTGCTTGTGTATATTTGGTGGATGAAAAACCTCTCACCAATTTACTTTTATTCTTATAGTATTGATATCTCTGTCATGTTTAATTGGTGTTGTGGAAAATGCATTACAGGCTGATCCTATTAAAGTTGCAAATGCCTGTTGAGCCTTGACAGAATAAGCAGCTTCTAAAACTACTCAGCAGACACTAGAGGGGGTCATGCTTTAGTATGAGCAGTGCTGCTTTTAAAAATAGTATGTCAGTGGCATAGCTTATTCCTTCTCCTCATTTCAGTGTAGCATTAAAATGTGATGGCTGTAGAGTTTATTACAAGTGTGCAACTGAACATGGATGAATAAAATAGAATTGGCATATTTTCCCTTTAGTAAGTAAGGCTGTGCATTTACGCCTTTGGGTACAGCTCTGTGAGAAAGCATTATGTAGTACATGTCCCTTAGATTATTGAGTATGGAAAGCTTATCACTCTTTAAAATGTGAATTTTGAAATATCATAACATTTCTAAGATAGATTTAAAAAGAGGAATTTAGGAATTTGTTACTGTTCAGCTTAAAAACAATGTATGATATTATAGATCCCTTCTATGGTCAGAAGAGTAATTACTCCATACCAAGATGGCCCGGATATTAGTTCATTGGAGCCTGAGGAAGGAGAAACCTTTGTCTTCCTGAAAGAAGAGCAAAATACAGAACATGCATCTCAGTAAGAGTTCCTTTTCTTCAGACAGGTTATCTCTAGGTCTCTTAGTTTGGTGTATCATTATTCATGTTTTCAGAGATTCAGAGCAGCAATTCTGTAGCTTTAATGGGGCTGCTATGCAGAACATTTGTAGAATGTCTTTGGTCAGTAATAAACTGTTTGCCCAGTACTTACAGCTAAGGTGTTTTTTTGTTTGGAAAGT
Source organism: Varanus komodoensis (assembly GCF_004798865.1). Lineage (NCBI taxonomy): Eukaryota > Metazoa > Chordata > Lepidosauria > Squamata > Varanidae > Varanus > Varanus komodoensis. The sequence goes on along the minus strand of NW_025335349.1, from coordinate 11,291,652 downwards.
GAGAGTGCAAGATATATGAAGGAAGTTCTCTTATGAAAATGTCATGTTTTCTGGGAATTACAACTCTTTACTGTGAATTCCACCAATTCAATTAAAGCAGACAAGAAAAAGTGGAGAAAGGGCATCTCTTAAAACAGGAGTGAGTCTCAGTCCCTATAGCCAGTGGGCTTTGATAACAAGAGTTGGAATTGCCAACAACACCTGGAGGACCAGCATTTGGAATTCTCCAGATGCAGAGTTCTGAAGAATTCTTAGAATAGCAAAGAAGCTTTGCTTCCTATTGTATATTTAAATGTCTAAAGGAGCTTTTAAAGATTAGGGCAGAAAAGAGATGATCCAGATGTTGAAAAAAACTTGATCAGGTGGGGTGAATGTTAAGAAAACTTGACATCTTATATGCTGTCACATTTCCAAAAATGAGTGAAATCTAAATAGATTTTTTTTCTTTTAAACCAGGGAAGCCCTTCTAAAAAAGGCTAAAGCAAAGGCTAAAAAGAAGCCTCGGAGGCGCTCAGACAGCTCAGGAGGTTATAATCTATCAGATATTATACAAAGCCCACCCTCCACAGGTTAGTGGCAAAGAGGTTTTCTGGACAGGCCTGATTTGTTCATTACTTTTCAAGTCGTTTATGCCTAATCTTTGCATGCTCAGAAAAATAGTGTAGCTATTGCTATGATGACTCTCAACTTCTGATTGTTCTTTAATGTGAGAACGCATTCAGGGACCCTTGGACCTCCACATGAGTGAGGTCTAGTTTCATGATGTGTGGGCCTGTTTGTTGTAATATCATAATTATGCAGTTTATGTGGATGTTTTCTTGTGTCTGATTTGGTGATCATGATTGAGTTACCGGTGGCTGTTCCTCCAACATAAACTTCCCCAATCTTGCTGCAAGTTCCCGCAAGCTTTGGGGAAAGCTGGGAAAAGGGGAAAGAGGAGGACAAAGGCTTTCCCACTCTTCAAATAGCCTGTCTGCAGCTGGGGGAGTGCTGGGAGATAAGAACATAAGAAGGGTCAGGCTGGATCAGACCACTGGTCCATCTAGTCCAGCATTCTGTTCACACAGTGGCCAGCCAACTGTATGCAGGATATGGGTGCATCAGCCCCTCCCTCCCAAGTTCTTCTGCTGCTGGTATACATAGGCTGATGGGTAGAGGTAACATGGAGCCATCAGAACTAGTAGCCATTTGATAGCCTTCTGCTTCGTGATGTAATCCAATACGCCTGGAATGTGTCACATTAAAAAGGCTGCTCTAGGGCATCCCCCCTCCCCCACTTGACAGAATGTGTGGTGCACGTATGATTCCCTGTTGCTGTGAGGAGACTTCCATGGTAAGTTATCTTCCTCAAATGCCCAGGTAGGACAGGGATCATGTGCTAAGACGAATGCTTCCTCATGATATTGCACTGCCTTTCTTTTCATCTGTTGCTGTAGACTAGATGTATTTTGCCTAAGCTCTGTGATTGTACTTAAAGGCTGCAAAGGCCTAGTGTTGAAATTGAAAAGGCTTTCCTCTAACCTACTCAGACAGCTGGAAGTGGCTTCATTGTGAAGACAGAATTTGACAAATTGTCCATTTGCTTAAGCAAGACGTTGCACCCCATCTGCTATTTTCTCTCTTTCTCTGGCTATTATACACAAGAGTTTATTGTCAGTAGTGTATGATGAAATATAATTAATTGAGATTTAAAAATACAAAATAGTGCACTGTAGAATAAAAATGTCAAGTGGCTTATATGAAACGATCACAATATAGTGAGGAGACCATCACTTCCAGCACAATGCAGAAATAGCTGCAATAGATCAGAGTGAAAATATAAATGCCCAACTATGTCAGAAGGCTCCATACAGAATGCATGTGCTTCGTTCAGCAAACATGATGTGGGTGAACATAGATGATATGTCTTAAAATGCAAGTTTCTGCATGTTTAAACTGAAAAAGGTTCTACAGCTGTCAACATTTCCCAGTCAGGCATGCCAGCTGGGGAATGCTGGGAGATGTATGAGATTGTGCCCTTAAGTGATTAGATGTGAGAGAATAGCAACTTTGTGGCTTTGTTCCGGCCTAGGTCTATACCCTAGTTAAAATGGTTGTTTATTAAACTGACCATAAGAGTGCTACTGATACAGTATTCCTTCATTTTCTGATTAACCAGAGGAACCCAAGATTTGCAGGCTGGCAGGATAAACTGCATTGTAAATCTAGCCCACAGTCTAGCTCGTATTCACAATTTCCAGTCACATTAGCCGCAGTAGTAATTTTAAACATGTGCTTAAATCTTTTCTGTTGAAATGTCAAGTGGACTTAAAATGCTAACTCTAGCTAGGCCTTGTCTTGAATTTTTAAAGATGTGTCTTCAAGAAAGAAAGATGGAAGGCTCAGTTATCTCTAGCTCAAAATTCCTTTCACAAAAAATATTTAGTATCGCGTGAATAAGAAATATATTCAGCCTAATGTCTTTTGTGATGCTTTTGAAGCATTCATAATACAACTTACAAACTGTGTAAAAACATAACAGTTATCTGGGATGTGAAAAAATGGGGTTGCTGATTAGGGAAAAGAAATTCTGCTGTACTTAGACAACTCTTAGCTGTGAGTTGAAGTGGTCCATGGGCTCTCCCATACCTCACTGCCTCTTTCTTTTGAGGGAGAAATGATTTTGGAGGTTGTTATTAAACTTACAAAATCATTTTTTATTTTTACTTTTTGTATATAGTTCTGTGTTTTAAGAATAAGCATATTACAAGCATATAAGGAGCTTGTGCCCACAGGGGTCCCGTGGCAAGTTGTCTAGTCTGGTCAGCCTGCTCTGCCAGAAGGACTCAAGGGAATGTAGTATTGGTGGCAGCCCATGAGAAGGAACTTGAGCAGAAGACAGAGGAGTTGATGCAAGAAAGAAGCAGGAGGCTCTAGGGGTGGCAACAGGAAGTGCCTTTTCAGCTCCTCCAAGTTTGCCTTTTATTTTACTCTGGTTAATATACTCCCTCTTGTCATTTTTAAAGACCATGTGAAAACACAAAATAAAATAAAAACTGTCATAAAAGGAGTAGTATTAGGACAAATTATAAATAAAATGACAGTAAAATGGAGCATCATAATCAGCTTGGAGGAAATACCAATTCTTAACCAGATGCCTAAGGCTTGAGAGTAGAAGCCAGTCCCAAGAGTACCACAGTTATGTCTCCAGTCTCTCTGGTCATTTCCTGCCTGGTATCAGAAGGTGGATGCACTTGGAGGAAAGTTTCTGAAGAGCATAAGGAATTGGGTGGGGAGGGCAGGGGGCCCTTTTAGCCAATAAAGAGCTAGAATAGTTCCAAACTGTTCTAGGCCTTTGTAGGTTAGAACCAGCACCTTGAATTGTGCTTAGAAATAACTTGGCTTCCAGTGAAGATCTTTTAATGCTTACCAGAGCTGCTTGCATTGATCCTTCAAATTAATCTGGCTGATGTATTCCTTAGCTCACAACTTGGCTGCCCAGCAAAAGCAGCAGCAATTAGGAAAATCAGCACAGGGTGATGGACAGGACGAGCTGGTAGTTCTATTTGTGCCTTCTAGGGGCTAATTAGGGCAATAGGGAACAACTGCAGACACTCCTACTGGCCCCTTTTTTCCAGAAGGTGCAGGTGTGCGATAAAAAGGAAAAATCAGGAGGGGAATTGGCAAACTGACTTGTGTAGTCAGTGATAAGGTAAATAAGTTATCACCTGGGGACAAAGACCAGATCAGAACTGTGTCCTTCTGAAGTCAAGCAGATAGATTTTCAGTGCAGGGTGGCAAACACTCTCTGTCCTCCCTTCCCTTCCCCCAGTTTCTTTGCATTGCAGGAAACAACATTGCTGCCAGAATATGGTATCAATAAATTTTTTTTGCACAAATTAATCATGATCATGACTTCCTTTAATCCTTGCAGGAACATTGAAATTGGATAAAGCAAATTCTATTGAATCGCTCCCTGAAATGCTGATGTCTGATTCCGAAGGTAGCTATGTGGGAGTGAACAGCCCCAGAGATCTGCAGTCTCCTGACTTCACTGCAGGGATCCATGCAGATAAAGTTGAGGTTAGAGCATATTTTACCTTGGTGCTAATTAAACTCAGTTCTAATATTGTTAGAGGCAGATGAATCACAGTCTCTCTTTGCTAGTAGCTGACTTAAAAAGGATGTTTTTCTCTGTTGGTACTAATCTGAGTATTCAGAATTTTGCTGTGGCTTTGTTGGATTACTATGCATTTAATTTTTTATGGAACTGATCATTCAGTAGTAAATATTCAGTAGTTTAGATCACAATTTAAACTACTAGTCCGTAAGACTAGATTTAAATTATGGTTTTATACACCCAAAGGTAGAGAACTTCATTAAAATATTCCCAGTCTGGATCTTTTTTACAGCTTGCTGCCATTATACGTTTGCTTCTCCAGGGAAAGAATAATATGATAAACCTTAGGCCAGGATGGTGAACCTTTTAGAGACCAAGTACCCAAACTACAACCCAAAACCCACTTCTTTATCACAAAGTGCCAACACTACCATAAAACCTGAAAACTGAAGTTTTAGTTTAGAGAAAACAACTCACAGCCAGTCCAAGCAAACACACACACACACACACACACACTTACATACTTGGCAGCGCACTGACTGGCCATGGCAAAGCTCAGACGAGTAGCAGCTAATGAGTCATGGCTTGTGACGTTATCACCTGGCACTTCTACTCCTTTCCGAGCATGCGCATGGTCCCTATATGTGCTGTTATCTGATGTTCGGCCGCTGGGGTGATGCTGGGGTGACTTGGCTCACGTGCTGACAGAGGGAGCTCTGTGTGCCCCCTGTGGCATGCATGCCATAGGTTCACCAGCACTGCCCCAACCCTAATATAGGGGTAAAATACCACTGAAAGGGACGATTTAGAAAAAGCCTTCCTTGAGTAGCTTTTCCTGCACAGCTCCTCATTTCTGCCCATTCTAAGCATATTCCAGCCACCAAAATCATGCCAGGACATCTAGTTTCTCTAACCCTAACCCTAGCCTGGTCCACACCCCTACCCCTAATATAGGGCTAAAGTTCCAATGAAAATAATGCAATTTTTAAAAAGCCTTCCTTGAGTAGCTTTTCCTGCACAGCTCATTTATGCCCATTCCTTACACATTCCAAGCATCAAAACCATAGCAAGACACCTCTTTTTGTAAGCATAACCCAGTGATGATGAACCTTTTAGAGACCGAGTGCCCAAACTGTAACCCAAAACCCACTTATTTATCGCAAACTGTCAATACTGCAATGAAACCTGAAAACTGATGTTAGTTTAGAAAAAACAACTCACAGCCAGTCCATGCAAAATATATATATCCTTGGCAGTGCAGTAACCGGCCATGCGAAAGCTCAGACAAGTAGCGGCTAATGAGTCGTGACTCGTGATGTCATTGCCTGGTTTGCTACTCCTTTCTGAGCATCCTCATGGCCCCTATGTGTGCTGTTATCTGATGCTTGGTTGCTGGGGTGATGCTGGGGTGACTTGGCTCACGTGCCGACAGAGAGGGCTCTGCATGCCTCCTGTGGCGCACGTGCCATAGGTTCCCCATCACTTTCTTAGGCTATGCGCAAAGATCCAAAGACTTGTGCAGTATTCTGTTCACAAAGTTCCACTTTCATTTTCACTGTTGGCCCCTTTCTCTTCACACTTAGCATCTTGTGAAGCATCCTAGCATCTTAGCACTCCCAACAATCTTCTTCTGTGTATTGAATTTTTTGCATCTTGGCACTCAAGAGGTAAAGGGTTGATTCTGTCTACATAGATTTGCAAAGGAACAATGGAATTAAAGTGTTTTTCTCAACACTGTGTGTTTATTTTATAACATTTTTGTTGTGAAGAAGAGGCATGCAATCTGTGCAGACAGAAATTCACAGTTTGGAGAACTGTAAAACCAAGCATCTCTGATAATATCTTCTAGACAGAAATATTGGCCCATAATTTTACAGAAACTTCTGGAAGAGCCTGACATTGTGAATGGAATAATGGAATTCATTCACGAAAAAACATTGCATTAATATACAGCCTTATTCTACATAATTAAAAACTAATCCTTATTTCATTATGAGTAAATGTATCTATTGGATTATAATGTATCTAAAATGGAAAAGTATATTTAGACAGATTTTTCTTCAAAAAGTATTTTCTTTTTTTAAAGTCCAATTTAAATCAGAAAATCCAATTTTTTATTTTTAAATCATTTATTTTTATCCACCCTGAACTGCTGCATTCTGGTCTCTGAACTTATACAACCTACAATTTTCCATATTTAGTACATTTATATCCTGCTTTTCTGAAAGATCTTTACAGAGTGATATACAAACAATGAAGGGGTTGTTCACGAGCACAGATAAATATACACAAACAGAACTTTTAAAAATTAGAAATTAAGCCAAGTATGAGGTTGAGAGTGAAACATTTATATCATCTACCTACTCAGGCCAGCCTGAATGAGCACAAATTTTAAGGCTTTCTTAAAGATGCACAAACAGAACTCTTAATGATAATCAAAATTATGGATAGTATTGCATGGGATAGTGAGTTACTTCGGGTAACCTGGACCCACACTGTTTAAATAACCTGCACTTCAAAATCAGTCCAGAAATTCATTGGCAACCTGTGCCAAAGAGCTGACACATGCTTAGATACTCTGATCCAGGTTAGCATTCTGTTGCCTGCAGTTTACAATTGGAGTTTCTGAGCTGGATTTGTGAGACAACGCAATGTAAAGTGCATTAAAATAAGCCAGCTTAGAGTTAACAAGGGAGTGGGTTACTTTGGCCAAGTCCAGCATTTCTAAAAAGGGCTGCAGCTGGTCTATCATCCTCACTTGATGAAAGGCCTGCCTTCTCTCTGCAACCAGCTGGGCTTTACCAGGTAATTACAAATCCAAGAGAACCTCCAAACTGTACCCCTGATCCTTCAAGAGAAGCACAGCTCCATCTAGCATGGGCTTGATGCCACCATCTAGGACAGCCATCTGCCCAATCTACAAAACTGTCATGTTTATCCAGGCTGTTTTTCCATTTATGTTTGTGTAACTTCAAATGACTTATACACTGTGATTTTACTTTATCTAGTTAAAATATACTGGGTACACTAATCTAAGGAAACTTCTGGAAGAACATTGTGTTGATGAATGCCAGTGATTTTTCAATTCCCATATAAAGAGAGAACTTTGCATATGACTACAAATGATGTAACATGGAGTTGTTAAAGTCCAGAGACTCATCTAAACAATTATGGATTTAGATGTTTTAACACCCAAATATCCCCCACCCACCCCATGTTGCATGATGAACAATTTCTTAAAAACTGAGGGTGTTAAAAGCCATGCAGTGTGACATCTTGGCCATTCCTGGGGTAGCTGTTTAGATCCTAGCCAGTATAGTTTAAATGCAGTATTTCTTTTTGGGTCTGTAAGTGTTGGTGACCATTTTTTGATACAAGGTAACCTCACTGTGCTTTGGTTTCAGGTGAAAAGTGTTTCCAGTGCAGCTCTTCCGCAGTCTAATAAAGAGGTGAAAATATGTGAGGGAAGATCAGTGCAAAATCTCTCTCTTCCACATTGCATTCCTAATAACAAAAACACCTCTGCAGGTTCTTCCAACTGGGTTATTGGCTCTTTCAGGTATGTAGACTCTTTGTTCCCATGTTTGTCTGGTGCTGCACTCTTACTACAGCTTATGTGGTGTGCCTTTGGAATGTGAACTTCCTTCCAGACTAAAAGCATTCTCTCTATATGAGCAGCTGTTAACATGTTTCCTGAGGAATCAAGTGGCCAAGTTATTTTGTGGTAGTTGTGAACATTGTGCCAAAAGCAGTTATGTGACTCTCTGGTGAGATTGCTAATTCCCCCCTTTTCCATGGGAATTATTACAAGCCTAACTGTGTACTGACAGCAGCCTAAACTTTCTGTAAGGATCTAATTCACAGTAGGTTTTTAAAGAAAAATAACCAAACTTCATGTTAACTAAAATGCTGGGTTTTAAGTACTTTGTTCAGTCTTCTCAGTAGACCTAAAAGTGTCCTTGGTGTATGTGTTTCCTGAAGAATATATATAAAATGTTTGTCTGAAAACATTCTATTTGAGGTTTGCCATAATTGAGGAAATAGACATAAATTATACATCCGGTTACAAAATGTATGCAAGATAAAGAAGACTTCAGTAGTGGTTGCATCTGGAATATAAGTAAATATGGATGTCTTGAAAAGTAACAACTTATTATTCCTTTCATTCAGTCCTGCCAGTCCTCCTGCTATGGATCTGAGAACTATTATGGAAATTGAAGAAAACATGCAAAAATGTGGAAGCATGCCCAAGATAAATTCGGGGTTGGTAAAAAAAAAAAAAACCAAGGATTTAATTCAATAAATTATAAGATTCACTTGTGGTAATGCAAATCATATTAAAGGCTTAATCACTTTGTAGCTTTATAACCTTGTACAGCCTTTTATTTTTTATTTTGGAAACAGTTGCTTGTGTTTTGAGACCAGCTCTGGTTGATCTTGCAGCGCTAGTGGTGATGAGATAGTACTCTACTTGTGTTGTCTCATAATCACTATCAATTATTTTTATGTGTACATCAGGAATATAATTTGAAGGGGTTTTTTTTGCTGTTCCTGTTACTCAAATTATAAATTTGAAGAATAAGTCATACTTTTACTTTTTTCTCTATATTTGTAAATCTCTGAGACATGTAATCCAACAGTGTGTTTGTTGATTGATTGATTGATTGATTGATTACATGTCTATACCACCCCCTAGCTCTAGCCCATTGGGCTCTCTAGGTGGTTTATGACATTTAAAAGACACATAAAATAATAAATGATCGTATTTAAATAAGCAATAGACAAAGAACAATAAAACAAATACAGCAAAAAAAAAATCACCCATGACAACTGTAATAAAATTAAAATATGGTATAACAGCAGTAAAAACACAATTGAAACAAATGTTACCTATAAAAATATCTGGAAAATAAAAGTTGTACAACTTGTATTCTGTTTGGCAAACTACGTCATATTTCTGTTTTTTCTTTAAATTTTCTAGTAGACCTGCTTCTCATGGAAATAAGCTTTCTCAGAAGCAAAGGAAACTGATTGCGATGGCTGCCAAGGAGAACAGTCCAGAGATTGTGCCAGATGCAGTCATGCTGCCTGTGCCCTCCAAATCTGGCCATGTGTGGTACGCCATTTTGTTATGCCTTTACTCTAAAGTATATTGGGAGTGATGTAGAATTTTACAGCAAATTTTGTTTCATCCTATGCAGATTAAGTCATAGTTGTTTCCACAGCAAGGGATGATAATACGTGCTTTGCTTGTAAAAGGTGCTGGTTCGGCCCTTGGTGTCTCCAGGAATGGCTGGAAAAGGCTTCTCTTTGCCATCCCAATCAGTATGTAGAGTGCTAAGCTAGATAGACCCCATGTTCCAAGGCAGCTTGCTACGTTCATGTGATTGGAGCCCTGGAATTTGGATATGGCAGTAGCTTAGAAAATGGGGCATTTGGCCAATAAGATCAGATCTCTGTGCTCTGTTAGTCAGCACTTGGTGTGTCACTGGGTAACAGTTCTGAGATCACAGGACCAAGGCACTTGAAGAATGAATACAAAATTAGTATGTAAAACATAGAACAGCCAAAAGCCATCAACAGGATTTGAAAAGTATGATAGGATACAGCCATATTCTTAAAGGCCATAGAAATATCCTGAAGTGAACATGGAGCCTTGTACATGCTAAACAGGGGACTTTTTCTATTTAAAGTATTCCAGAGATACTTTAACTAGAAGTATCTCTCAAGTATCTTGAAGGAACCGGGACATCTTTTCCTAGCTAATGGGTTTGTGTTCTGCAAGGAACTCAGCATGCAAGAAATTTCCCCCACTCGGTCATCTCAACAACCTTTCCAAGTCATAAGGCTGGAAGATGATGGTGCAGCCTTAGTTCAGCTAGTGAGCAGCTTTGTTGCTGCTCCTGTTATCCAAATTATCGATACTCAAAGTGTTAGAAGAAGTGTTAGTAGAAGTGTTAGCCTGCTGGAAATTACCTGAATTCATAGCTGAACAGAAATTTCAGCCTTTTGAAAATCCTGCTTTCTGCCATAAAAAATAAAAATGAATGCTGCTGGTTGAGACCAAAGATGCAAATAGTTCAGCATATTATTCCTGCAGAGGCCAGCCAGATGCCCAGAAGTAGGGCAGAGATGGAGAAAACTTTTCCCTGTTCACTTTCTTCATACCATATATAATTTGTTGAACTACTTAGAACTGTTTTTCTAAGCTGAAAAAATCCAAACATGGTAATCTTTGTGCATCATCTTTGTTGCTTCAGTTCCTCAATCATTTGTGTTGCTCTTTTCAGCACCTTCTGTAATGCTTTTTATGCCGTCCTTTTTATGGTCTGATGCCCATAACAGTACACAGCCTTCCAAGAATGGATGCACTATAGATTTGCATTAAAGCATTGTGATGTTGGCAGTTTCATTCTTTATTCCTTTTCTAAGGATTCCTTATTGATTTTACACCTGCTACACACTGAGTTGATGTTTCGATCAAGCTATCCATAGCTACCCTAAGATGACTTTCCTGGTCAGCCATTGCTAGTTCAAACCACCATCAATGTATGTGTAAAGTCCATCATGGTACTTCAGCTATGGAAAGAGTTTTAGTCTAATGTTCACATGGGCAAAGATGATAATAACTTCCTTCACAAAATTCCTCTGGCTTCAAAAGTGGAAAATAGCAACAACCTCAAATGTTCTAAAGAGGCAATAAGTGTGAAATGTATAGTCTAGCACTCACACACATACCTGGCACCTTAGGTAATTTAATTTATTTTAACAATTGAGGTTCCCATATGACTTCCCTGACTACAGCTGGCTTGATTACAATTCTTTATTTACAAACAAGATTTTCATTAAGTACATGACGTATTCTTGATAACTAGTTAAGAGTAAGAGAAAAACTTCTACTTGTCTAAGCATGTTGAATTATGGTATGACCCCAACACTTAAAAAGTCTAAAATGAACTCTTATGCATGTATTTGGCATCAGATTGAGGTTTCCATGCTTGCAGTATGTGGCATTCTCCAGAACTTTTGTTTTGCAGTGAAATGAGATACTTGTCTTGGAAATTCAGCAGCTCTCCTGGCAAGACAATATGCCAGATGGGTGTGGGACCTTCTGGAACCTTTTTGGTTGACATGGAGATTCAATATATCTTAAACCATACTTGCCTCTTTCTTGCCAAAAGAAACCTCCAGTTTCACAGTTTGTGAGAATTAAGGCTATGTCGTGCTCTTTGAAGATTAATTAAGAACAATAAACGCAATATTGAGATAATTTTAAAATGAAATATACTGAGAAGTGGAGAAAGAATAACCAAATGTGGGTGAACTCCCCCCCCCCCAAAAAAAAGCTTAGGTCGATATAGTTTTCAAAGTGGACTTACTAAATGTATAGTAATTATTTAAGTTGGGGAGTGGTAGTGATTTCTTTGCTGAAGGATGCAGCTTCCTTCTCTTCTGACAGGACAGAACACACCATTTTTTCCTGAGTGCCTAGGTATGAACATGTCAATTAACAGAGTCAAATTCTTACAAATGGGGCATATTTAGCAACTTGTGCCTAAGGCATGTGGTGGATTTTGCTGTAAAGCATATTGCCTTGAATAAGCTTTTACATGAATAAGCTTGGGCTGTCCAGATATGTTGGAGGTTTTATTTATTTATTTATTTATTAAAACGTTTCTATGCCGCCCCTTGCCGAAGCCTCGGGGCGGCTCACAACACAAAATAAAATACAATAAAATACAAAAATAACAATATAAAATTAGCAATATAAAATAAATAACAATATAAAAGGTATCAACATTGTTAGGCTATTTCTGCACCTAGAAGTCTGAAAAGTTTGGGTACCTTTGTCAAAGAGAACCCAGTTTGAAGAAAAGTTTAAAAATTGCTCCTGCTGCTCCTACTACTACATTAAATTTATATCCGACTGTTTTTCCTTTTGTGAGGAACCAAGGTGACCTGTATAGCTCCATTTTATCCTTACAACAACAACCTGGTGAGGACTGGCCCAAAGTCACGCAGTGAGCTTCATGGCTGAGTGAAAGTCCCCTGTACAACACCTTCACCACCATATCATATCATACTTGGCAGGGGAATCTTTGCTTGAAAATGAAAATTGGAGTTTTGCCATCTCCAACAGAGCTTAGAACATGAGACCTGCTAATGGAAGTTGTGCTCGAGGTGTGTCACCTGAGGCTTTTTCTGTGGATCACCTTCTCCATACATGCACACCTTTTGTTGGACCTTTCCATACTTGAAGCAGCATCTATTTCAAGATGGATAGAAAAATTGTAGCTCTTAAGAATTTGCAGGCAAGCTGTATTGACTAGCATGTAACCCAGCTCAGAAAGTGGAGTTAAAACAAGCCATGCTTATCTTCTCCACCATCTAATGCATACCCAAATGAAAAAAGATAGACTTCCTTTGTAATCAGCTCAGGCATTAAGGTAAGATGTTTTGGAGCTGGCAAATAGTTTTGGATAATGGTTTTTGGTGCAGTGTAGATTTTTCTTTTGCCAACAGCTTTTTATGGTGGTGGTGGTGGTGTTAAACACTTGCAAGTGGATTCTGATGGATTCACACTGATTGGATGATTTGGAAAAAGCCGGATCTTCTTATGACCCATACAAAGGCTGCCTGTGTCAAACTGGATCCAGATTTGAAACCCTGAAGCTTCATGCATCCCTTTGAGTGTCATGGGAAACCAACAAACACCCTTCTGTTCTTTGGCACAACTGGATGCAATGCGCAAACATGATTCCCTTTGTTAGAGTAGGAAAACTACCAGATTTCAGACAAATCAATGTTGGGAGCTGTTTGCTAGATGCTTTTTATTTTTGTACCACACTAACATAACATTTTTATTTCTTGGCTGAATTAGATGAACATTATATGTGTGGCTCCACCTTCTCGGGGAATGAAGCCTGCCAAACTACAGTTATATGTGGGGGTGGTGTGGGGGTTGTACGAGTTTGTATGAAAACAACATGCACCATAGAGGTATGCCTTGATATGAAACGGCAGAATTTCAGGACCGATGCAGTGCTATGTGGTTACATGTAATACAAAACAGTTTTGAGGAGGTTTTTTGTTGTTGTTTCTGATCGGTTGGTACCAGTGTCACAGTGCAGTAGGACAGGGGTGAATAATTAATGTGGGGCATACAGTGACAGAGTCAGAAGGACTTAACATTTATGCTTCAGCTTCAGCAGCCCTGTGTGAAAGTCCTGGGATTAGAGAACCCTGCTAAAACCATCCATTGTGATTCAAAGACAGAGCTGCCAGTCACAAAGCTACAGCCTTCTCTTCCCTGTCCCCATAGTGTAATTTTCTTAATTGGAGAGCTTGGCAAGAAATGAATCTGTGTTGGCAGACGCACTGTCTAGGTCTCTGTTTGCCTTCAAATTGCTAGAAAAGCTTTCTGAGGATTCAGATTTGGATTTGGTTCTCTTTGGAAAAGACCTACTTCATTTACCCTACTTCATATCCTGACTCTTTCTGAATCAGCCCACTTCCAATTTCAGTGTAATTTGAAGTGCACCGATAGTTTTTATGGATGCTAGTTGTGTACTGATGAAACTGTTGAATTAAGTCAGCCCACTGATCCATCAGCTCTAGTTCTCTCAGTTTCATTGGCCAGGGGCTCTTTTCCATCTGAGATCTTTCACAGTCTTCCCATCTAAGATCAGCAGAATAGTCAGCCTACCCGAAGGGAGGTTTAGTGAATTCCCCTAACCAAAAATAGTACTTTTACATTAAAGACAAAAACTGGGTTCTGAAGCTCATTCTGAGAATAATAAGAAATTATCCAAACAGTATTAAATAATGCTCTGAAAGGATGTGGTCATTGGACAAGAAATGGCAAGTAAGACTCTGTGTGGATAAACTTAGAGTGATAGTTTCCCTATAGCCTGAAGGGCCTGATCCTGCCTAATCTGGGAAGCTAAGCAGGGCCAGGCCTGTTTGGAATCTGGATGGGTAACATAAACTGTTGTGAACTGCCCACAGAGCTTTGGTTACAGGTAATATAGAAATGTAATGCAGTAGTAGCAGCAGCAGTAATAGTAATATTTTGCTGCTTAAGAGAGTTGGTAGATAGTTAAATCTTTTCTTTTCCCATGGCTTAGAGATGTAGGCACCATTGTGGGCACACACAAGCATAATGTTAGGACTAACAGGAGGAGAAGAAAGTGGAGCTTTAAAAATGGTAGATCACAATAATGGGTTAAGAAGGGAGATTCTGATTTGCTTGATGCACGTCATCCAGTAGGTCAGTGATTTTCAAGCAAGAGCTAATTTGGCTGTAAGTTTTGTCACCGAGGTTAGGACACGGGGTGGAAATAGTCTTTCCCAGTCTCATGCATGCAACTGGCATCTCCACTTTCCCCCAGTCAAGCTTCATTCAACTAGAAGCCTTTTCAGGCTTCTCCTCCCCTGACTTTGTTCAAGCAAAGCCTCATTAGTTGGCCACCAAGTAACACTAGTTCTGATGGGTTTACCTAGTCTTCGGATTGGGATGGATTCTGCCCCCACCCCCACTGAGAGGGTCCTGCCACCTTCAGTGCTGCAGACTCTCCCAGCACTGGCCCACATTGCACTCTCCCCTGTACATGCGGCTTCATCTCGGTGCTTGCACAGCATACCTGCAGTTGCATTGCTGTTTGCCTGCCACGCTCTTCCTTGTCCACAGCTAATTGGCTGGTTGATCCTGTGTTGTCCCCGCTGGTTAAGAGTCCTGGGGACTCCTCAACACTGAAACTTCCTGTGGTTGTACAGATCACAGCAGTCAGCCCATCGCTAAGACAAATGGCAATGTAAAGATATAGGGTGCAGCAAAGGGAGGTGATGAAAGGTCAGCAGTGGCCCTTGGGCCTTGCAGTGAAAACACTGTAATGGTTGCTTGTGAATTCAGCTCCTTGTTAAGGAGCCACACATATGCCACACTATCACGCTTACTAGAATAATTGTTTCGTACTTTATTTAGCAGCAGCAGTAATGGCTGCGTTGGACAAGATGAATGTACTTAATTTAAGCAAGAAGAGTTCCAGCTCTTCATTCTAACCAACCACCTAGTCAGGGCCTTCCATTCATTCAGTGTGCAAGATAAGCAGGAGGTAAATGTTGCTCCAGCCATCATAATCTAGAAGAACTGTAATGAAGGTCCATATTGCCAAATGGCTGATATTCACCAACATAGAAGATGGATTTGTCTCTGTAAAAATCTGTGGAAAACAGCAAATATTAATCAGTTAATAAGTTTTTAGTCCATTGTGGTAAAATAATTTCCAAAGAGAAAAATCCACAGATATCTGGAATCAGGTTCATTCTACTTTTGTTTAGTAAAACTCAAATAGGATATTGTGTGGCATTACTATAAGCATTCGAGTCAGTTTTCCTCTTTTCTCTTAAAGGGCTTCTTCATCACATTCTAGTACACCAAAGTCATTCCGTGATCTCCTACTGGAAGAAAAAAAGATAGTTGGTGCCCATTCTGGTAAAGTTTGTGCAAAATTGATGGAAAGTGTATCAGCTCAGAAAATTCTGAGGTAAGAGATGAAATTTTATGTCCCGTTTTAACTGAATGCTTTTCAGATGAGCATTGAAAGCATGTCCAGGTATAAAGCTAAGCATCTAAATGTACAACAACTTAGTTTAGTTGACATTTTTTCTGTTAGGCAGTACAGCTTTAAAACAACTGTACAGCTGATAAATGAAAGCTCATTTACAGTGTTTCCATGGAGTATTACAGGGAGTCTAATAATTTGATGACTTAGATTCTTAGAAGCACTTTGAGTGACACATGCATGGTCCTTCGGGTTTGCACAGCAATCTATTCATGTAAATGAAGGATTCAACAATTTATTTATATCCAGTTGTATAGTGCATTTTCTAAGTGGCATTTCAGTTCATCCAGCACTTACAAAAATATGCACAGTTTATTTGGGGAACATTTAGTACTCCAAGCCATTTTCCAGCTTATTCTTAGGCAGTAAAAATGTCCCATAAAGGAGAATGCGTCTGTGGTACGAGAGAAAGTGTTTCACAATACTCAGGCACCCATAGCCAGGAAACATGCTTTCACAGGAAGTGCACCTTTTCTGTTCCATAAATGTTTGCCCCTCCCTGCTGCAAATAGATTAACACAGTATCTTTTCTTTGCAAAACTGTTGCTATTATTTTCAATTTGAAACTGCTAATTTATGTTTTAAACTCAGAATATTGGAAAATACCACAAACTGTTAGGTAAGCCTTTATTACTAAGCACTAACATTTTCAGAGTTGGGGGTACTTTCCCGCCTCCCAGTTAGCATATTTCTTGGCCCTTACCTGTGTTTTCCAAAAAAGAAAATGGTTAGAGGCATGCTGCTAAAATTGGGGATTAAGACAGGTGAAAGTAGTCAACAACATACCTTCTAGGTATAGTTCTGTGAAAACTGCCTTTGGAGGAGCCCTTTAAGCTCAGCCATTGTAGCAGGTTAAACACACACACATAAAACACCAAGTCTGCCCCATTACACCAGAAGAGTGAAGTGACTGCCAAGCCCACTCCTATTCTTTCCATACATAAATCAAAACATCCGAATTGGTTGTTTTATCAAAAAGGTAAGGTGGATGTACTACTCATGAATTAAATTGGAACAAATTCCAGTCCAAATGTGATTCACTGAAATACTATTCCATTGATGTGCGTTCTTTATTAGACTCTCAAAGCAACAGTGGCTGTTAAGGGAATTGCTGTAAAATGCTGGGTGGAGCATGTCTTGCTATTGGAGTGTATAAATAATATACACTCTTACTATTCATTTTGTGAAAGGGAGAATTGCATTCAGCAAAGTGGGTTCAGCTTCATGTCTGCTGATGGCATGTTTACATCCTTAGAATATATCTTTATTAACTATTATTAGTTATTAATTAGCCCATTATGTTTTGTTTGTAGATGTTCTACTGCCACTGCTCTTGAGGCAGAAAATGAACATATTTGTGAACCGGCACACTCAGAAAATCAGAAGTAAGTTGTATTTGTAATTAAAAGTAGTGAAAGAGAAACGCATTGTGCAATGTGGAGATGCTTCACATTCATAATTTACCTTACAGTCCTTGGTTACCAGCATCCTTGATGTGTCCGGCTGCAGCAACACCCATCACATTTGCAGAAATTGTAGAAGAGGAACT
Source organism: Varanus komodoensis (assembly GCF_004798865.1). Taxonomy (NCBI): domain Eukaryota; kingdom Metazoa; phylum Chordata; class Lepidosauria; order Squamata; family Varanidae; genus Varanus; species Varanus komodoensis. Next base: position 11,274,380 of record NW_025335349.1, on the reverse strand, counting down.
CCAGCAAGAAGCTGCTCTTGTTCGGAGTAGAGAGAAACCTTTAGCTTTGATCCAGGTACCCAGTGCTGTTCAGTACAGTCACTTCAGAGTTGCCATTGCATGCATTCTTTTAATTTTCCTAAGTACATTTTCCTCCTTTGGGCCCCCCTAAAGCAACTTACTTTTTAAAAAATGAAGTTCAGTGAAATGATCTGCTTGGTATTTTAGGCCATGATGTGTTAATTCATTTGCCTTCAAGTTAAGCGTTTTCTTAAATAGTTTACTCTAAGCAGGCATTATATTTTTAGCACATAACTAAGCCTTAGTTCAAGAGAAGTTGTATTTATGGCCTCTGTAACTGCAGAATCCTTTGGGAACATGGACTTTTAAGCAAGGAGCTTGGTTATTGCTGTGTCCTGCCATGAGACATGCACATATTTTAAAAGTAAAACTGCCATTATTCTGTGCCGCCATTCATCCTCCTTGGTTCCTGCTGGATTTCAAAGAGCATTTCCCTCCTTTCTCATTTCAGATCGAAGAACGTGCTATTCAGGATCTGTTAATCCACTATCAAGCAGTTGGCAACCCTGATGAATTTATTGTTGTTGAAAGGTCTCCACAGGGGCCGATAGCAGCTCCTATGTGGAACAAGCATTGATGCAGACTAATTTTGGATTTTATGAAGATGTGTGCGTTTCAAAAATATGGCCTATTTGTTGTTTGCATGGATCTGGCAGTTTAAAATAAGAATGTGGTATAGTGGTGTGTTTTCTCTTTTTTTTTCAGCATAGTACTGGTTTTGCAAATACATCTCCTTACTAAGTTGCATTATTAGGCAAGGCACATTTGAGAAAGGTAGAACTGGAGACTTACATATGCTGAAGGCTAAGTTTTAAGTGAGCATACAGGTGTTTCCTATAGTAATTAGCAAAAGGTACCAAATGTGCTGTTGCTTCTCCAGTTAATCAGAACTGATCTTTCATAATCATGCAACCATGTTAAATTACTCAGATTGAATTTCAACCAGAATATCAGAAATCAAGATTTTCTAAAAAGAAATATATATAGCTTTTGCGTGTCACAACAGAGACAACAATGCTGTTGTTGCTTTACTGCTTATTCAAGCAATGATGTTTAATGTCTGGTATGCTTGTGTTTCCTTTGTACTCTTCTCAACAATACTCCTAACCATCATGTCTTACACAGGTGGTGAGCCTGATGCTAGATGGACATTTTGTACTGGTATTTGCTTTATTAGAAGGGCAGCCTCAGAAGAGCCTCAACTCCTAAAAAAGCAAATAGAAAGGAGTGGCACTTTTAGCTGGTGTGGAGAAAAATGGAGTGGGGCAAAAACAGCTTGCTAGACTGAAAAATGTTTCTGCAAATGAGCAAACTATTCATTCAACATTAAAACTACTCAAGAGATGACAATTGCATTTTGATAATTTGCACCTGTAACCGATGCATTGATACTGTTTAGTATTGTATTATTGGAAGCCAATGCCTGATTGTGGGTAATTTTGTTGTTGGAAAGTCTTTTAAAAGATTGTTTGATAACTCTAGAAAATAACGTGGTGCTGGTCTGATGAGGTCTTTGGGGGTAAGGGAGTGAGGGAGGAGTGTCACTTATCTGTCATCTCAGCCTTTATCAGTGGTGAGCTGTCTGGCACTACTGTGATTTACCCCATTGAACATTCTTGGCATTGTGAGGTAATAAACTTTGTTCTGCCGCATAGCTTGGGCTTGAACCCAATAATTACTCTGTTAGTGGAACTGCAGTGAAGAGCAAGATGTTGGAGCAGCACACGTTACCACAGAATAAAAACTGGATTCATGTGTTGTTTTTGTGTGTCTTGATATTTCATTTTGGATGGGGAGCAAGAACAAGCAACTGAGACAGCAACTTTCACATGTATTCTCTCATAAATCATAGGCTGATAGACAGGCCTATACATATCCTGTGATTCTGCAGGAATATGGAGAAGGTGCATAAAATGTGGGACTGGAAAGCAAAGTTGAGTTTCTAGAGAATGTTAACTTTCATGGTCAGATTCAGCTACATACTGTGGTGCTAATTCTCTTTGTCTCTTTTGAAAAACATGAATGCTTATCCCAGTGTGAAAAATCAGCAACAGGAGTGTCAAGAAAAGAGAGCGCTCCCATCTCTTGTTTAAGGTTCAGGGCTTGCTCCCCCCCCCCAAATATGCAGTTTACCTGTGATAATTATAAGGTAGTTACAGAGTGAATCAGCACTCTTCTAACTGTTAACCTGCTGCTTGTCTGAACTTTTTGCAAGGGGAAAAAATCAATTTCTACGTTGTTTTGATGTAAGCAAATACTGGGTCTGGAAGTCTGAAAAGTAGAATGTATAAATCTATTATGTATTTAGGGATTGCGTGGCATACCTGCAGGAGTGCTGTTTGCTATTCTTTCTGTGTAGCTAGTTTAAATGCACATTTCCAGGGTCTCTCCAGTAAATATAGGATTCTATAAGTGTATAATTTGAGAAATTTATATTGTATGTATTAAGTTTTTTGAGGCTTGCAAACTTTGCAAGTCTCCCACATCTTCCTTTATGTTACCAAAAATCTCCTTATCAATTAACAAAATTCTCTGCAGTAAGGTGATATTCCCCTTCCCTCCCCACATGCATCTATTAATATATAGGACCATTTTTTAAAATGTCTTGTTGTGGTCTTACAGTGAAACTAAAATATACCATAAATGTAACTTAAAGTAATAAATTTACAATATCGTATATATGCAAAAACATCAAGTTTCTAGCAGACAGGAATCATTTTTGATAGTGCTGGATTTAGGTCAATCAGCAGAGACCCACTGAACTTGAATTTCCTCCCTTGAGTTTCCTCCCTTGAGTGCTTGAGTTTCTGCAACAGTTAGAAAATAAACACAGCACATTTCTTTTAAAGAGAAGCAGAAAATGCACTGTCAGAAAGCAGGTTTCTGAAGGAAAAGATCACTTCTCGTAGGTTGGGACCTGCTGAGGTTGGGGTTTTTGGATGGACTATGTAGGGACCTCCAGAATGCCTCTAGTGAAGTATGGAAATGGTGCACATAAGCAGTGAAGGGTGGTGTGAATTCTCCTTGATGGAATCCCTGAGAAAAGTGGGCTCAGTATTGTGCATTTCTCTTGAAGCATGAGTAAGATTGGCTTCTTGGCCTTTTATTTAGATCCTGAGGATTCCCAATGCTTGTTTTAAGCTCTAAATATATTTATGGTAGAAGTAATTTAAAGTACCAGCAAAATAGTGGAAATGAAGAAGGAAACAAAATGGTTATCAAAATCTGGAGACCATCATATGATGTGTGAATCCACCTTCGGTATTAACCATAATTCAAAGGTGACCCCATAGTCATCTTTTTACAGGTGAATCCACCCCAGATTTTTTTAAAGAGTTCCAAATTCTATAAAAACTGAAATACTGAATTCTGCATAAAACATGCAAAATCTGAATGAATATCCATAAAAGGATATCTCCATGTGTATATTGGGGTTTTTCCCCCTGATGTGTTCTGAGTAAAATTTCTATGTCACAAAAAGTATAATGTGAAGCAAATTTATGGTTCAGTGTTTTACTTTAGTAAATGTCAAATCCTGTAATTTAATGCTCTCTTACCTGAGTTTTTAAAAAGCTGATTTTTGTTTACGTACTGGAAAGAAGTTTTAGCAACTTGCCTAAATTGAGTTAAAGTCCTTTTTTGGAGTGGAGAGAAATTTTCTTCATAAAATAGGATTTGTAACTTTAAGCTTATTATAATCATATGTATAAACTAGAACTGATAAGCCAACATTTCAGTTATATGTATAATTCTAGTGGATTAAACTTTGAAAGTTATGTACTCAGAATTCCAAAGAACTATACTTTGTCTTTATCATCTCTGGCAGTATTGCAAATTCAAGGGAGGCTTTTCAAACAGCACTGTATCATGACTTAAACAGACATCATGTGGTAGATACTGCTGTTATCAAAATCTGGAGATTTCTATTTTCTTTCCCCTCCCCTGTTCCCTGAAGTAAATTCATCTCCTAGCTCTGTTCATAATCAAACCTCATCATCCCACTGGTCTACATGATTATCATTCAAAATCATTTTGCTTTAATAACATATATATTCTGCATTACATGTGTTTAGTCCTTGCTGTTTACAGCATAATCAGGTTAGTATTTGTCATGACAAGTTTTATCTGTTGCTATTTTTTCCGACCCTAGACTAACAAGACAGAGAGCCAGTGTGGTGCAGTGGTGTTGAAGAGTGCAGGACTGGGACGTAGGCTGAGCAGGAACTAGATCTGGGTTCTAGTCCCTGCTCAGCCATGGAACTCACTGGGTGACTTTGAGCCAGTCACAGAGTCTCAGCCCAGCCTACCTCGCAGGGTTGTTTTGTGAGGATAAGACTTCGAGGAAGAAGAGAATTTTGCAAGCTGCCTTGAATTCCTTGGCAGGAAAAAAGGCAGGATATAAATACAAGCAATATTATCAAAAATACTAAAGCTAGAAAAAGCTTTTAATGTATAGTAAATGGTATATATAAAATGGGTGGTTGTGTTTGCTTGAACAAGCTCAACCTATTTCATTCTGTTGATCTGCTTCCACAGATTGATTATTTTTAATTGAAGCATTTACTGTATGAAAATTCAGAGCAGCCTAACCCACTAATCACAAAATCCAATACTACTGTGGTATTTTTGCACCTACAACTTGGTGCTTGTAATCTCCTGGATTATATTGTCAAAAGTTAACCTGTCATAAACATTCCTTTTGCTCTGTTTGATGCAGATGTCCTGTGCTGAGGAAGACCCAAGATGTGCTGAATAATGCTTAAAATGTCCTGCAGGTTTTTAAATATTAAATACCCATTGGATTCCAAGCACATTAACCCCTGCTGAGGGGCAAATTCAGCCATGCAAATAGCAGTGTTGAAAGATTCCTGCCAATTTCATTGGGAGAGAAATGGTCATCTTGCACCTTTGCTACCAGTCTTGACATGGGACTACCTTCTGGAGCCGGGTCCCCTATAAGCATGGGGGGTTGGGGGGGTAGTAATCAGATTCAGATGAATGAAGCATCCGAGTGGATTGATTCAGAAGGTGATTTGATTTGCAGCAAGACTTCTTCAAGGCAGGCTGCATTTGAGCCCTCTGGAAGCCTTGCTAGTGATTGAGAAGGACTCTGTAAGAAGTGTTGGGGTAAGGAGAGGGAGCAGCTTCTGTAGCTTCTAATCCCTAAATGGTTTAACCCAAGCCTTCTGCTCCCCTTCGTTTCTGGAAATGTTTTTTAACAAAAGACATGGACGAGATAGCCATAGACATCATAATCTGTACTTCTGCACATCACATGCAGATTTGTCCACTCCATAATCCCCCATGACTCAGTTTAAATCATGAACCCTATAGATATCCCCTAGAAGTTGCATTATCTGGTCCTTCCAGGCTCTTAACCAGCCAGCTCGAATATTTCTGGGAGCTGTCCAGCCTCTGGAGGACTACCATTATAAACTCTACCGGTTGCAATAAAAACTATCGAAAAAATGTGTATTCTTAATTCTTGCAGATTTTAAAATGGAAGGAGAAGTCTTCACAAGGGATTAGGCAGCAATATGGTAAAAGCAAGAGTGGGAAAGAGGATTAAAGGGTTGATCTAGTAGCTGAGATTGCATGTAGAGTAGACAATAAGAGGAATGAGGAAATTTAAATGTAATGTGTGTATATACTAAAGTCACTGTGGAAAGTAAGAATCCCTTAAAGGACAGGAAACCTGAGCATGGTATATTCAGGCAGTAAACCTGAAAGCCAGTGGGGTAATAGGGGTTAAAAGGCTGGACTGGTGCTCAAGAGATCCGAGTTCTAGCTTCTACTCAGCCATGATGCCCACTGGGTAACTTTGGAGCAGTCATGGTCTCTTAGCTTAACCTAAGTCCTGAGCACTGTTTCATCCTCCTCTTCCTCTTTTTGGTGTGATGGAACATTCAGCATCTCTTGTCCAGCAATAGCATTACTTTTATCGTCATGTATTTCACTTACGGAGAACAGGATTTTCAAGCACCCAGCAAGTGCAAGGGGAAGCCCATTGCACTGTTTGTTACGTTCCTGCTCTAATGCATAGTCTAATTGCTGATGCAGAGCCCCGATGAAGCCACAGTTTTATATGCATATCTTCATGTAAATTCAGTCCAGTTATATTTGCAATAGCAGCAAGTTAATTCCTTTGAGACCACAAACGATTTTCCTCCAGTCAGGGTGAATCATCCGTTCTATCGTCTTGTATTATGACTCATTCCTGATGGCTATTTTCTCTCTAATTTCATGTGGGCAGCTGCTTGCCACATCCGCTAAATGTCATTGAGCAGAGCATGACACTTCATTAGAAGTTGTGTGCTTTCTTCACCTGATGAAAGTGGCTGAAACAATAGGTGGAGAGGGAAGGTGGAAGCACTGATTAGAAAAAGTTCAGGATGGAAAGAGCTGTCTGCTTCCTTTCAGAAGTCAAGCTGCGTGGAGCAGACAGGGTGTCGGAGGGGCATTTCTTCTCATTTGAAACTTACTGGGAACCAGTTCATAGTTAAAGACGAAGAACTGCTTTCCCCCTGGTTCGAGAAGAAATGCACAGCGGTTGAGGGACTTGATGGCTTTGTGACTCTTCTGGGCTTTCACATTGCCCAGAGTTGCCTTCAGAGTATCCAACTCTGGGCCACTGTGATGCTGTAACTAGTATGCTTTAATACGACACTTGCCAAAGATCAGTGTAATCTGAACTGAACACACTTGCTTCATGAGTAAGATCTAGCCAAGTATTCCTATGAGACGGTATTGAGAAAGTTCTTTGTTTCTTCTCTGCTTTGTAGCTGGAAGGATACCACCCATGGACATGGAAATTTGAGTTAAAGTTCAGCGGAGTTTAGTTAAAGTTAAGATTTGTGTTAAAGTACAGTATTGTACTTTAAAGTATGGTATTGTTCTGGATAGGAACATCTCTCTCATTGGTGGCATTCATACGGCTTGCACTTTTCCTGCAGATGCAACAGCATTTAAAACCAGGGCTGGCCAAAGGCATTTTGCTGTCATCAGTAAAGAACAAGATGTAGTTCCATGTGCAGAGCCAATTGGACTGGTAGTTAAATTGTGCTTCATCCCTCACTGCAGGGCAGCATGCTCAACAGCACCTGATGGCAACAGGTTATCTTAGGGGACACAGGCCCTGTGGCACACCGCTCTGTCCAGTAATGATTTGCTGCTGAGCCCAACACTCCTTTCACTTAATGCTAGGCTCAGCCCTGCTGGGAACTTGAGGCAATGCTTTGCAGTTAGAGCAAAAGAAACTGTGCCTGAGCTGAACCATTTTGGCCTGCATATGGAGGCTCAGCTGATAGGATGCATTGCAAAACACCCGCTCAGTATACTGACTCGAAGGTTGCATGGTTGCAGCCTGCCTTCCTGTCGGGGTGAAGTATGGGGGCAGCTCAGTCATGGGTCTTCCCACTGTGCATCCTGAAGTGCTGCATTGCCCAAACAGGTGTGCCAGCACTATAATGAGCTGCTTCTGGCCATGGATAGAGCTGTCTCCTTCCAGGCATGAATCCAGTAACTTCTGTGACTGACTGATGAAGCAGAGGCCTTTTATCAATGGCGTATGAATTTATGAGGCAGTGCTTTAAAATCTCTTAATCATTAAATGTCATAAATTCTTAATTCTGAATTTTGTGAACTGAATAATTTTGATGCATTATTCATGTAGCCAGATCTTTGGCCTGCTTCTTCTGAGAATCCTGTCCAGCCTTGTGAGAGGCAGCTCCTCAGAACGATACCGGAAACACAGGAAAACTCATCTCGAATCACCACAGCCGGTTTTCACATGAAATACGGTAGAAGCATATTGCCAATATGAAGAAGCATGGTCCCGAATAGCTAGGTTTGATCGGCATATTAATTTTCACTGTGTAATTATTAATCTTGTTCCAAATAATGTCTCCTTGTGCGTTCACAGTTGTGTGGGTGAGTTGTGAATGACACCCAGGTGCTATTGGGATCATAGCACATCTGACTTGTGGAAGGAAGGGGATGAATCATGAGGCTTATTGTTGGCCCTTCCTGCAAAGACTGCAAAGAGAGAAAAGGACAAAATTCAGATGTATGTTTGGCTATGCCGAGCATGGGGAGAGAGGGTAATTGCCAGGGCTCTGCTGTCAGCTTCTTCAATGAAAGACAACTGGCAGGAGTTGGGCTCAGAAGAACCAGAGTAAGCGGATTTTGTAGAAGCACGGCAAACCTGATTGCAAGGACTGTTGAGGTATCCCTTGCTGGAGGTCTTCAAGTGTCTTGATAATACAGTGATGTAGATGTAGAGAGAAGCCTCTAAAAATAAAAGGGTTACTGGTTTAGTGAATCATGGGGATATTGTGGATGTAATTTATCTTGATTTGAGCTAAGCATTTAGCAATTCCTTAGTTTACAAGAGCTGGACTGGGCTGTGAAGGTCAGGACATTTGGAGGGTGTTGATTCAGAAGTCAGAGACAACTTGGTGACACATAACAATATTTGACAATTATATTTTAGTTAATAAACTGGCTAAATGTGGTAACCACATAAAGTATCTAGTGCTTATTAGTGGTACCTCATGAAACTGGAGAGAGGTTTAAAGTGAGGCACCACAGGATTCTGTCCTGACCAAGTACTTTTGAACATTTTTATCAGTGACCTAGAATAAGACATGGAAAGAATCCTCATCAAATCTGAGCAAGATGTAAAACAGGAAGGAATAAGTAACATCTCGGGAGACAGGAATAAAAATCAAAATGACTGGGAATAGAATGGGAAACTGGGCCAAAACTAACAAAATGAAATTCAACTGAGAAATGCAAATTTATCTGGTTGGCATCAGTATATGTCTAAAGCTCCCCAAGATTATAGTTGATCACAAGCTGAAGATGAGTCACCAGTGCGACATGACTGGGAAAAAATGGCTAACGCAGTAACAGTGCTCTGAAGGCCATTGGTGCTTCAAAGGTGTATGTCAGGGCTATGTTGGGCCTCCCTATGAGGGCCCCCCATTCCCTAATATGCTACACAAGGAGATTGGGAAAGTTATGTTATGCCTGGGGTTTGCAAACTTGCTTTTCCTTCCATTGGAGTTAATAGGAGGAAAAATAAAAAAGGTGGAAAAATTGGAAAAACTACCTTCCTTTCTGCCTTTGCCAACACAAAGGAGTCTAGGAAGTAGTACGAGGGTAGCTCTCATACACAGATGCTTCCTACATTCTGTGCTTCAGAAAGAAAGTGCCTTCCAGGACATCCCTGAACAGGCTGGAGTCATGCAGGTAGCTGGAAATATGGCACTCAAAACACGCAAATACTTGAGAAGTTGAATTACTGCTAAATTGGCATCTTGTTTACTGGAGTTGTTTCTGTTGCATGCCCCATGTAATATATTCAAATGTTTCTTAAGACTTCACTCTAACATACAAACCCATCACCCAGTTTAGAGTAAATTCCTTGCTGTGGAACACTTTGTCACCCTTAGTAAGAGATACACAATTAGTAACTTAGTATGTGGTGGCACAGAGTTTAGGCTTCTCAAGGTATAATAATAACTGACTTTCGTGTGACCTTTGCATCATAAGCAGCAAAAAGGGAAACTCTCATCTAAAACACAGGGACCCACTTGCCATCAAGTACCACTGTAGTATTTGTAGTTCCTGTGGCAGGGGCTTTCATGAGAATGTTTTGAACTTGAAAATGGAAGGAAACTTGAGCTGATCTACTAATCTGAGTGAAAATATATGTTTAGACTGAAATAGCTGGCCAAGGCAGAAGCCCCTCACACATGCTCGTTTGGGAGTAAGTTGACCTACCTTAGATTGTGCTGTTAACAGTTTCCCAGGGAAAGACAAAAGCCACACATAATTCAAATTAGAAAAGTATTTTTTCCCTTTTTATTCTTGTGAAGGCATGGGATCTGAAATTATCATAGGTGCGTTTACAAAGAGGCAGGAAATAAATGCACAGGGAATTTACTTTGCCATTCACATGGTTGCTCAGAAACAGCATTTCCCAACCTGACTGACTCCTTGTACTGATCTAGTTGCCCTACGGACTGAGGATCATGAGAGGTGTAGTCTAGCACATCTAGAAGGCATAAGGTTGAAGAAAATTGTTTTAAATTGAATGGATGCTAATCCATGGCATGTTTAGATAGAAAACGGTCCTACAGTCTCCAGCAGCTGAGAAATGCAGGGAGTTGCCAGACTTCTGTCTAAATACGTATAGGTTTGCACTCTTAGTCACCCAGCTTGCTAACGGAACTTTTTTTTTTTTTTAACTCTTCTTTGGCTATTTCCCTGTGACAGGTTAACTTGCTATACTTCAGCTTGGTCTCTTTGTGGAGCCGCCTGATGCGCCATAATGCAATCCCTGCTTCTCATTTTCTTATTGGCTCAACTGGCAACTGACACTCAGAGATTTGTGGTTGTGATTCCAGTTTTTATGGCACCCCTAAAATCCTGCCCAAGTGTATGTAGGTGGTGCACTGAGTAGCCAAGGGTACACAACTATTTCCCTGGAAAAACAGAGATTTTTCCTACCTGTAGCTCGGTATTTAATTAATAGCCTTGTGTGCTGTGTGATTATTCTGTCTCTTAGAACCCATAACTGGTCCATTCACAAGGATGAAGAGAACTCAAAAGTCTGCACACTAGACTTTTGGGATATTTTGTCTTGATCCTAATAAAAGATCAAGTGGGCCTTTAAGCTTCACACATTCCAGAGGAGGATGGAGAGAGAGCAGCTTGTCAACAGGCAGCTAGTGAATTACTGAATGAGGTAACATTTGAACGGGAGGCCTTTTGGCTCAATGGCTGGCTATTATTCTGTACCACTTCGGGGTCAGATGTATCGGATCAGTACAATATCCAAATATTTTCCACACCATTCAATTGGCTGTTTTGAAGGTGGTACAGAAGAAGGCGGCTTTCTTTCTCTCCTTTTACAAGTTTTTTAAATCATCAGTTGAGTTATGCTAGCAAAACAATATGCTGCCATTTGCCTTATGTGGGCTTTCATTAAAGAGCTGATTTCTTAATGCTTTGGACTAATGAGTCATGCGCATCTACAAAGGTCACATTTATAGAAGAAGACTGGTTTTGTTTTGTTTTTTTGCTTAATCACCACACTTTTTGTTTGTTTGTTTCACCACAATTCTTGATTCAGTCTGAACGAATATACCCCTAGAACAGTCTGACTAAGGCACTCCAAGCCTAAGATAACTATTGCTTGAGAAAGCAGTGAAGATGCAGCACAAAATAGACAGCTGCGATGGCATTAATTTGTGTAGTTTCAGCTCACATTTTTGGTTGAAGGATAGCTGTGCTTGCATCTGCATTGAGATCAAAGCCCTGTTGATTTCAGTGGGATATGTGTGACTAACTGCCTTTGGATTGGTCCGAATTGCTATAAACAGGACTGTTAAATATTTATAAGAAATATTTCTGAAAAGGATGAGGGTTCAATACTGGGTGATAAGCTGAAAGTAAGCCAGCAAAGGGTGCTCTAGCATAACAATGAAATTGTGCTAGAAAGTATTAATATGAAATATGTAGTCAGGACAGGTGACAAACACTCAGATGTGTGTGTGTGTGTGTGTGTGTGTGTGTGTGTGTGTGTTTTCTGTGGGATCTAGCTCTATTCTTGAGGCAACAATTTTGCAGAAGACTATTTCCCTGACACTGAAATGAAAATATTTTGCAACTGAATGCAAGGATACCAAGGGTTTGTCTAGTCCAGCGTTTTGTTCACATGGCAGATAACCCACTGGAGGGGTACAGCCAGAACTGACACTTTATTCTTTTTGGTACCAGGCAAAACCCTCTTTATTTCCCCAATATTTTAAGGTTTAGATTGAGATTTTAAGTGGGTTTTTATTGTATAGAATGGATGTTGTCCATATGTTTTATTGAAAGACCAGACCGAGACCATTTGGTAGCGGATGGTATACAAAAGTTTCAAACGTATCAAATCAACTAACTACCTACCAAACTACCGCAAGCAGAGCATGGATGCTACAGCCCTCTTCTGCCCATGCTGCTTAGTGTCCGCAGGCGTTGTGGCTTTGAGAATAGTGTAGGTAGCATAGACTCTAGCCTTCACCTCCACGAATGTGCCCAATCCCCCTTGAAGCCCTGTGCTTCATGCACCAGCTCAGGACATTGGGGAATGTGGCTGGCCCATTTTCATGGACACTGAACGCATCATCCCAGCTGCCTTTATGAACTGATGAGTAACACAATCTTCTTCCATCTCCATGCCTGAATAATTAGGTGATGTTAAAAGCAAAGCTTTTTAAAAAATGAAAAGAGCACTGCTCCTCCTCTTAGGATGCACACTAAGGATGCGTTCGCCTTGTCTAATCCCTGTGCCCTTCCAGTAGTGCTTCTGTATCTTGTGAACACCTTAAGGCAGAGTGTCAGTGCAGGGCTGGCTGATCAGCCAGGATCGTTCTGATGCACCCGGAATGGGTGAGGGAGGGGTGCCAGGCAAGGCCAAGCCACAGAGGCGAAGTGGGGCAAACAGCATGGGCGATCCAGCCACGAGAGAGCAAGGGAGAATGAGAGCTAGAAGGCCACACGGAAAACCAAGACAAACATTGATCTCCCAGGAACTGGTGATCGTTACAATGCTAAAGGATATTTTGTTGAACTGTAAGGATTTTTAACAAACAAAAAAGGGTATTTTCCGCCTTCCCCATAGGCACCTGAGATAGTTAGTGTAGGACACTGTCAATTCAGGGTTTCGCACCTCTAATGCTGCATGAATGAAGGGGTAACGAGATACATGACGTGTTTTGAACACTTTTGATATGCTCCGTGAATACTACACAGTGCTAACTCTTCAGTTGCCCGCCCTTTTAATAATGTCTCCCTAGCGATGTGGCAAACATGCAGACAACACCCTAGATTTTCCCATGGGAGTATCCCCTGCCAGTCCTATGAAAAATAGGAAAGCTTGCCTGTAAACTCTCTAGAGAATACTGCCTAGGTTCAAGGACAACGGCCATTATACATTTAAAACACTGTATTTGTAAATTATAATTATATTAAACTATACTAGAATTCCTCCAGGCTCAAGGCAGAAGTACTTGCCCCAGGTGCGTGGTTATGGGGACAAATGTGTTTGTGTCCATATCTTTCCCAGGTGCCTTGGGCATAGTTCCGCCACTCCAGGTAGACTGATTATGTAGAATGCTCGCTTGAAAATAGCTCCGGCTTGAATAATAAGTTAAACATATGGTAAAACACCCCTTACCTAGCCTACGAAAGCTGTCCCAGTATTTTCCATAGCCCAGCAACAGGGAAGCAACTTTGATTTTTGAAAAAAAAATCTATATGAATCTTGAATAATTATGCCCTCCCCCTCCCCACATACATACCTTTGTTCTGAAACCAGAAATGAAATCTGAGTTGGTCACAGAATAAAGAGAGATTGTATGCAGTCTGGCAAAAGAAATCCCTGGAGATTTTTGTCGTCTTAGTTTATAGAACCAGCTTCTGAAGAGAGAATTCCACAGAGAATTTCTGGAACCTTGCAGACACTTGAAGTGGAAAAATCTAATGGTCTCAGATTCTCCACTTCTTGGGCAAGCCTACACAGCTATGTTGGAAGGGCAAACAGAGCCATCTATTAACCACCTTATTTCATCCACAAGGGGGGAAATGGCACTTTTAAACTTTTCAAAGTGTCCAAGTGTCTTGGATTTTCAAACCTGTCTATTAGCCAGGCAATGCTCTGGAAGAATTCCGGAAGAAGGCAAATTTTTGTACAGAATGTGCTTTGCAAAATTCCTTTAATGAAAATGAAATATCATTTTTGTTTTGCTTGTGTTTTTTATTGGCATCCAAAGATTGCGACTTTTCTTTTTATTTCTTTTTCTGTATAGAGGTGGAGTCTTTCTGATGACAGAAGCAGATGTTCAGCAAAGAGAACAAAAGTCATTTGTGTTTCGAATGGCGTCCAAATTAGGAAAGCACTTTGCTCTAATGTGGCATGTTTAGCATATAGATACGGCAACAGCATCAGCCCAGGTTTCACCTATTGAAGTGTGGCTGACTTTGAGCTGTCGGTTACGGAATTTGCAACCTTGCCCATGGAGTAACCATTTGTCCTGCTTTACAGAAAACTGTCCTCTGTTGAAAGGTTGTCAGAGGACAGTTGCTTGTCTGAAGATCTGGTTTAAAGAAGGACATTGTCCATCAGCAGTATGTCCCCTGTGGATAAGATGCATTGGCTTATAACAGTGATGGCTGACCTGTGGCAATTCAGATGTTTGGGCATATGGCTTCCATCGGCCCTTGCCAAAATAGCCAATGGTGAGGAATGATAGCAGTTACTTTATACATGGCATATGCAAATATCATGCAGGTTAGTGTTCTCTTTCTCTGCTTTTTGGTGATGCATCTCCTCATTTTTGGCGATCCAAAGAAGGACAACCTACTTGATAGTCGGTATGGGTTATTAACTGATATTTCGTAGGTTCATAGGACAGGAAGGGCAGAGCAAATATTTATACACAGTTTCATTTTTCCTTCCAAATGTTCCTTCGCACCCTCAGTTCTGTGCCATGGAAATATTTTTTTTGTGTATGCCTAGAACATTTTTAAAACCATCATTTAATTATAAGGTATACTTATGTGTTCTCTTCAACTGAGGGTAGAAATGCCTTTCCTCCTCTCACCACAGATATTAATAAGACAGATAAAGCTTTCAGGTCTGGATGTGAGAGCCAAGCAGCATATTAGACATAATCAATATGATGTAGCCTTAACTGTCCACTTTTTCTGCAGAAAAGCAATGTTGGACAGGGTCAATTTTGAACACAGCTGGTGAAGGGGGAACTTAACTCTCAGTGGTTTTTCTGTTCCAAACTGTTGCCCACACCACTGCTGCTTTTCTCCATACACTTCCAAATTTATGAGGAAGGATCTGGCCTTAGAAGAGAACAACGGGCATGTTCAACCTTGAGAAGAGAAGACTGAGGGGGGACATGATATCCCTCAAAGGCTGGCACAAAGAGGAAGGTCAAGATCCCTTCTTGCTGATGCCAGAGTGTAGGACACGGAATAATCAAGTCAAGTTGCAACAACGCAGGTTCAGGCTGGACATCAGGAAAAGCTTCCTCACCGTCAGAGCAATATGAGAGTGGATCCAGTTGCCTCGGGAGGTCGTGGGCTTTCCCACACTAGGGACATTCAGAAAGGAGCTGGACACCCATCTGAGTGGAAGGGTGTCAATTAGTGCCCTGCAACAGCAGGGGCTTGGACCTGATGGCCTTCTTGGCCCTTTCTAACCCTACTATTCTATGATACATTTCCAGAGAGCAATCTGCAATCTCAACACTGATTTTGCAATGTGCCATTTGCAGGCTGATTTCCTGGTGTACAGATTACACAGCGGGTGCCTGAATCTGTCATGTGGATGTCAGATTATCTTGATGGTGTGGTGAGCACATGAAGGTGGTGGACGCAGGGCCCTGATGCCTTCACCAATCTTGATGACTTGCAGAGCAATGTGTTAAGTGACTCGTTTGGAAAACAGTGCAAAAGGAAAGCTCTCTCTAGGGCAGCTCTTTTCCTCTTGGAAATGTTGCTGGTTATGTTGCCCTGTTTTCAGCTGGTCATTCTAGAGGATGGACCTCATGGCAAAGCAAACATTAAAAGTGGCTTGTAAAGGTGAGATCTGGATTCTGGCAGTAGTTGGAAACTACTGCATTAGTAGAGAATCTGAAAGTCTGGAAAGGGGCGACAGCTTCAGAATGGTCTGAAAAAGGAACAAAACTTTTCTGTGTGCATCTGTGAATTTAATCTGCTTTTATCTATCAAATTCTATGAACAGCCAACAAAACAGAAAAGCAAAACTGCTAAGGGCATTTAGGATGAATTCTGCTTAAAACTAGCTGCTTTTTCCCTTCAGAACTGAAAAGTGTTCTTTGCTATCCTATAAATGGACTGAAAAGCCGTAAATCTCAAATATGCATTGGTGCACTACTGTGCACGGCAAACAGCCATCGATTCAGATCGAAAGCATTTCTTTCCAAGGCAATTTGTACCGAGTTGCCAGGCCTGGAATGACACCGAGTGTGAAGCTGATAGGAAATGGGAATACCAGTTCTGGTCTGTCTTTCGAGTGTTTGGGCTTTTGCCATTGGTTCCCAGTCAACTACAGAATGATGCAAATTCAAAGCAAAAGCCTTTGCATATTGGAAAGGCAATTTATATAATGTATAAAAATGTACTGAAGTGTATTTTCCCTTAAATTACTCTAGCAGCTTCTTCAGGATTTTGGCTTCCCTAGGCACAAATGTCTCTCCTGCTGTTTGCAAGTTGTGGTCACAAATTTCTCTCCTGCTGTTTGCAAGGTTGGCCCAAGTTTGGTTGGCAAAATGAAGGATTTGGGGGAAGTCATGGTGGTGCTCCGCCATTAGCTGGGAATATCCTGCTGCTTCTTGTTCCTGCAATAGTCACTCCTTAGTTTGCTGAATGTTTTGCCTTCTGTTTTGACTTTGAGAAAGCCGTTCTGAGGAAGCTGCGGGGCCCAGAGACTCTGGCAGGTCCCACCTCTGCTCCATGCCCTTACCTTTCAAAGAAATTCCAGCCTGGCGCTCCAAGCAGCGCTGGACATCTGTGCCTAGCAGCCATTCCAATTTTCCCATAATGTTCCCAATGCATCCTCTGGACTATCATGGGAACATTTAAATCTATGTATTTCCTATGTATTTTAAAGCATGCTTTCACTTTGCAATTTCTTGGGGTGGTGTATAAGCAATAATTATTGAAAAACCTGATACAATGTCTCTAGCATCCATAAGAAAAGGCAGACATTTAAATTAAACTCATACATTTAAATATAATGTAAAGGCAGGCTGAGAAATTATGCAGAAGTACATGTCTATAAATATAGATGGGCCTTAACTGGTTACTCAGAAGGATTCTTGAGGAGGTGCCAAGGCCATCTCTTTAGGCCGTTCTGGGGAAGGGGCCACCACAGAGGAAGCCCTCTGCTGTGCTATAAGCATGTTTCGTGGACAGAAGGCAGTTGGAGCAGTGACTCAGCTGCTGCTCGCCACTGTTCTGGGCAAGCCTGCTGGGGCCTGGACACAGGCGTGCACGGCATCCAGTGTCCTCAAACCTGGAGCTGCCCTGGTCCGCGCAGGAGGAAGGCGTTCTGCTACATTTGCCTGGCAGCCACAGGCCTCTCCCTTTTCCTGTGGATAGTTAGTATGCTTTGAATTTTGTCAGGCAAATATCCTTTCTGTACATCTTGCTAGAACAGGTCTGGTGTCCCAAGAGTGAACAGATCCTGGTACTGCTTTGAAATAATAAAAAAGAGTCAATAGAGCTAATCATGCTTCTCTTCTATCACGCCTGTTTTGATGGTTAGCTGCTAGGAAGAGGATCACAGTGGTGATTATGGGCAGAAATCCTTTACTTGTGTGCAGAAAGCAGGCCTCTAGGTTGCAGTCCACAGCAAGGCAATTTCAGTTACCTGCTGGTTAATGAAAACAGGCTTCAGGAATCATTGCAAGCTTGTGCAGCCAATGGGCTATCAATCATTTTTTATTGCTTTGTTTTTAAAGCATGTTTTTAGAGGGCATTTTCCCTAGTTTTCCCAGCATCCTAGGCATTGTTTTCATATAAGCAGCTCCCGTACACCTGGGATAACTTTTTAAATGGTTGTTTGTTTTTTTAAATAAGTTTTATTCTAAATAAACCTAATACAAAGAAAAACTAAACACAACATCAATCATTGGAAACATCAGACCTACTGGGTCAGCTGCCCACATTTTTTCTTTTTATGTTAACTCATGAACATATTTAAATCTATGCGAAGCCCCGTTTCTCTAGCCAATAATAAAAAGAGTCCCAAGTTTGATAGAAGTACTTTTTAGATGGTTTTGACACCTGGTTAAAGGTACTGCTGAGCAGGTTTCAGTCTTCACTTGAGCTGCAAGCATTGTAACCGGCCTTCAAATATCTGAGTAAGAAGAAGCAAAACTTCCAGGAAGATTTAAACCTTGTCATTTCATTTCTTACAAATGAAACCTGACCTACTAGCACCAAACCTCACTAGTTCTACTATAACCCCTGTCTTTTTCCTCCATTTCTTTTTATAACTGCACAGTTTTGCCATTTGTTTCTCAGTTAAGCAGTTGTTCCTTTAATTGTCACCAAAGCACAAGTGATTTCAGCCATAATGAATTGCTAGAATTTGGCATGATGGTCAAGTGGTGCTTGAAAATATCAGACTAGACTTATTGATAAAAAATGTGGTGAAATGAAATAGTTCGACAGGCTGCTTCTCTCTCTCTCTCTCCTCTCTGGTCAAGATGCCTCAGCATACACTAGTAGAAGAACCTCTTATCTACAAATATAAGGCAGAAAGTAGATAACATCAATAAGAAGGGAGATGGAAATTACCAGAGGAAATGCATAGCTCACCTCATATCTTCTTTTTCAGTCTAGAACAAGAGTGACCTAGCAAGACAGACCCTAAGAACTGTTTTCCTTTATAGCCACATTTTGCATTTGTGCTTGAATGAATCTTATAGGCGTTTGAACAATTTATATTAGTAAAGCAGAAAGTTGTTTTGGAGAGCAGAGGAGTTTGAACGTTTTTCTGCTTTTATGGGAATTAAGCCATGCAGTACTGCAGTGAAGCAAAAGTGAGAGCACTAAAATGTGTGTTTGATTCTAATTCTTGCTAGAAACAAGAAGGTGATGTGGGGCTTCAAATAATGATTTTTTAAAAATATTTTTATTGTATAACTTGAAATCAAAACCAAAACCAGAACAGATAAAAATAAAATGATGAACTTAAGTATATCCATTAAATGAATACATGTCTACTATATACCCCTATATATTGTATATGTGGCAAGACATACTAGGGTTATTAGAGATAACTATGAATAAACATCAACAAAGGCAGCCCAAATATCCATATATTTCTCCATTTGTAAATTGCACCTAAAATCAACTGTTTGGATGTTTCATCAAGTCCTCCATACCCTGTATTATTGCAGGCAGCTCTTTCTCCTTCTGAAGTTGCAACCTTGGTCATGTTGAAGTATCTGTGTTGACCTTGTATTACATTCCTATAAATGGGTAGACAGTTAAGAAGAATATGCTGTTTACCATGGAGTTTTACTCCAATTTACTGAAATCAGTGGACAACCTGTGCTAGTACAGTAGACCACCAGGATTACCAGTTGCTGAAACAAGTGGCAAGACTAATTTCCGGAACAGGACAACTAAGCTCCGTGAATCTGCCCCATTTCTGCTAATTTCCCGGGGTATTTCAGGAATTACTAATTCCTGCTGTCCTAATTGCATGTTCCGCTGGAGCAGCAGAACAAATGAAGCCTCAAGTGGCAATATAGGATCTGCTCAGTATGTCTCCTTCTTCTTCCTTTTTTAGTATCATTTTAAAAATACCAAGAAACATAATTTTTACGTATGCTGACCAGAACTGTACATAATACAGTCACACCATAATTTTTATAAGGGCAGTATCTTATTGGAAGGTTTGTTTCATTTCCCTTTTCTCAGTTATACCTAACATAGTTTGTCTTTTTCATCTCAGTTACTCATTGGGTTGACATTTTCACGATGTTGTCCCACTCTAGCTTAGATCCCATCAGCTTATCCTAAAGTTGGGATTCTTAAGTGCTTTCTGTCCTATTCACAAAGAAATCTGCAAAGGTTGATAACTTTATTTTTTGAACTGAAGTAGATTTTCAGTCTCTGAATATTTTCCCTATTCTTTCTGTTTACATACATGGTACAGTATATCTGCCTTGCATTTTATGGCTATTGCTTTATGGGAAGGTAGCTATCAAATCTCTTTCCTGGAATGCTGCAGAATTCGGTTGCCATTATGGATTTTGGCTGTGCGCTGCTACTTCACTTTAACTATTAGGGAAATGTCAAACATTCACTGCAGCATCTTTGCCATGAGAGATGAGGTGCAAAACCCTGAAACAGGATGTGCTTAGAGATTCCACACTCCACTCTCACCTTGAAAATACTTTGACATTTCTAAGGCTTAGAGGACATGTGCCAGTTGAAAACATCTGGTATCAATAAATGGGTTCTTTGAAAACCCGGAATTCTTGTGCTTTTGGTCCTTCTGCTTAATACATGGAAATGACATCCAGTTTAAATGCCCCATGTCAACACTGTGAATTTAGTATATCTATCTTGCAGTGGGCAGTACAGTGAGGAGACGACCACTTTTCTGTCAAACAAAAATTAGCGCAAGCATTATTATGCCTATAGATTTATTTTACTTACAGTTATTTATAAATTGCATTTCAGCCCACAAAAGTTCCATGAAGCAACATATACTGTAAAAACGGTACTTTATGTAGTACCATTTTATATAAACAATTAGGAACAGGAGATAACCAACTCCAGAAACTAGGAGTGCAGTTACATTTAAAATGGTTCAAAAGCCAATCAGATCAGAAAGGTTTTAATGTTCTGCCTGTAACCAAACAGAGACAGAGCCATTCTGGGCTGGACCGTGACCACAGAAAGGGCCTGTTACCTCCTTTGTCCAGAAGCAACATGGAGGGTTAATTAACATCTATAATGGAGGAGGAATCTCTTAAGTTATTTCAAGCTTAAATAAACAGTATCAAACTCCTCAGCAAGTTCTGATTCAACATCTCCATGTTCACAGTAGAATCTCTTTTTGACTCTTTCTTGAAGCTTTTAATACCTTTATTATGACCAATCAAAATGTTACAAAGGAGTGAGAAAACATTTGATCTCTTCAAAATGGATTCAAGGGTGAATGGCAACAATTTAAGAAGAGAACAGAATTACAATCCATTAATTGCTCATAAATCAATGTGATTATTTTCAACATGTGGCTTATACCATTCAGTCTGTAATCATTATATTTAAGAGATCATAACTTAAATTCAGATGATATTAAATAAATATTTGCTCCAATATGGCCTAATGGAATGCTATTATTACCTGAACAAATTTCTACCACTCTGCCATCAATTAGGCCATCGTTTTAGCTTCCAAGTTTGCATTACTCTTCTAATGTGCAATTTAATGTTCACTTCAATATGGTTTCACCTTTCCTAAGACATTGCTTTATTCTTTTCTTAATTAATTCAGCCATTTCAGTCATCACCTATAATGGATAATTACTTTTCCACCTGCAGCACTTTGGCAGTCTGGTTTCAATCTCTCCATTCCAGTCAAGGACACCTCAAGCTACCTACTGGCAACCAGAGCAGAAGTACTTTTCTTGCTGATCCTCTGGTATTTCTACTACATGAAAAGCACTGCAGCTAAATCTGTATGTTAAGGATGAAGGAATGCTACTCCCTTTCCTCCTGGCCTGTTTCCTTTTCAAGGTCAGCCAATGAAAACCATGTATAAAAAGCATTCTCTGTTTAAAAAGGGAGAGTAACAGAGAATCTTTGTAATTCTTAGACAAGAGAAGCTGATTTTGCAATCTCTATGTGAATTAAATATATTTATTTACATCATTATTTTATATAATGTACTGCTGCTGAACAAATTCTGCAAGTAACAAAACCAATTTAGCTAAAATAGCACCAGCCACACACAAGATAACTTCTTGTTACCACTTTGTTATCGGTAGGGTTGTAGGAACCCAAAGCTTGCAGGAGTGCAAAATAAGATGAGGGAAAAAATTCTGCAGGGGTGTTGGCCCCCAGAACAGACCAGTGAAGACTAGGCTTGTCCACAGACCATAACTGGATCAGTTGCACGAATGGAATGAGCTGCTGGCTGGACGTGGCTGGTGAAGAGGGGACCTGGCATGGTGCTTTAGAAGACTTCAAAGGGCCACCAGCACAGGCAGGGAAGGTACGCCTTTTCCTCCAATGCCCTTAGCTTTGTTGTTCTTTGTTGTTGAAAGGGAGTTTCCTCTTCCAAGAGGAATGAACAATGAAGGATCAAGGAAATGTGTTATAGACAATTTAAAATGCATCCCTGTTTGGGCTGTCGCAATGAACTCCGTGTGGGCTGCCTTTGAAAACTGTCCAGAAACTTTGGCCAGTTCGAGCGCTGTGGCAGGGCTGCTGACCGGAGACTGACAACAGTGTCAACAGAGTCTATTTCAGGCTCGTGATGCCCAACAGAGCCGGATGCGCCTTGGGATCAGGACACCTGAGGACTGCCAAGCCCGGAAGATCTTCAGCAGAGAGCCTTGCAAGACCACGGCCTGCAGAGGTGCAGTTGGTGGCGTTGTGAAGGCGGCCCTTCTCAGCAGCTTCTCCGTGCTGGGAGGCAGGGCTTGCTCCTTCTTTGCTAGGCAAAGGCCAATGCTGTTCTAGCAGGCCTTTGACATGTAAGTGGTCTGTTGGGTTGGATATTGTTATGTTTTAAAGAATTCATTGTGCTCGACTTTTATTATGACTGCAAGTGCCCTTGACTGCTATTTATGGTGGTAGAAACAAAGAGCACAAATTAAATAAGCTAATTAAGAAAAACTGGAATGCCAACCATCTTATTGCTTGGATAGGTCCATGTTTCTGGTTCATTTTCTGGCTTTGTGCATTGCTTTTACCTCCACATTACTGGTATGGCTAAGAGAGGAAGGTACAACAGCCCTGCCATGTAGTTCATTCCTGTTATGGGTTGTATTGTGCCGTGCCAAGGATTGCTCACGGGAGCATGTACTTTGAGCTGGTCAAAAATGCTTTTAAAGTGCAATGTTGCTCATGAAGGAGAAATTTAGAGCAGGATTCCTGTCTTCAGTGCAAAGTAAAATGCATGTCAGCCAATGGGGCAGATAACGCCTACTCATACTACAACATTTTGATATAGACTGCCACTTTTACTTCTACTGGAAGCCAGGAGATTGCAGTGGTGAGAAGAAGGGGAGCAGAAGCTACTGCCTCCTTGTTCCCTGACTCTGCCCAGGAAGCACACAAGTGGTCGCAGCAATGAGAAAGAGGAGAGTGAGCTGTGGCAGCTGGGAATGGTGGTAAGGCTGGTCGCCCATTGTGGGTGTCTTACCTGAAGGCCTTCAAAAACCTGGCGCTGCCACTGCTCAAGAACTAAAGATTTTGGAGTATTTGGTTCAGTAATCACATTATCCAAGCCTGGCTAATCTCAGTGTCTCTCTGCAGACTAATTTTTCTTTTAAACAAGGCTTGCACATAAGTTGGAACTAATACCTAACACAAAACTGCCATTCACAGTTATTGTTTCATGCAACTAACATCTGTTGCTTCAGGCATTTCAAGAGTAGAAATTGTGCTCTTCTGCCAAGCTCTTTGCCCCTTTCCAATACAAATACCCCAAAATTCAGTTTGACTTCCAGATACTGGCTCTTTCCCATTCTGTTTTATTATCTCCCCCCACCACCTCTCTCATATTCTCTCTCTACACACACACACAAACACACACACACGTATATGTCTGTGTGCGTGCAACAAGTCAAAAAGATATGTCAAGATATGCTTTTTTTTGGATGAGTTCTTTTGTCATTAGTATGTAATCAGAAATGCACTTTTTTGTGAAAGAAAATGATCACCCTCCAATGGGATGCTTGTTTCCAGAAGGCGACAGGTTGCTGGTGCTTACAGAAGAGAACTCTACCGATCAGTTCTGCTACATTTCTACTTGTTTCAGTGCTTATGCCAAAAAGGGATCATTAGTCATTGAGTAAGTGGTGGACCCCTCATGAACTGGGTACTGTTCCTGGTTTCAGAATATCACCGTTGATTCCCTTGGAGCCAAAAAGGGCTGTTGTATTCCAAGTATATAGTAAATGCAAATGAATGCAAATTCCTATGGATGAATGGCGATTCCTCTGGATTCTCCTGTTAACAAGAACAACCACGTGGTGGCTTCTAGGCAAAAAATCTGGAAAGTTGTTTCACACTGATCTACACACTTCAGCCTTCCCTTCTCTTCCGCTCCTGGCTCTCTGCACCTCCTCTTCACTGAAAATACCGACATATGCCATTGAAATAACCAATCACTTCCTATCACTGGTTGATGTTCCAGTACACCTGATATTTTAAACACATACACTGAAGCAAGCTTTCCAGTTGAGGGCAAATAACTTTTATCGGCATATGTACTCAAAGTGGTTTGGACTGGAAACATCTGCATTTGGCCAGCATTCTTCTCTCTTGTGAAGAAAGAATTTGTGGATTATCCAGTTTCATTCTTTCCATCATTATGGATGAAAGAGCGTTTGAACAGGCACTGAATGAAAAGTTTGACAGGCATGCTTGCTCGGAATGAACAGTTGGGTTATCATATCCATGTTCCTAAATCATTTGTTCCTTAAAACCAGAAAACACCCCAAGCCTGCAACAAAAGTTGTTGGCTGAAGATGCAGAAATCAGTTCTACCCCTGCCCCCCATTTTCCTCCCTGCCCCTCACAAATCCCCTGCAGCAGAAGCTGAGACAGTAAAAATGAATAGGACTCTGATTTCGAGCATGCATAATACACAATAGTCTGACTATGTACAGTAATTGTTCACGGAGCTGGAATTAACATCACATAACAAGCATCACTAAGCAAGCAGTAATACTGTAGTGCTAAACATTATTGATTTCATGTTTATACCACCCTGTGGTGGTTTGCAACAGTTCATAAAACAAGACAGTGCAAAACACCCACTGTTTTCCTCAAATGCAACATTTTAAAACAAGAGTAAAGAGAAACTATTTTATTGTAGTGTGCTAAACTGAAATAAATAGATTCAAATAAGCACAGAAGATTTCTGCACTATGCTTACCTTTAGTATTGGTCATCCAAAATGGAGTTCTAAAAGTGGCAGGATTATGTGCATAAATTTACTCATATAGGTGGTGAGATAATGCATGGCCCAGTCCAGCTGGACTAGAGCTAAACTCTCTAACTCTCTTGAAATCAATGACTCTTAAAGGTTATTGAATTTGCCTGGGTTATATACACAGTTAGTGTTTTTATTAATTTTTATATTGGAAAATTTCTATATAGTTTTTCACTCTTCTAAAAATCCAGAGTGGAACACAAAGTAAAATCATGATAAAATACGATAAAACCAATCAATAAAGTAATAATGCTGTAATAAAATAAT
The DNA here is from genome assembly GCF_004798865.1 of Varanus komodoensis. Lineage (NCBI taxonomy): Eukaryota > Metazoa > Chordata > Lepidosauria > Squamata > Varanidae > Varanus > Varanus komodoensis. Next base: position 11,249,267 of record NW_025335349.1, on the reverse strand, counting down.
CAAGGTTGCCTGACAATGCTAGCAGTAGGGGAAACACTTGGGCAAAAAGCATTTTTTGTTGTTGTCAGTGGAAATGCTCCACACTCGGAGCCTGCCAGACATAAAAGGAAGATCATTCTGTTTCCTGGGTGCCGCATTGGAGACGGTCTTCCTCCGGGCCAGGTGAACATCAGCAGGCCATATGAGCCATTGTTTTGAAGGCAGTGACACTATGCCCCATAAGTGCATCTGCACACATATTTTCTTATGAGAAATGTTGCACGAACAAACATGGGCAGCCCCATGACAGTGATTATGTAGGCTGCTGTTGGAACTTGTTTGTAATATGGCGGCCATAACTAAGGGAGCAAAGTAAATGATGAGCTCCCACAAGCTCAGATCAAATTGACTCGGAATGACTTTCCCATTCACGTCAATTACAGTTTGATCTGTTTTTGCATGCAAAGTTAACTCTAAGGGGAAACCCGTATTTAAAGCCTAGCAAGAAAAACATTTGGCAGGCTTGGACAGACAGCCTGATTTTTGCTTTGGAACAGCTTTTGGGCCCTGATAATAAATTTCTGTCATTCTCTGCTTTGCATGTTCAGTATGATTTGCCAGCAATGGCAGAAGGACAAGATGTGCAATTGGAACATATAGGTTCAAGATCTAGATTCAACCCTGCTACTTTGACAGCTGGAGAGCGCAGTTTGTCGTTGAAGTATTGACTGAGACCCACAATCCATATTTATAGATATCTATTATTGGTGAATGAATGTCGTACACAGGGTCCTAAGCAAGAATGCAGTGATGGAGTACTCTATTTTGCTCAATGAATGGATTTTTCATTGCCATCTAACTTAGAAGGTTTAAATGATCTCAGGTTATGTCCATTCAGGAAAAAAGGGATGTCTAGAATAGAATGGATGTTGCAAGAAGGATTTATCTGAAACACTTTGTGGCCAGCAGTGTAATACAGCTAATACTTCTTTTACTTTTATGTTTTGGCAATGCTCAATGGCCGCTTCCTTTGGGGAGGAGGTCATAATACAGATAAACTTTGTGACAGAGTTCTTTAATATTTACAGGCACATGTGTTCTTTATAACTATTCACCTGCTTTTGCTATTGGGTGGCATAGATATTAATGGATGCCTGCCTCTTGGAATGTAACACAAGGTCAACCATATCTCTTTACATGAGCTAAGCATAATGAATGAATTTATGTGAATTGACTTCAATTAAATGTCTGCAGGGTACCTACATATGTATAGCTGTACTTGTGTAAAACGATCTCTGTGCAATTTAGAACCTGCTTTTACAATGCTCCAGATCATTTATTTAATTTGTTATTGCATTTATATACCACCTTTCTTCCATCATGGATCTCAAGATGGTTACATATGTTTCTTAAGTGGGCTCCTCACCAAGCACTAGCCAGGCCCAGACCTACTTAGTTTCAGCAAGATGGTTGCCCATGTTCCATCAAACCATTCCCTGAAACCATCATTCAGAAAGAATTATACCTCAGTTTCTCAAGGTTCTCTGCAGACCAACCCACACTCCACTGAGTATGTGCAGATCAGGTTGGGAGTTGTTCTCTCATCAGATTTATCTTGTTTGATGTGCTCTTTTTTCTTGCCTAGAATCAATATGGCATGGGTTTTGTGTGACATTGTATGAAGTTCATAACACCTATTAAATTTTGACTGCCATACCATTGATTTGTCTACTTTGTTGCTTAAAAGAAAGTCTATATTGTGCACAACTGGAAAAAATACCTGTGATGGAAATACTTCTATAGCAAAATTGTTTCCATGGCAGAGGTTTATAAAGATCTACTCTAACTGGTAGGCAATTGTGCTTTAGAAATAGGACCAAGTCGACATTTTAAAAGCATGAAATTGGTACCAAAGGTAACAGACAATTCTATAGACATCCTGAACATGAAAGTGTGTTGTTATAGTGTGACTTAGTCACACAAAACTCCTGTAAAATTGACTTCAGTGTACTATTAAGAGGTCACCATGATATGTAGTAACAATACTCAGAAGTGGCATTCACAAATATTTTATTATTTATTTATTTAAAACATTCCTATGCTGCCCCCATTGCAACAAAGCCTCGGGGCGGCTCACAAATATAAAAAATGGTTTTCTATGGTTTTCCTCAAAGAATCAGGAAACTATCACCCTTTCCACGTCAGTGGACTCCAGATGTATTGGGTGACAACTCCCATACTCTCCAGCCATGCTGATTGGGAATGATGGGAGCTGTAGTCTAATACATTTGGGGGGGGGCAATATGACGGAAACTTCACTATGTTTACCACGTGAGTTTACCATGTCTGGGTCTCCTGTGCTTGTCGTGAGACATGAGTCTCCATTAGAAGCAACCTGACTACAAAAGCACACTGTCAGCAGTGGAAGAAGCAAACTACAACATCTTAAGAATTCCTGAAAGAGTGGCTTCTTGTGTTTCTCTTACAGAAGCGTAGAAACAAAGCAAGTCAGAAGGGGCCTCTTGGGCCATTTAGTTTGATCTCAGGCTCCAGCCAGCTCTGCTCATGTAATCCCCAGCATGTGGTTGTCTAACCTTAGGTTTATCTCAGAGCAGGTCTTTTGATGGTGTGGAAAAAACCTTTGGAAGGAAAAATATAGTTTACGGCACTTTAGTCACACAAAAGATTTTTCTTCTTTCTTTGTCCCAGTGGTGCTGCTTGGCCTGGCCCTCAAGGCACTGTAGCTCCCCCACCCCAACTTTGCCCCAATGGACCCCCTAAAGAATGGCAGGTGATAAGGACTTCAGAAGTGAGCTCCATTTTACTCCACTAGTCATGGTGTGGCTAGGATTTCTGTGACCTTGAGACACAGAATGTCGTATTCTAAGAATATAAAATTAGGTTGGCAAACGTTATTTGCTTGAGATAACCCTCATCATTCCATTGGAAAATGGCATTTGAGGTGGCTTCATTGTTGGTACTTGTCAGGAATGTAGAAGCTGTTTTGAAGCATGGAATGGTGATCGAGTGGGGAGAGAAATGTTAGCCGTGTGCTTCACAAGTGAAGTAGTACACATGGCTATCTAAAGGGCCCCCATATAAGATCAATAAACTAAAATGAGTGATCTATACTACTATTTTGTCCCTTGCCATTTGTATTTTTTCAAAAGGAATGCTGTGGAATCAAACTTGTATGAAAAATTGGGCGGGGGAGGATGGACAACAAACAACAGGAAACACCAATAGGATGTATAACTCACCTTCTAAAAGAGTCTTCTCCACACCTGGGATAGGTACGTCCCATTTCAAAAGCTCCCAGTTAGAGAAAGCTGCCCTAAGATGTTACAGATTGAAGTGGAGAGACAGCATGGTAAGTTTCGGGGGTCTGGTCGAAATGTCCTTGCAGTGCACCATCCAACTGAGTGAAATCTGATGATGTGCCTTCTCCCTTTTCTGTCACTTTGGTCACTGGATGAGGCATTTCTAGTGGTTCTGCATGGACCTGTAGTCAACTCAGCTATACTGTGTGCTCACCATCTCTGTGGAACTTGAAGTCAGACAGGTGCCAACATTGCTTTGTTTTTGACATCTGTGAGGAATGGCATTCTTCTTCTTATTTCCATTTATATCCTGCCCTTTCCACTGTTATCCTCACAACGGGAAACCTGTGAGGTAGGTTAGGCTAAGAGCTCATGACTGACCCAAAGTCACCTAGTGAGCTTCACAGACGAGTGGGAACCAGAACCTGGAACTGCCAGGTCTCCAGGCCCACTCTAAGCACCACACCACATTGGCTCACAACCTCTTAAACAAGATTTTCATAAATTGTGAGTCATAGTTTTGTCATATATCTTGATTTGAAATATTCGATTCTTTTGTATTTTGATTCTTTCCCTGCTTTATTGATTCTCACTTTACTTGAGAATAGTTGTCAGATACAGAAGTTTATAAATTAGGACAACAACAACAACAGACAGTAAGATTGCTGTGAATATATTTTGTCTGTAGGTTTATCTGGGGCTTACATGGGGAAAGCCTTGGACTTGCTAGTAATCCTGGCAAGAAGAGTTTAGTGTTTTCCTCTTGTTCAGGAGATTAACAAAGGCTAAGGAACCATTCAGAGACTCATTATAGGAGGAAGAAGGCTTTTCTTTTCCTTTGTTTGCCTCCCTTTTCTGCAGATGAGTCATCATGGTATGGTCTTAAGCAGCTAGTCATTTCTGAAGAAGGACTGAAATACACAGAGCGAGCACTGAATTTTTTTGAGGGAGTCCTGCAGTGCTTTGCCCTCCCTAGAAGTCTAATTTAGTGAACCTCTACTGATGCTCAACCTGTCCTTATATAGAAATCCACCGCATATCACAAAAATTTAACCACTCTCCAGTAATCTAATACCAAGGAAATCAAAGCCTGGAGTAAAATGCCCGTGTCCCTAGAGTTCTCACTTCTTGGGGAACAGGTGAGCAGCATTGGTGTAGGAATACAATAGGACTTCATGTTGACCAAAAGGCTGTAACCAGAGTGACCGCAAACCATTTCCCACTCAGCTCTTGACCTAGTGCCTGGACCCCAAATCTGTCCTCCGACAGCCTTCCTAATCTGGTAAATGAAAATAGTATTCTCCTATACTTTCCTATACTCCTATTAAGAAAAATAGGATTCAAGTAGAATACTTATGGAAAATCCTATGTTGTTAAACTCTGGAACAGAAAACTTACTTGTGATCATTCCAGTTGTGCGGTATAACTTTTTTCCTTTTGAAGACACAAGCAAATTTTGCTCCACAAAAAGAAATCGTAGAGCAGCATGATCGGATCTTTGCTACCATTGGTGTCTGCGTGTCTGTGTATGTCTGAGAGAGAGGGAGAGAGGGAGAGAGAAAGATGCAGTTGCGTGGATGGACAAAGGCGATGCCTAGAGTTATATTCCTAACAAGAACGACAGTGCAATAGCTGTGGTAAATGAAGGGACAGTGCTGTGCCTGATTTTGTGCCAGAATAGTCCTGAGATGAATGCACTGAGGAAGCCATTTATGTAGATTCCTTCCAAACACCAGAATGAGGATGAGCTCACACATGTATCTTTGTCATTTAGCAATGTTGTCATCAAGTGATTACTTCCATGTGTTAAGCCACCATCACAGATCAGACCATCATTTTGCTGTGAAGAGAAAATCTTTTCATTACAAATGCAAAAGGACATCAATTTGCATTCTGTTGCAGGAAAGGTTTTCACAGAAAATGATTAACAGATGTGGTTGTGCCTCCCTGTACTACCCTAAGACCATGAAATAAATTGCATGAGAGTCAGCAACTCTGCGATATCAGTGGAGTTTTGAAAAAGAGTTTTTGTTAATCGCAAAGTCGTGTCCGACCCATCGCGACCCCATGGACAACATTGAAAAAGAGCAGCATCTGCTTAAAGGACAAATTAGGAAACAGGGACATTCCATGTATAATTGTGGTGTCCTGAGGTGTGCTAGTTTCTGGAAAAATTAACATGGCCTCTGCATTCCTCAGAAATTCCAGAGGCTACTATGGCAAAGAAATGGTTTCTCAATCCACACTTCAGTCCAAAAGGGAATTTCCATCCCACCATTATTCATAATCCTCTCAGTACTATGGCTTTTCCCACAAATATTTTGAAAGCTTGGTATGTGGTATTGCCGAGACTAAGGCACTTAAAGGAGGGATGTTCTGGGAAGTAATACAGCATCCACATGTCCAAGTAACAGTGGCACTTTGGGTAGTTGTGAAATGTAACTTGACACAAGACATTGGTGAGACCTTCATAAGAATTTGTAGGTAGGAAGGAACAAATCAGACAATTTCATTTTTTCACAGTTTCTCTTTTTCCCCAGCCTTTTCAGTTCATCACACCCACAATGGGAATTTTTTCCATCCTTAAGTTCAATCCTAATAATTTTTTGAAGTTTGCATGAAATGCATTCATATCTTTGCGCTTCTTTAACACTTGCATCAACTACACAAGTTTTACCTGATTTATTTTTTTTAAAGTAATGTTCCTAGCATAATGTATTTTGAATTTTATTTTCATTCATATACACATATTTGTGCATAATTTTTGACTGGAGGACTCCATTGAAAAATACAAAAAATTACCAATTTTGAAGGATAACTGAATTTCAGTTTGTATGCTCATTTAAATATGCAAACTCTGAACAGATTTTTCCTGCATCTCTGCTTGTAAGCAATTCTTCATTATTATCTTAGGCCAACGTAAAGTATTTGTACTAGACCTGTACTGCAAGACCCTGGGCTGAAATCCATGCTCATTTATGGATTTGCTGGAGATTATCCATCAGTCTGTTAGGTTTGCATTCCGATTGTTTTTGCAAATAGCAAAGAGATTTGAACCCCCATCTCTCCAAGTTTCTGGGCGTAATGTAAGTGCCCTCCAAATATTTGCGAAGACTATCTCCAAGTTTACCTAATGCATCCGGCTTTTGAATAGAAAGCATATTGTTAAATCATATTGACTGTAATTAACAGTGATAGTGGGACTCTTGAAAGAGGGGACTTTTCTGAAGCTCTTAAAAAACAGGCTGTTTCGGGAGATAACATCTTTTGGATAGCCTGGTCCCAAGATGTGCCTCTTAGTCAGGGCTGTGAGCTGCCTTTTTCTATACCCGAAAAGGTCTAATGGGCTAAAGAAATGGCTTCACATCTTCTCCTACTACACGATTTGGGAGTGCGGCCTTGCCCGCCATCCCCACCCTGATGTAGTGTGCGTTGACTAATTGAACCCCATGGCAGCCATGTGCGTAGTGAGGAGGTGCGCAGGGAGGGAACCTTTGTCTGTACAATTGCACATGGAAGGAAGGCTTCTACACCATCTGGACGCCTGCGTAATTGCATTTCCAGACTGGGTGGTGGAAGTCTTTACATCTGAGCAGTTGTAAGAAGTGCAAACTCTCCCTTCGTACACTACACTGATTCCTCTGGGTGTGGGTGATTGGTGTATGTTACTGCAATGGTGACTAAGCCCACCCACTCCTCAGAAATGGGGGAACATGTGATGGCTGTTCCGCAGAAGGCTAATGTCATTGTATGGTAGAGATTCACAGGACATCTCCTGCATTGGAAGAAAAGTCACAGGAATGCTCCTCACAGGCTAGCCTCTAGAGCTGTTGTGTGCCATGCCACAATTGTAATGATTTCCCCATCATTTGTTCATTTGGGTGGCATAGGAAAGAGCCTATGGCCAGGAAAACTGGGCTTTGTCATCTGGAAGTCTGGAGGGCACCCGGTTAGGAAAGGCTGAGCTAGATCAGTCACCATCCTTTGTTTTCATTCTACTGCGTACTTTACTATATACAGAGAGGCTGGCTATACATGCAAAACGACGGTACTCTAGCATCACATACAGATGTTGCTCTGAGGCCTGCGACATAAATGCTGTGGTTGCTGTGGGGTGAGTAAGAGATCCTTCCTGGCGCACAAGGGCGATGAGTATTTTCTCCATAGCCTCATGGGCAAATACATTTGACCCACACAGCATGAACATTTCCAGCTTTCTCACTGCACTGTGGAGAGCTGGTTACTGAGCCATTTGGCCCAGACAGAATAACTCAGTCCTAGTCTCCCACTGTTCCCATAAAATAGTCGAACCCGCATCACAAAAGGGTGAATCAGCAGTAGCTATAGCAAGGGTTACAGTGTGGCTGGAAAAGAGGAGGGGCCCAGGGGTTCTTGCAATAAACATCAAGCTTCAAAGAGATTTTGTCATGCATATTCCCTGGCTGGATACTTCGAATATGCTATTTTTTTAAAATATATTTTTAATGCTGCTTTCCAGTATGTGCAAAGCATGGTATGAGCCTGCAATAAATCCAAGCAATTTAATTTGCCATAAGCTGCCCTTTGAAGAATTTGCTGTTACATTATTTAATTGCCTTGACTATGGGATGTTCCAAGACATACACCCAGTCCTAAAAATGTTGATACAATCCAAAGGATTTCCAGTGATCCTTTCTCATCTGCTTCCATGAGAAGCAAAACTTGTTTCATGCCCACATGGCATTGCTCTATGGATTGGGCCAAAGTTTTTATGCAGACGGACAAAAAACCTAACTTTAACATCCATGCATGTGTGACCATTGTGGAGAAACAGGTCTTCTTTTAAGTCTATGGGATGTGTCCTCATATGGGGCAGAAGAAGCAATGGAGCAGCTGCAGTGCATTCCCTCTGCCACATGTAAGAAGGCTTTCCTCTTCAGATCAGTGCTTAGTATGCACCATGGGACAGGATCATGTGTGCATGAAACCTTCCCATCTCATATAAGGGAACAGAAAGTTCCTGCATGCACAATTGTTTCATACCACCTTCTCGAAGCACTAGTGTTGTTCGGATTTCCTACAGCACAAGCGATTATGGTGGAGGTGCACGGTTTCAAGTGGCAGCAGTCACATGACTCCCTCAGGCTAAGCTGATTTGGCCAGGGTCACGTGTCCAAGGCCAGGGGTGACCACATGATTGCAGAAATGCACATGGATGAGGTTTTGGTTCTCAGTCAGAAAAAAGGAAAAACAGGCAAGCACGTTTGGAAAAAATAGAACAGCTGCCATTGCCATCACATGTGAAATCCAACCAGGGCAGTTCCTCGCATGGTGCAGTCCAGCAACAGGCGAGGCTGCGGCCGTGCGGCTACCATTCCTCTCAGGGGGTGTGAAAATGCGAGTAGCCAGCGTTGCGAGGGGCTGGCCCAATGCCAGGTCGCAGGCTCAGCATGCAAAAGGGTTCCTTTAGTCCCTACTAAAAAAGGTGAGGGAAAGCACCCCACTGGCAGCCGAAATAGAGCAATGCCCAGTGTCAGGCGGCCTCAGGTGCTTATAGGACCATATGGACCCATGCAAGGAGCAACGGCTTGTCTGAAAAGGGAATCCGTAGGACCGCTTCCTTTGCCAGGGAGTGACGTAATCCCAGATGGGTATCCAAATACATACCTGAAATGCCCATGTCCATTAATAGAACTGTACACAATGCACGTCCTACGTATGAGTGGATCCACTGAAATGAATGGGGCTGAAGATAGGTTACTTTTGGCGACAGCTCATTCTCTGGAAAGGAACTGTGGCGGTAAGTGTCCAGGCAACGTTGCTTAGTTTCAGCTCTTGCCTGGAAAGATCATGGCTGGTTGTTCCATTCTGAACAGACAGATTCATCTAGCAATGTGTGAGGAAACCTGATGGAGAGTTGAAAATTTGATGGTTCAGGATTTAGCCCCTTAGATTCTGGTTCATTCAGCCTGTGCTGATGCCAGCTTGCTGTGGTGCAAGTCAAGTCAGCTCATAGATTTCTGTTTCTAAGGTGGACCTTGAGTTGTGCATTTAGTGTAACCATTAATGAACTTTGTACTAATAAGGACCCTAAAACCACATGGTTCTAGCACAGTTTGTGCAAATTGGCTGCACAAATAATGGTTCATTTAGAGATGGAAGTCCATAAAAAGTCTCAGACTCAGCCCTCATTCAATTGTTGGACCATAAGTGGGCAGGAAATCCATTAAGCTAAACAAGCCAAATTTTCCTGGTTTGGTACGTCCTGGTTTGGTCTTCCACAGAAGTAAGCAGGCACAGTCAGTTATCTCCTGACGACAAGCAAATGGTCAAGGAATAGCTACATGGAATAAATATGTTCAGATCTCCAGGGTCCAATGAACTCCATCCCAGTGTCATAAAAAGGCTAGTGGAGGAACTCTCAGAACCACTGTCTATTATCTTCAATAAATCATGGAATACAGGAGAAGTGCCAGAGGACTGAAGAAAGGAAAATGTTGTTCCCCTCTTCAAAAGGGGGAAAAAATGAATCTGGGAAGTACAGACCAGTTAGTTTAACATCAATTCCTGGAAAAATTCTAAAGCGAAATATTAAAAAATCAGTCTGCAAGCCCCTCAAAAAATGCAGTGATTAATACTAGCCAGCGTGGATTTATCAAAAATAAATCCTGTCAGACTAATTTAATCTCATTTTTTGACAGAGTAACCTCCCAAACAGACAGCGTAAGCACCATGAACATAATCTATCTTGACTTTAGCAAAGTTTTTGCCATAATGCCTTACAACATCTGGATGAGCAAACTAGGAAAAAGTGGACTAGATAGAAAAACTGCTGGGTGGATCCAAAATTGGTTGTTAAATTGGACACAAAGAATGCTAATCAATGGCCCCTCCTCAAACTGGAGGGAGGTAACTAGTGGGGTGCCGCAGGGTTCAGTCCTAGGCCCCATGCGCTTCAACATCGTTATTAATTATTTAGATGAGGAAGTGCAAGGAATGATTCTCAGTTTTGCAGATGATACAAAACTGGGAGGTATAGTGAACACACTGGAAGATGGAATGAAGGTTCTGAGCAATCTTGGTAAGCCTGGACGCTGGGCTGAAAGCAAAAAAATGAGATTCAGGAGGGACAAATGCCACGTCCTCCACCTAGGGGAAAAAAACCCCAAATGCATCAATACACGGTGAGGAATACATGGCTTAACTGAACTGAAAAGTAAAAGAGTTATTGTGGACAGCAGGCTAAATATGAGTCAACAATGTGACACAGCCACAAAAAGTGCAAATGCTATTTCGGGATGCAGTAATACAAGTATTACTTCCAAATCATGAGAAGTAGTAGTTCTCCTATACTCCTCACTAGTCGAACCCCATCTGGAATACTGTGTTCAGTTCTGGGCACCAAGATTTTAGACAAATGCAGAAAAATAAGAAAGGGTCCAGAAGAGGGCAACAAACCTGGTCAAGGGATTGGAAACACTGCTCTTTGAGGAGAGATGGAGAGAACTGGCCATGTTCAGCCTTGAGAAAACTGAGGGGGGGGGGCATGATATCCCTCTATAAGTACCTCAAAGGCTGTCACAAAGAGGAAGGTCAAGATCTCTTCCTGCTGATGCCAGAGTATAGGACATGGAATAATCAACTCAAGTTGTGACAACCCAGATTCAGGCTAGATATCAGGAAAAGTTTCCTCACTGTAAGAGCAATACAGCAGTGGAACCAGTTGCCTGGCGACATCATGAGCTCTTCTACCCTAGAGACATTCAAAAAGGAACTGGACAGTCATCTGAGTGGGTTGGTCTAAACTGCCATTCTTCAACAGTTGGGGTTTGGACCCAATGGCCTTCTTGGCCCCTTCCAACTCTGCTATTCTATGATTTCTTCTGTTAGAAAGGGGCCTGACTACAAGTGGGCAGGCTGAAAGGCAAAAAGGTGGGCCAACACTAGACCAGAGCCAACATTCCTGGAAGAAGCCACGGCTAGCTGGTTGGAGCCTTGGAAAGGTACACTTTTTAGGGGGGTGAGTTTACATTGCACGATTTTTGTAGCCAACCCACCTTGTTGCTTTGCTCCCTGTGGCTGCTGTTCCCAAACTGGGACAGTAGTGTTACTGCATACATTGTTCTACCTCTATCCACCATATACATCTCCCGCTATTTTAACAATTAATTGGTTTTATCCTTGTTTCTACTACCATTTTAGATGCACTGTGCTGTGTGTTATGTTATGGTTTTGCTCTTGCTTTTCTGTTCCCTGTAAGCCGTCCAGAGACTTTTTAGTAAGGGATGGCATAGAAAATGTTTAAATAAATAAATAAAAACTTGGCATTCAGCAAGCCAAGGGATCTAACATACCAAGCTCCTGTAAAGGTCTGGACCACATGAAGCTACTCAGCCTTTTTTTTTTTTGTCAAGCCATCCTTGGAAGGTTAAGTACCTTTAGTTTGTCACACTCAGATTATCCTTCCCTAAGTGTTTTAGACTTTAAGGGCCCAAATTTTAAGGACTTTAATTAGCCTTCAAAAGCATGGCCAATAATCCAAAATGCTTAGAACTGTAGTGTAAAACTTCTAGAGAGGCATCAAGTTATGAAAGACAGACATTGATAATACCCATCAGTATGTTCTGCCCAACTTTCCACAATATATATCGGACTACCATCATCTTTCTTTGTGCCATCCTTTATTCTAGCCAGCTGTCCAACCAATGGGGGAGTTGGGATATTTGTCCCAGGCACTCAGAAAGTCACCCAAACAAATTGTATTCAGGTTTAAAGGGAAGTAAATCCCATTGAATCCAAGGGATTTACTTTCTAATAAATGTGCCTTTATCAACATTTCCCTAACTTCCAAAAAGTCAGAATAGGGCAGAAGCACAACAAAAAGCTGTGGGAACATATGTCTTTCCCTTATAAAATAAATTATCCCATGGAGGCATATGACAGTTTGCTTATAAAAATAATGAATCATGTTTACGAATTGCATCTAAATTTGTTCAGTCTTCTACTGGGGCAAAGTGGCTTCAGCTTAGTCATTCAGTTTTTGTCAAAGGATCCAGAGACTCTTTTTAATTGGGTGGTTACTGCACCTCAACTTTCTACAAATCATATCCGTATAGGCTCACATCTATCAGGGATGGTTGAGACTGGGTGAATCCTGATTCAGTCCTGGGGGTTGGAGCTGAGGTCCCTAAAGTCCTTTCCAGCTCTGATTCATTTCCAGTATTAGTCAGATGTCAGAAAAAAATTAAAGCCAGGGTAGTTGTAAAGAAAGAAAAGAATGTACTCAAAGGGGACTGATACCATCAGTGCGAATGTACAGATTTCTTATTTATTTCTTATTTATGTATTTAGGAGATGTATAGGTCATCCATCACTGTTGCCTCTGGACAGCTTACAGTATATTATAAATCCTAAACAAAACAAAACTTCTTGGGAGTTTGTGTAAAACCAACAGTCAGTTTCTAATCTTTGTGGTGAGTTGCCTGGCGTTTCATGGCCAAAATGGTAACAGCTGCACACAAAAGAGAAACATTTTGGGGGTTACTGCTGCAGCCCCTGAGATCATCTGGAGCATCTATTGCTCTGTTTCTATGTTTCTATCAAAGATAGGCTGGACATGCACATGGCGGGCATGTTGTGAGTGGAGCTGGCTGGTGCCGGAGGTCAGACTAGATGGCCTGGGAGACCCTTTCTAACTCGCTCTGTTTCTATGTTTCTATTCAGGAGAATCTCCAGGGTTGTGGAAGCATCCCCTTTAAATTTGAAAAACCCCTAATGGGAGGGGCACCCACACACAGTTCAGTGATGACTGAGCATGCTCAGTGGGTGCACAATCCTGATTTACTGTTGGGGGATGACACACAGACAACTGGCTTGCAAACTGAAAACAGAGGAGTGACTGGAAACGGGAGTCTTTTCCTCCAAAGAGACACATAGATAGAAAAAGCAGAGCAAGCCAACTGGTTGTTTGAATAGGTCATGTCCTGCTTCACTCTGAGAACCTATTTTTAAGGGACTCCAGGGCTGTGCAAAGAAATCATGGAAAAATTCAAGTTGTTAATATAGATGGGATTGGCATTTCTATGTCCAACACTCCCCGCAAATAACAATGAAGGAAAGTCCCTATTCATTCAGTTCTAATTGAATACCAACATTTAAAAAAAATGTAGTTCATGCTCCCAGTGGCTGACAACGATACTCTAGCGCTATGAAAACAAACTACACCTTTATTTCAGGTTGGAGGTTGGGCTCAAGCTGAAAGAGTAGCAACCCAATGAAATATAGGTGCGATCCATTGCTTTTATGACCACATCTGAGGTTTTGTTGAAGCAAAAGTTCACTGTTAGTTCATTGCTATATCCCTGTTACCGGTTGAAAGGCTATGCTGAGAAGGTTGGGTATGCAGAAGGAAGCATGCGCTGTTATTACTGCAGGCCAGAGGTCAGGACGATGCTTGGTAAGGTTGCAACAAGGCCTCATCTAGCACAGTGGTCCTCTGATCTCCTCCCAGGCCAAATCAAGGGATCACTTGCCTGCAGAAAGTGCATGCTCTGCTGATCTGCGTGCAGTTCGCTTGCACTTTACATGTTCAAATACTGAACAAGAAGCCTTTTGGTTTGGGATATTTCACAGCAGCATCTACTCCATAGCAGCGTGAAATGCTGCTTTTGAAAGATAGGGAAGTTTCATCAGCAGTGTGTGAATGGTGGTATTCCACCAGTTATTATGCATCTCCAACTGCTGCTTTGCCTCCTTTTGGCTCAAAGCCAAATTTTACAGAGGTGGTCTTGTAATACCCCCCACCCCACCCTCCCAGCACTTTATAACAATAGTCTTAACCAGGGATGTTGAACATTTTTCAGACCAAAGGCAAAATTTGATTTCAGAGGCTGCATTCCAGTGGCGGGCAGAGCAAACAACAAAACTTCTAAAACACCAGCCGATTTTAGCTTAAACAATTTACTCCCAGGAACTATGCCTTAGGAAAGGCATGGCAGCCCTTTTGCATGAGGGAAAACAGCACAAAAATGATCACAGGAAAAGCTTTGTGATCAGCAGGCAGGAAGAGAGCAGCAGGGGACAGAAGTCTCTCCAGGGAACTCTAGGGGGTCCAAAGGGGAACCCTAAGGGGCCGGGGATTTGGCCTTCAAGCCTGAGAGCAGACAAGCCTGCTCTAAACACTTTCACTTGCCATGTTTTACCAATATTAAGCTTTTGGGCAATGACAGCTACAGTGTATTTTTGAGGGTTTATAGCTCCTTCAATGAAGAAATCTAGGCCTGAGAATTCATGGTGTGAAAAACAGAGAATTAGCATAGCGAATTAGGCTTGGGAATTCATCTTGTGAAAAGTCTACAAAGCCCCAAGGGAACAATTCACAGGCTGAGTGATCCTGGTGCCAGTTTTCAGCACACGCAATACTGCTAGGGCTGCTGAGTGGGAAGGCAGGACAGGCTGCCCTGGGGGAGAGCTACACCAGAGGAGGCAACACAGTTGCAGTATTTATGCAAACACATTTGTCACTGCTGGGCACTTGCTAATGAATAATAATGCATGCTCATGACTATCTGAGCTTGCACCACGCACAAATGGAGTTGTGAGAGAATTGGAAAGGGAGGTGTGCAGCCAAATGCCCCTTTAAGTTCCCTTTGGTTTTGTGTTTGCTTTTTGGCTCTGTTAGTATGTGCAGGGGTGAAGGAGCTGAAGAGTGGATATATTTTAAAAAGGAAAACAATAATTAGCAGCTTTTTCTGCTTCCTTCCCACAAAAAAAAAAAAAAAAAAACCATGGAGAGGAAGCAAGGGTGCTGCTGCAGGATCCTGCCCTCCCAACTCCCACCAGGAGCACCCGCTTTGCCCTCCACCCAAAAGCAAGTTCCCTCCCATGTAGACTCCCCCACATTGGCTCCATTGAAGACCATGTGATTTAATGGTTAGACCACTGAAGAGAATCAGGTTTACTTCTCAACATTCATTTCAGCCAGTTGTTTCTTCAGTGGGAAGACAAAGGAGACAATTGGAAGCCTGGAAAAGACCCCATAAACTTGTTTTTTCAAAGCAGACGGGAAGGGAGGTGGCATTTGCAAGTTAGAGATGCAGAGAAGCTGTGGGGAGAGGCAAGGGAGGTGAAAAAGCAACTGAAGGAATGCCACGTTGCTGCTGAAGCTCTGATAGGATACTTCCTTTCTGCTCCCCACAGCCCAAGAGCCCACTAAAATTGTTCCTGGCCCCAGAACTGATGCAGACAGTGTGACATATAAAACAAGTGTACTGTAACCTGCCTGAAGAAATCACAGCTATATTGGCAGTAAAAGTGCAAGGAGGACAGGTTGGGGTGAGCATCATGTGACACGCCAGTACGTCTGGCGTTACACTGCTGGTAAAAATGGCCAGCGCAGATTGTCCCCTGGTTTATTCTGGTGCTTTTAATGAAGTTGTGATGCATGTACATCAGCAACTGAATATGATCGCTTGCTAACTGTTGTAAAGCAAAACAAACTGTTTTTAAGAAAACAGCTTCAGCAGCTGATGTATAGTTAGATATATCGTAAAAACACCATAAATCTGAGCTGCTCAGCAGCAGTTGCAAGTGGGCCAGAATGGTCCTGCCATTAAAGCAGTCAGCGTATAGCTTAGTTAGGATCCTGGGCGCCTTCCCCTGGAAAAATTGAGAAAATTAGACATTGCAACCAGGGAATACAACAACAGCCCAGCATAACTCAAGCCACTGGACTCTGCTTTAAGCGTCTGTGTGTTTCATGATGGCCTACTGTGACTTTTGCATTCTTGTTGTTTACATGTTGGAATTGTAGGCCAACCCATGGGGAGCTTCAGCGGAACTTTGTCATACTCTGTGAAACCAGGCTGTGATCCTGCAAAGCAAAATGGATCTTGAAAGTTTAAACAGTTGCAACAATCCCTGGAGCAGAGTATCTGGCATTCTTTACTGAGGCAGGGTACCTGCAAGGCAGAGGTCGGAAAGAGTGTTCAGGGGCAAGCTGAATCTTCTTCCATTGGGCCCTGCAGCTTCATGCAGTGTCAGTCCGCGTGTGTGTATGTTGTTGCTTTTCACAATGGTACATTATTTTTCAGTTTTGCCCTGTGCCCTTGACAAGAATAGCCTGCTTTGAGGCAGCCGAAGAGTTCAGCCTCTGAGCAGAAGCCCAAGACCCCTTTATGGCTGAGAGCACATGCTGTATTTTGATCATCCCAAAAAAGATCTAAACAACAAACATAGGTATACTGTTCTATTTTCAGCACCAGCTATATTTCTGCCTTTCAGTATACTTGGAGAACTTAACCCCGCGTGAGAGAGCTTGAGGAGAAGGATCCCAATAGCCTATATGAAGCTACCTAGATGTAAATTGATCCCACTGCACTCAACTTTCTCCAAGCCTGTCGGTTCCAGGAATTGGAGTTGGCGGGGCACAGAGCTGCTCCAGAGGGAGATGGATAGGATAAAGGAAATTGAAGCTGCCTGTGCTCTGTCTGAGAAGTGCCATGCAGCTCTTGCAGCAGAGCAACTGAATGGCTGGCTCAGCTGGAGATGGTGCATAAATAATGAGGAGACTTAAGGAGAAGATGCTTGCGGGGAAAGGAAGAGAGCAAGAGCGAGAGAGTGAGAGAGAATGAGAGAGAGAGAGAGACATTGTTAGAAGTTTCCTGTAAAGCACTGGGCCTGCTGACTGAAAGATGCTCTTTGGGGTTATTGCTTTGAATTAACCTTCACTGAGCTTTTATCTAAAAGTGTCTTTGTTCCCCATTTCTGTTCCCAAGCATGTACAAGACTAGGGGGTTGTGACATTCCAATTAAATGAGGCCTATGCAGTTCCTCTTCAGGAAACTGAATTGGCTTAAAATTCAGAAAGTTTATTCTTATCTGATTGTTAGGGTAGCCACTTCCACATTGCCCAAAGAGGTCAAACGAGATCACTTTGCATAATGTTTGCATATGCTAATATATGTGTAACTGCAGATATTACCAAAAACTGAAGTAGAAATACCTCTCCACAATGAAGATGGAACAGATGACCTCTGTGTCTCCCCATTGTGCTGTCCAAGAGCAACTGAGCATCACTCTTCACTTATGACTTCAGATCAAACTAATTTTAAAGGAAGGCCACAAAAGCTGGTTGAAATTTTGGGACTACATTTGGCACATATCCTTTCCTGATTAAACTCCTCCAATTTTCCTTCTATGTCTGATTATTCAGAAATGCAGTGATATGGCTCACTTTCACTTCTTTTGCCATCAAGAGTTAGGCAGATTAATTATGGCTATGAAAAGAAAGCTGACTCATGAAATCATTATCATTTTCCAGAAAAGAAATGAAGGACACGTGGTAGATTTAGCGTGATCTGTTTGCTGCATTTGCTCTCTTTGCTCCTACTGCAGCTGGTTTGCTTGACTACTTGGTGTTCTTATTTAGAGAAGACATTTCTCTGCATCCCTACCTAGCTGATATTTACAATAACTGCAGCTAGTCTTCCCCCTGCTTTCACCGATGCTTTGCTTAGCCAGCTCTGTGTACCATAGTTATCTCCTTTTAATCTTTTCCATGCCGTAAGTCAGCTCCTTCACCCCCTTAATCATGCTGGCCGCTCTGAAACGAAATCCCTCTAATTTGTCTACTGAATGAATCACTTGATGAATGCTATAAACTGAAAGCACTGGCGGCAAACTAGGAAGCTTTTTCCAGACTTTCGGTACCTAGCTGCCTTACCATGGAGAGAAATTATAGGGAAAGTTCCAAACATGGAGAATGGGTTTGTGTAAGCAGTCAGAACAGCTCTTGGGTTAAATGGGCTTGACAAGAGGCAAAGGGCTGTCAGAAATGGGAAGCAGGGAAGGTGAATTTATGCAGGAAGGGGAAATGGAATGTGTCTCATTCCACTTCTACCTAAAACACAGGAGTGGGGAGTCACAGGGCTTCGGCCTGATTCGACTCTCTGGGATTCCAGCCATGACCATGCTCCCTGCCCCTTTTGCCCCAGCCACTGAAGACTGGATGGCCCATCTTCCCCACCTGCTTCTTAAAGGCTGACTTGTCTCTCTTAAGGTGTAGCTACCAGTAAGAAGGGCTTCTGGTCACAATATGAAGATTTTTTTAACTTTGGCTCTGTTCCTTTTGTCTTTGGCTCAATCCACCACTGGAATACACCCCCTGCCCTAACGTCCCCAAACCCGATTGCAACCCTGGGCTGAAAGAGGTTCCTTAACCCTAGCATAAAATCATGTAACCTTTTCTCTAAGAGTTCTAGGTTTGTTTCTGTTTTCCACTCAATTGACATTTCAAGTCACAGCAAGCTTCATCTTTAACTGAGTGGGAAAACAGAACCTGGGGAGTTTTTCAAAGAGATTTCCTCCCACCTTTTGTGGATGACTTGCTATGTTCCTAGTTGTCTGTGTGATTGTGTTTTATGTGCGTGCAACCATGCACTGCTGCAACCACACACTGCTGCAACTTCCCTACCTTAAAGACCTCATAGCATCCTTTCCCCCTGGCAGAGAGACAGCTTCTTTCCTATTTCAGAAAAAGAAGCTGAGCTCAAAATGTGACTGTATGTCCAGCATACCATTGGAGAGAAGGCTATTCTGTCTGTTTTCCTTCTTCAGTTCCCTTTAATGTGCCTAGAACCCTCCATACAATCATGAAGGGAGGCTTCTGTTTGCATTGCAGCATATGTGACTATATATCCCCCTTCGGGTATTCCCCATCAGCACAGTGGTACTGGGAACTCTGCAGGCCAGAATGGGGCTTTCATGTACTCCTTCCCACCTTTAAGCCTCTCATGAGAAGACTGAATCCGCAGGGATTCTGTGTCCCTCTAAATTGGTTCCAAATCTTGGGGATGAGCATGCGATAGATTTTAGAGACACTAGACTCACTTTGGACAAGTTCCAAATCTCTTCAAAATAATCTGCCTCATTTCTGGATTTGGGATTCATCTGAAACAAATCCATAGCCCTTGTTAAAACTATACTAGCATAAATGGCTTACCATCATTTCCTCATTCAGTCTCCTGTGGGTAAATGTAGATAAGAAGAAGAACAGTCTACAATCTATTTCATACTCTTTCAGGATCAGAAACATGATGTTGAAAGATGTGCAGTGGATATTTATTTACCTAATAAATGCTGCTATTGAGTAATTGGGGTTGCTAATATGAAGTGGCATGAAGGTCTGGGGAGATGTTTCATCTTCCCCACACAATTGTTGTGATTTTACAAGCTCCAGCAGCTACTATAAGCTCCATAGTGGTGGTGGTGGGAATACAGATGTAATATAGATGTCCCAAGCAAGTAGTAGATTGTGGGAAGTGAATTAGATCAGGAAATGGTATGGAGGAAAGAGTTAAATGCTCCAGTCCCACAACACTCCGCCAAACATGTTATGAACACCATTTGTGGTTGAATTTAGGAAAAGAAAAAAGAAAAGGGGGCACTCATTTACAGATTTTTATAGACACAATGGCCTTATAGGCTTTTTCCACCTCTACTATTGTACAATTCTATGATTTCTTGAAGCAATGTGCATTTTGACCTTCAGTTTCTCAGATCTTATGGAGGTGGTAAGATGTAGCAAAGTTCATGCATGCATGGAATCAAATGAAAGCTGTAAATATGGGACAATAATTAGATATGTCACCTGCAAAGAGGCTAGGCCATGTATATTTCATTCTTGGGTAATACAGAATTTTTGCTGGTGCAACTTATCTAAGCTTCTGACAATCTCTCCTTTGTGCCATTCTGAAACACAGAAGGAAGACACAAGCAGCTCTTGTGTTCTGTAGTTCGAACGCCCCACTTAATTTTCGAAGACAGTTATACTGAGTCTGTTCCTTCACATTTCTTATGTTAAGCATTGTATGCATCGCCCTCAGCCTGAAAATGTTCACTCTTCAGATACACAGTATTAACACAAGACTCCTTCAGATACAAGCAGTTAATCAGAATGTTAATTTCCATGGCATATGCTTCAGTGTAGATCCATTTAGTTAATGCAACCAAACAGCAAATTCTTGCTGCAAGTTCAGGTAAAGCCATGCTTTGGGTATGAAATCCACCACAATCTAGGTAAATATAGAGATGTGAGAAAGACTGATTAAATGAAAGCCCCACTTAGCTACGACAGGAATGGAATGTTTGAGGAATATTTCTTAAAATAGCAGGTCAGCTTATGCGTAGTGTAAAGTGAACAGCAATTACCTACATTCCAGACAGTAAGATCTGGGTAGTGAGCTGATGATTCACCTATTTGCTGAGGTGAGAAGCCTAACTCTCTGTTTACAAGGATATCCTGTTATTTCATGTCCTGACAACCGCTTTCATACAGCCAATATTCTCAGCTGCTCTCCAGAGGACAAAGATCTTCCAACCAGCATAAAAATGAGAGGGTCCCATGGAGCAAAATGTAGAACTAGGTGGAGTGCAGAGTCATAAAGCAGTGCTTTCAAGCGTCAGATAATTACGAAACATAATTGTCAAGTTTTTAAAAAAATCGGTTATGATCCTTCAGTTTTTTCATTGTGCCACTTTCTGGGAGTCTTCATAGTTTCCCCCATATCAGTTTAATCAATGTGTACATCACATCCTAGTTTATATAAAGCATATCATTTTGTTTGAAAAACAATAGGGAATTCTCAGGCAAGTAATGGTATTTGTACCCTTTCTTCTAACTAAAGTTGCTGAGAATGCTTCTGGTATATGTAAAATACAAACAGACAATCAGGATGTTGTAGGTCTTTCACTGACTAGCTGAGCTTTCCCCACACAAACTTCCCATGATCCTTCTGTGTCTTGTGGCTTTAGGAGGGAGTGACTAATTGGGCTTGTACAATATGACAATCCAGCTCTTGACTGTTGTTATTGGCTGTTCTATCATGTCATGTCTTGCGAACAAGGGTCCCTCATTACAGGAAGGATATAGCCAAGTTAGAGTCAGCGCAGCCTAGAGCCACAAGGATGGTGGCTGGATTGCAGGGAAAACCATATTGTGTGAGACTGAGGGAGCTGGGTCTTTTCATCCTGGAGAAGAGGAGACTCTGAGGGGATCTGTTGGCAACATATAGGTATGTGAGGGGGTGTCACACGGAGGTGGGTAGAGACCTGTTCTCCCCTGCAGAGGAGGGCAGGATGCACCCCAATGGAGCAAAGCTCAGGGAGCCAAGGTTCCATTTGGATGCCAGGAAGCACTTCCTGACAGTCAGGACCCTGGGGGTGTGGAATGGGCTTCCAGGAGAGGTGGCTGAGGCCCCATTGGTGAGGGTGTTCAAGGATAGGCTGGACGTCCACTTGGTAGGCATGTCATGAGTGGAGCTGGGTAGAGTCGGGGGACATACTAGATGGCCCAGGAGGCTCCTTCTGACTCGCTCTGTTTCTATGTTAAATATGCATTCTGGAAGGGTAAATCCTGTCTCACTAACCTATTAGAGTTTTTTGAGAGTCAAATAAACAAGTGCATGAGGTGATCTGTCAAAAAGGCTTTTGAAAAGGTCTCTCCCCAGAGGTCCTTTTTCCCCCCTTTTAATTTTTTTTTAACAGAACAGGAATACAAACAGTTGGGATACAGTACATATAAAGATATATCAATAATATTAACCTCTACAACCCAACTGATAACTAAAAGAACACAACACAACAACAAGAAAAAAATCAGGCACCCTCTCCCCAGGAGACCAGCTTATATCTCCATTTTACTTCATATAACAATTAACAATATATAGCATATTTCAGTTATACCCATATCTCCTCCAGAAATTCATACATTCTTGATTAGGCTTACAGCAAACTTACTTAGCAGTCATGGAATAAAAGGGGTGTCCTCTTATGGATCATTAACTGGTTAAAGAACAGAAGACAAAGAATAGGAATCAATGGCAATTTCTCCCAACTGAGGGATGAAACCATCAGGGTCCCATTGGGTTCTCTATTAGGACCAATGCTGCTCAATGCATTCATAGATCACATGGAATTAGAATTAAGCAGTAAGTGGACAGGTTTACTGATGACACCAAAGTATTCAGGGTGGTTCAAACCACAAGAGACTGTAAAGATCTCCAAAGGGATTTCTCCAAGCTGGGAGAATGGGTATCATAAGGGCAAGTGCAGTTCAATATTAGGCGAGTGTAAAGTAATGCACAGTGGACCAAAATAAATAAATAAATAAATAAAATATCCAAACTTGAAATACAGGCTGATGGGATCTAAGCTTGCAGTGACTGATCGAGAAAGGGATCTTGAGGTGGTGGTGGTGGGCAGCTTTACAAAATTATTGGCCCAGTGTGCAGCTTCTATGAAAAGGCAAACTCCAAGTTGGGCATAATTAGGGACAGAATAGAAAGATCTACTAAATAAGTTACACTCGGCTGGTGCAAGCCTTCTGACCCTGAGGCTCCATCCAGTTTGGCTGGAGTTTTTTTTTTTTTTTAATCACCCTGAAAACTGTAAATGAGAGGAGAGGTGCCATCCCCATTCCAAGAACAAACTACTCACACTTGATTGTCTAGGTATGGATCTTCCTTCTTTGTGGAACTCTTTCCCAAAGTCTGTTGGTTACTATATTTAAAGACAGTAAAAGCTGTTCCTTTTCTGTTGGGCTTTTGAGGTACATACCACAGATTTTAGATCAGGCATAGACAACTAATGTGGCCCCTGGAAGTCTGCTGTGTGACCCCCCCCCCATTGGTGAATCCTGCCCTCCACAGGGACTCCTCAGCCTGTCCCTTAAGAACTTGGGGTGGGGACGTGGTTAAAGCCTTCCTGGCACCCCAGTGCATGCGCATGTCTTTGTCTGCATGCGTATAGGAACACGCACATGTGCACATGGCCTCTAGCACCTCTGGATGCAGCACTCAGAAAGCTGCAAATTGCATCCCTCATTTAGAAGTGTCTCTTGTTTTAATAATTATTCCAATGTATAATGTTTGCCCATACCTGAATTTTAATGGCATCTTTTTGGATTTCTTTATTTTTATGAAACATTTGAACGGCTTTGCGGACTATATATGGCAGTGTGCAATGATATATATGTATAAATGAAGAAATAAACTCAGAGTCTGTCGATCCATGTATATTTCCAGGCATACATGGAGCTCCTACATATACCAGGGGGCTCATTTCCTTCATGGACACTAATGCACACGTTCTGTGGGTGCACTGGAGTCCCCCAACTTGCAGCGACTGCCACAGTGGGTTGACAGGGGCCATTTAACGTTTAGCAAGAAAGTATTAGCCAATGCTTCTGGCCCAGTCCTGGACAGGATCACTGCATGCTGGGATGCACAATGAAAACTTGTTGACCAGGGCACTTTGGATCATTCTGACTGAAGATGAACTTATCCTCTGATTAAAGATCTGCCATTGTGTGTGCTTAAAAGAGGGATGTCTTTGAAAAATGCTCACTTTCATCAGAATGCCATGTTTTGCAAAGAACATAAAAATAAAATATTGAGTGGAAGGAAAGAAGAGGCATAAGAAAATACATTCCAATTAAAAAATTGGAGAAAGATCTCAAGAGTCAGACTTCTCCCTCTTCTTCTAAGCAGATAACTGCAGAGGTTTTCTAACTAAAGTCTCTATTGTGTTAAAGCTAACCAGCTAGGCAGGTTTTGTGATGCTAAATAAGACCCTTGCAGAAGTCAGTATCAAAAGACACAAGCTAAGTCAGAATACTGGCTAATAGGGAATGCAGGTTAATGATATGAAGTTGGTTCCAAACTGAAGACCTCTCCACCCCTCTGAGCCTGAAAGAACTGGCTCAACTTCAGGATCCTGCTGCTCATGGGCAGATTGCTTTGAATGCCTGACATTTCATGAGGCAGTGTTCTTGAACCAGCAATGGTAAGTCTGCCCACACTCCCCTCAGGTTGCTCACTAGTCTTTCCCACAGAAAGTAAAGTCTGGCTTAAATCTGGGTTTACTGGCCTTGTCATTTCAGCTGCAGATTCCAACCCCATGTCTTTCTCTTCCACTTCTGAATCAGAAGCTGAGTCAGTGCTCTTTGAGGGCGATGTTATGGGAGAAATGGGTCCAACCTTTGCCACAGAAGACTGACCTACAAAATATTGTAGTTTAAAATGCTCGTCTTCACATACATCAACATTCCATCTCAAACTACATTGACCAGTGTCCAGAATGTCACATTTTTTTCTATTTTGCTTCAGAAAACCCACCTTTACATCAACATTGAAGTATCAGTAACCAGAGCAATAGTGAACAATCTGACTTTAGTGTATCATTCCTGCTACTAGATGGCAGTATCTAAAACAGGCATGCTATTTTTTCAAATGTTACTTTCTTCACATTGCAGGAATGCTGAATGCAAGCCTGCTACATTTTTTTAAGATAATGCAAACTCCCTAACCTGGATCCCTCCAAATGTTGAACACAGGGATGGGGAAATCTGTCAAACTTGATTTTTCTCAGCTGCATGTTTCCTCTTCCATATTCATTCCATTCTATTTCTGCATTAAATCACTATTTTTTTCTCATCTACATGGAGGTTCTTACATATTTTCAGGTATATTCAAAATATATACATTTTGTATACTTAAATGGACATATTTCAATGAGTTTTCCAAATGTTTGGGTATTTGCAATCAATTTTTACGTGAAATAACATGCTTTATCCACAGTTTTTGGAGAAACACACACATTCTTTGTGTACACATTTATTATGTATGCATGTCTGTGCATACAATTAAATTGTAAAAAGTATGCATTTTTGGAAACTTTTTGGCCAAATACATCACAAACTGAGGGGAAATACAGATTTTGGTATAAACCATGTTCCAGTTTATATTCAGCTTTGAGAATGCAAAATAAGCAAATTTTGTACTAATGTCTAGCTATGAACTACAGCTACCATCAGCCACAGCTACCATGGCCATTAATCAAGAATGGTGAACATTTGAATAAGAACATGAGCACTATCCATCTAAAGGCAATTTTGTTGAAAGCAGTCCCATGGCCTCCCCACCCCCCCCAAAAAAAAACAACTCCCCACTCTGCAAATGTCACCAACCCATGAGCTGATTCTAGAATTACAAGCAAGAAGCTTAAGCCTTCCTCTTTCAAAGCACCAGGACCTTGGTCTGGATCAGCACCATGGATGCTGACATGAAAATGAAGAAAAATTGCAGCCAGCTTCATGTGGAAGTGAGCTTGAAAACAGCACACTGCAAGGAGCAAATAGGGTTTGGCCGGGTGATGATGTCACTGACATCAAATGAAGCCAATTAGAGGACAGTGCTTGCTTCATCAATTCCATGGGTGAACTCAGCCAATCAGATTTTCCCTCACTCTGCATGTGCAGGTGCTTTTTTTAGCCTGTCCGTTCCATCTCCTTAATCACCATGGGATAGTAGTTTCCGATCTGGTTAAAAATGTTTGTACAAAAGACTTCCTTTTGGCTCGGTCTGAGATAAAACTATCGGAGCTGAGGCATTTAAAAGCATCGAAGAATCCCAAGATTATATGCCTAGACAGAGAAGATAAATTGCACAGATGCCATTTTACTGACAAATGCACCATCTCAAGCCATTAACATGATGATTTCACCATGTAACATCAGACTTTGGATAAACTGGCAGGCACAATGTTTTTAGGTTAAACAGTGGTCCTTCCTAGAAGTGGCTCTATAATATTCTTTTTCAACTGCCAATGTTTTAATTATAAGATTGGGCTCGCTAAGGGAGCTAAAATTAGAAGGGGTTGAGTGGATTTTGATATGAAGGGGAAGATTTTCTCTTTTACTCGAGGAAATTACATTCTTGGGAGAAATGGGAAACCAAAGAGACCAAAATGACTTTGTATCATTTTATTCAGCTATAGGGTGGAGGAGGTTATGCAAACCAAAGGTCATACGCACAGCAATCTATTTATAATTGAAAGGACAAAGAAATTACAAAGAGAAAAGCAATGGTTAAAAATGGAGGTTGTTTTGTGTTTTGTTTTTTACACTGGAAAATGAAGTGACACTTAACAAAGGGAATTCAGGTTCTTGTGAGTCTCCAGATAAAATAATTCTGATGCCTCCAGCCAGATCTGTGTTCCCCTTTCCCATCTCTTTGTATTGCAAGGATATTGCCTAGCGGTACTTCTTAGAAGACAGAGGCTGAGCATGGACATCTGGCTGGACACTGCAAGAACAGAACGCTGGATCAGGAAGCATTTGGGCTATCTTTGAGTGTAGGGTAGTAAACAATTTGCCGTTGCACCTTGCCCACTCTTACACACATGCCCTCACTTTTCATTTTATTGCAGGCAAGCTACATAAAAGCTTCCAAAGGAAAGGTTCTCTGCCTCTGCAATACAGGTGGGCAACTGGTGTTCCATGGATCCCATGAAGCTCCATAGGCATTTCTGTGACTCCCCTGACCTTCTGCTCACTGGCCCTGCAGTAGCAGCAACCAAACAAAACTGCAAGGTGCATGTGGAGGGGCATGCATGGATTGACTGATCCAATGCAGTTTATACTCTGCTTTTCTAAAACATACCCACACACAGAGGAAACAGAGATTTGAAAGGCCCTGCTCTGTCTAATCAATGCAAAGCTGATGTAGCATCTGCATCTAAAGCTTCAGTGGATCTTGGGTATAACCTTATTCAGAAAAAAACTTTTATTTCATGCATACTGGATGTCGCAACATTTTTTTCGTAAGGGTTTACCTCCGTTGGCTAATTGTCAGAAGTGTAAAACTGTGAATGCTTCTCTTATCCCCACGTCTTGGCAATGTCCACTAGTTTCCTCTTTTTTGAAGGACATTATAATATGGATAAACTTTGTATTGGAACACTCTTTAATGTTGTCTGGAGGATATGTTCTTTTAAATTATCTGTTCCTTGGAAGAAAGCATGGCCAACATAAATGGATTTTCCACATGCTTTTGACAGCTGAGAGACTGAATTATGACACTAACAGGATGAACAACTACTTCCTATAACACAATGGACTGAGTGCTTTTAACAGATGGTATATGGACACCACTCTCAAATGGACACATATATGGATATTTTCTTAGGCTTTGTGGAAGCTTATATATAACTTATATGTTCAAAACTGTAGCCATTTCCTCTTTTATCTTTATGGTTCTGTCCTGCTTTATTTTGTTTTATTTGTTGACAAAAATATCTAGAAACAGATCAATACAACATAGTGCAATAAAACCAACCTAAAATCTAAAATCTATACATTGAAAAGTAAAATCAAGAAGTATAAAACTGTTTCAGCCTTCTAAAAGATGCATATTTGGATCTAAACCTTTAAGCATTTTGGAAATGTATTTGAAAATAATTTTGCCAATAAACAAAGTTTTCTCCTGGCACTGTTTGTGTTGTTTTGCCAACCTCTGATCTTCCCTGTCACCTCTTGGTGTGGATCATATTTTGTATCACTGAGGCTATTAGTCATGGAATGAACACACTAGTCTTCAAAAGAAGTCACTAGTCTTTTTTAAAAAGTTTATTTCTACTGGCTCTAAATCTGGTTTTTAACCAAGTTACTGAAGCTTTATTGGATTTTCTGTTTGGTATGTGGGAGCTTTTCCTACCAACTGGAAATCAGTACCCAAGGTGAAAGTTCTGGTGGCCAATTATTTATAGGAAGAAACCATTCTTCACTCAGTCAGTTTGTTGAGTCTTTTTCAAAGAATTATAATGGCTGCTGGCAAAGTTGACTGGTGCAGTTTGAGTTCCAGCAATATTTCCACTGCTTCTCCCTCCCTCCCTCCTTTTCTCCCTTTTACTACTTGGAGCTGTCCCTAATGAATTCCATTTGGGGTGAGCTCTTTTCAACAGTGAGGTGATTATATACATATAACATTTAAACGAAATATGTGAAACCGTTTTAAGCTTCAGGGAGTGGATGAGCATTCAAGTGTGAAAAATAATGTTTTCACCTCCTGGTTTTCTTATGGAACCTCAAACTAAAATCCCCAGCTGCATAAACCCATCAAGATCTCGCATGCAAATCCTGTTTGAACATAAAACACCTCTCATTAATGGAAATAATAGCTACATTTAGTGTCCCAGGGCAAAAATAGCTACACCAAATGGTAGGCTCTAACAAGGACTTGGGGCCTTAGAGGGCATCTGCTTAGTACAGTGGTGGGCAATTTGTGGACTTCTAGGTGCTTTGGGACCGCCATCAGCCCTTGCCAGAATGGCCAAGGCAAGGGGATTGTTAGAGGTGGAGGAGGAAACCTCAGGAGGCTCACACGACACCCATCCCTAATTAGAGCACTGTTTGTCCACCATTAGATGCATGCTATCACAGCTGTCTGGAAGTTCATTTCCTGGAAAAATGGACTATTCGTGGCTAGTGTGAGGAACCCGTTTTGTGTGGAAAATCCATTGGATTTCCTGGTTTTGGCTTCCTGGACTTCAGCCTGCTTTGCAGGCCCAGCATCTGAGTTTCTAGAGAGTGGGGTCAGTGTTCACAGGGTGACTGCCAGGAGTTGGGCCCCACACACTGTGCAAACCACACCATTTTTCCATCTACACCACTGCTGCCAACAGCAGTGGGTGAGCAGGAAGGTTTGCCACTGGGAATGGTGACTGGCAAGGCAGCATGCTGTGCCCCCTTTCTGGACGTGCCATCACTGGCAGCAGCAAGAAGAATGACTGCTGGGAATGGTGGGAGGGGCCCCCACTTGTAGTTCTCTCTCTTTCCCATCCAGAAGCTGGTCCTGACAGGGAAGGTTTCCAGTTGCACAACGAGGGGACCATGTGCATTCGTGGACTTCCTCTCTGCTTGGCTCACTTTGCAGGACCAGACTGTGCAATAGGAAGGCAGCGGATTCTGGAGGGGCGGATTCTGAAAGGGTTTGTTTCAGTCCTATTCACTGCTATGCTGTCTCTAACACGTACTTCCATAACGCTGGGAAGACCATCAACAGGGTCTCACAACCTCAGCTAGATCCTGATGGATCACCTGGGAATCACTGAATTCGGCCCCATTCCACAACATCAAGCACATGCCTTTAATATTGACAAAGGTGCTGAAAAGCTACAACTGTCAGTCTCTAGTCAGTTTAAAATGCCTAGATGTACAGTATCATGGAAGATTATTCTATATAGGGCATAGCACATCAGATTGCAACATGTTACATAACATCTCATGAAAAATGCTAATATTATCTAGCAAGTTTTCCCACCTTGGCACACTGCAGTAGTGTTGAACTACAATTCACATCATCCCTAACCAACATAACGAAGGGCATACTCTCTAGAAATTATGGGATTTGTGGTTGAAGAGCCCAGATGGTGTCTAGTTAAAGAAGGTTGACTAAGAGCAAACATTTTCCTCAGCTGCCAGTATATGAGGGTGGATGCTCCCTCCCCCACCCCCATGTGTAGCAGCCACAGAGATGAATGGCACCATGCCTGGTTCATGACACTTCTGCATGTGTCTACCTGTTATGGTTCATTTCTGTTTGAATTTGCAAATCATAATCTCTCTGAAATGCATTTAGACAAATATGAGATGGTCTGAGAACATTGCCTCCCCCCCCCACCACACTCCCCCTTTCCCCTTTTTGGCCATAGTTAGTAGCTACTCCAGGTATTTATTTATTATTTATTTAGGGAACTTCTAGGCCGCCCTCGGGGCAGCTCACAATCATAAATAAATACAGGTAGCTGGAAAGACACTTCTGTAGTCATCTCTGTGTGCTTCCTCAACATGGGCAGCACGTGCCAAGGGAGCAGCAGAACATGGGGACCCATCTGGAGACCTTCCGGGGGGAAGGGACAGCCACCGCTCTCCCACTGCTGTATCACTCCTTGGCCAGCTTCTGTGGGCCCGTTTTGAATGCACAATCAACAGTGGAGAGAGCAGCTGGGCTTGTCAGAGCTTAAGGGATGAAGAAATAAATTAATATTGGTTGTTAATTTTACTTGAATTAATGTTAAAGATGTTGGGATAGATCCACTTTTGGTCATACATAAAGCCATAACAAACTTCAGTCCCATTAGAACCAATTACTTATGCTGCAAGTATGACTAAAGGCACAACGCTATGCATGTTCAAAACAAAACAAAACAAAACAAAACAAAACAAAAAACAAAACAAAACATCTCACAACTCCCAGCGTTCTTCAGCCAGTATGGCTGTGCAAGTACAAAGCAGCTGGCCTTGTAATTCGCATAAACCCTATTGGGCCTTCGAGTCCCTCACATGATTAGAATGGCATGGGCGAGGACATGGAGAAATGCGCCCGCCCCAGCCGCTCCATCCATGTCTCCCTCACTGGGAAACAAAGCTCTGCAGGACAGAGCTTGCTGTGTTCATTCGTGAGGGCATGGATTTATCTGTGACATTCCTCTGCTGCAGTTTGCTCATCTTTATTTGTGAATACTCCTGCCAGCAGCTAAAAGAAGTGTGTGTTCCACTGCAGAAACACCACGAGCTCCTTCAGCTCTTCTTGTTTTGCTTTGCTTTCATTTGTTTTCCATCTGGGATTGGTCCCTCCCCTAAATAGATAGCAAGAACATATGGCTTTTCATTGCCCCCCACCCCCTCCAGAGCTATGGCGCAACCTTGTAAAAATTCTTTGCTCCTTGGAACACTACAGCGTTCCTCCTTTGTTTTCCAGGCTGTGAGCAACTATTCCGATCCATTTTTATAATTGCCTTAAGCTGTGGTGTTCATTTTGAGGAAATCCACATTTGCTCAGTTGTACACATTTCCCGTGGCAACTGTGCTCCTGCACAAAGTTGCCTAAGGAAATGTCCTAGGTGGAACTGAGGTGTAGAAATGGACGAGAGATTGATTTAATTTTTTTTCTCAGCTTCTCATTTTTCCAACCCTTGGTTCATTTAGCACTTTCTCCATTAGTTTCTAACTTGATAGAGCATAGAGCGAGTACGCATGCATATAAATCTGCATTTTTCTTGATATACACATTTTGACACATGATTTTGCTTAATATACATACCTTTGCCAGCATTTCCCCTCATGCTGTCATGTAAACTCCCCCACCGGCACTAATACACTTTTTTGCATGCAGTTTTTATTTGGAGAAGTACAAATACAAAGGCTGCTTCACATTTGGATTTGAGAACTGCAGATGAGGTCAATTCATTCCAAAATGTGAACTAAACAAAATTCTTCCCCATCCTTCACTGCTGCTGTACAGATATATTTCCAAACAATTATGAGGGTACACAGGGGCACTAATTTCAAGAAATACAGGTGGGATAGTCTTAGTTCATCCACAGAGGTGCCCATTTTATTTGCAGCATGTGAAACTGGGAAAACTGGGACCCCACCTCGTATATAACCAAAACATAAAACACTGAAAATGCACGCACTGAAAGCATGAGACAACTTGGGTACACAACAGATGATGTTTTCGCCATGCCCACATTTTTTTTCCACTTGCTTATAGTTTGAACGTAGAAGCATCGTTTGAATTATGGGGTGATTTTATTTCAACTCTAACATTTGAACTTGGGATCATTCAAAGTTGGAGTCGTTCGAACTATGAGGCACCACTGAATCTGTTTACTTTGTTCCAGTTTTTTTAAAACCAGCTCTAATAACTGTTTGGGGTGTTCATCTTGAGTTATTACATTGTGCAGCCAAGACTTCCTGGGAATCTTCAAACCAGGATGTGCAAGTAAGAAAAATATTAGCGTTGAAAATTGCTTCTACTTTTTTTCTAACCATTTTGATCCACCATTTTGGTGGAAAAGAAATTATCTTCAGAAGGAGAAAAGGAGACCATTTGCAAGGAGACCATTTTGCAGAAATGTTCAAGAATTGGATTTGGGTGGGGTTCTTGCACTTGCCTTAGTTATGAGGTGGCAGAACAGTGCGCTAATGCCGCGTCCTTCATTTTACAACAGTTTACAAGTCTGCATGACATCATTGCTCCTACAGGGCTTTTCCAGATCACAAAGTGCAGGCAGCCTGGAGACTGCAGACTATTGGAGAGGCATGTAACAGAAAGAAAAAGGAACAGAAAACCTGCACAATGCACCCTTGATCACCTTGCAGTTATGAGGTAAGCGCAAAAACACCACCACAGAAATTCTACCTCAATTCTGAAACACCCTAAAAATTAGAGAGCCCTAAATTCCCTCAGGAGGAAAACTTTCACAGAGGAAGAACACTGTCAGGAAACCCAAGGAGAGATTTTGGCTTGGCACTGATTACATCTGTTTATATATTAGTGTCCTGTAGCAAATAATGTGTGTGAAGTTTGCATGTTCAGAAATGCTAAATAGTTCTTTAATCTTCACTTGAGAGTTAAGCAGTTCCAGCAGCCCTTGAACAGTTATGAACAAAAGAGATGTTCACTTATGAGAAGATCGGAGAAATGAATCCATTGTTCTTTGCATGCATGCATGTTTTCGTTCTGTTTTTTTAACAGAGGTTCTAGGCAATTCTCAGAAGAGAGAGGGCCTGTGCTCCTTCTTTGGAGGCTTGCCAAATCATCGCTGTATGCCCAGTTGTAGGTAGCCCCTTCGGCAGGCCCACCTGTCCTAGGAATACCTGTGGTAACTAACCGTTCTGTGCTGGACATGGCAAAGTATACATTTAGGGCCAAGGACTGTTGGAGCTTTTTGTCCAAACATGCATAGGATCTCACGCTTCTGTATGAATGCATTACTAATAATGGTCTACACATGACACAACAACCTACGAAGGGCATCCCCCACTTCCTGGCTAAGAGGTCTACTCACAGGCAGAGGAAGGCAGCAGTATCTGTATAGCCTGAAATGCCTGATCCTGCCTAATCTTGGAAGCTAAGCAGGGTCGGGCTGGGTTGAAATCTGGATGGGTGACTTGAGCCCTGTGTTGAGCAGGTGCCTGGACCTGATGGCCTGTAGGCCCCTTCCAAGTGTACGATTCTGAGGGGCAGTGGTGCTGAGCAGATCACTGGCTCCTGCTTCCTGCCTGAGAGGCAGAAGGAGAGGGTGACACTGTCCCCATCTGCACTGCTGAGTGACCCGCTCCTGAGCAGCCAGTCGCTCTGTCTACCTGCCTGGAGCACAAGGCAGC
Source organism: Varanus komodoensis (assembly GCF_004798865.1). Lineage (NCBI taxonomy): Eukaryota > Metazoa > Chordata > Lepidosauria > Squamata > Varanidae > Varanus > Varanus komodoensis. Next base: position 11,215,979 of record NW_025335349.1, on the reverse strand, counting down.
TATGTGGAGTGGCGATTGGGAAAGCCTTGCCAGCCAAACTAAAATGCCACTTTGGCAGCAGCTGTGGATGGCAGTGGCCTGGCAGCTGCTTGGTGAGCGCAGAGAGGGAATTGTGCTCAAGGAGTTTGTTGGCTGCAGGGTCTTGCCCATGGTGGGAGCTGTGGTCTCTGTTCAGAGGATGCAAAAAGGCCCCAAGGGGTTATAACGAGCCCAGAACAGCTCCTATGCAAAAGTAAGCAACCCTTGGTGAAGTGGCCCCGGCTCAGGTGGCAACTCTTTTCACAGAAGCAACCCACAGTAGTGGTTGTGTTGTCTGAGCCTGCTCGAGAATAAAATCTCTAAGTGGCTTTTGTATAAATCACACTACTAATAGTTCAGCTGCAATAGCAAAGCCAACAAAATAAAGGAAACAGTACAAGAGACAACACAGTGGAGAAGGATCAAGATGGTCATCCATGCAGTTCATTTCTGTACTGACAAATAGTCAAAGCTATTTCCACAATGCCCATTAGGCGAAGTTCACAACATTTTCAAGAGTGCAACTTCACAGAATCAGCTACTAGCCAGAGAATGTCTTCACAGACAAGTACATTTTCAGGAGGCATTTGAAACATGCTGACTTTTGTGCTTCCTGAGCCTCATGGAGAGGTTGGTCCAGAGAGTTGGCGGGACAGCTGAGAAGGCCCGCTTTTGAGATGTTGCATGCTGATCCAGCAGGCCTTCTCTGAGGATCGTAAAGATCACCTGGGAATATACAGGAGAAGGCAGTCTGCCAGGAATCCTGATCCCAAGTTAGATGATGGGTATGTTGTAACTATCGCCAATGGAAAGCCTGAGCTTAAGTTTCATTGATTAAAAAGCCCACCTGGGAACAAGTAAGGCATCTTTCAATAAAATACTTATTTACAGTCTAAGGAAAGTGTAAGAGTTTCTCTGTCACTACTGGTACATCTTAGGACTGGAGTAGTGTTCTGGCAATAGTTGGGTTCTGCAGAGTGGGAGTTAGCATGTTTGAAATTGCACATTAACTAATATGAAATTGAAGGAAAACATCCCTGTGATGGGAGGACTGCTTGACTGCTTGAGCATGACCTCATATAAATTAGGAAGATCATAACAGGAAACTTGGATGGAGCAATCACACATCCTCTGAATTGAGCTCTCAAGATTTATTTGTTGGATGAGCCTGCAATTAAAGGTTGCGAATCAATGAACAGGCCAGCTCGTCCTGTGGTCTCAGCCCACGTGAGGACTGGGAGTAAGAATCGGGCTAAAGCTGTCTTCTCAGCTGTATCCTGAGCACGGATTTCATTGACTCATGAGATCTGGCCACTTACACATTTTATGAACTGATTTTTATCATGTGTTTCAACAGGTGGGTGTGTGTTTTTTTTTAAAGCTTTGACAACCATTTAGCATAATGGTCTCAGTTTTTAAACATTGTTTTATTGCTTTCTTGCTTTATTGATGCTGGCAGCTGGATACTGCTGAATTTATATTGGTCGAAATTCAAGGGTGCTGTCTGCCAGAAGAACAGACACACTGGCAGAATGGATCCCCCTTTCCCATGCCGGGGAAGGGAGGGAAGGTGTCTCTTGTGAGCAGGACATGGCCTTGTTTTAGCCCTCCTGAGAGACCATTGTGGGATGGAAAACATGGAATATAAATGCCTGAATCCACCAATCCTCTAACATGTTGGCTTATTTAGTTTGCCTGGCTTGACTTAATGAATGAATGCAGGTGACATTTTATTTTCTACCAGTATGCACTGTGCATTTTCTAACAACATGTTCATTTGGTTCTCACAAATTATTGTAGCAGGGAATAAGAAGGGAACAATTCAAGGTACCTTTCTTTCTAAGAATGGTGGTGGTGGTGGTGTTTTGTTGTATACACTACAATCCTATGCATGTTTACTCAGAGCTAACTCAAGTACAGTTCAATAGGGCTTACTCCCTGGTCTGTGAATATAAGATTTCTTTGTAAAATGTAAGTCAACTCAGACTTTCTTTTAATTTTGCTATGTTTTTCTGTATTGTATTGTGTTGCAAAGCTCCATGGGAGAAATATTTCTGAAGGATTGGTTATCTGACAGAAAGTAAATGGGCTATGTTCTTAATAGGAATTTAATATGCACTCACTTGTTAAAAATCTGCATTAATATGTTTAGATGCTTTGAGGGGAAAATCAAAATATAGTCATGGTATATGGTGCAGCAGAATGAACATGCACCAAGATCTCTGAAGCGTGTTGCATATTCTGATGAAACATGCTGTAATGGCATATGCTTGATACCTACCATAATTCAGTTATAAATATTACTTAGGGTAATGCAAAATGTAAAAAGGAAAATGTAATCTTCACAGTGATTATAAGAGAGGCGGTGTGGTGGAGCAGTTAAAAGTGCTGCGCTGGGACTCGGGAGAACTGGGTTCTAGTCCCTGCTCAGCCATGGGGCTCGCTGGGTGACTTTGGGCTAGTCACTGACTCAGCTTAACCTACCTCTCCAGGTTGTTGTTGTTGTGAGGATAATATAGAGAGGGGGAGAACCTTGTAAGCTGCTTTGGTTTCCATGCATAAGGAAGAAATTTGGAATATAAATGCAAGGTCATAATAATTATGGGGAAATTGCCCTAAGTGCATATCACTTTGGCAGAGATGAGAGAAGGGATGGGAGACATTTATGCTTCTTCCTGAAGAGGAACAGTTCTGATCCGCATTGGAAGTTTTCGGAAGAGGGTGGCCACGCGCTCACAGAAGGGACAGCTGCCTCTCCCCTTCTGATCTGATGGGGCAATTTGTACTGCACGCCTCCTCCAGAAAAATCAGCACCACCAGCAGAGCCCTGAATGATAAAAGGAGGGGAGCCAAATAGTGTTTGATGTCTGCATAGCAAATGTTCTGTTCCCAGTGTGAAGATATTGTGGTGTGGTATGCAAAGTATCTTAAATAGGACCCTTCATTTTGAATGGTAAATGTGGGAAACACGATCTTTTCTTCGGCATCCAGTCGGTGTCTTTATCAGCCACTGACACTGCTTGCCTCTTTCTTACATAATGGCAAAGGTATGAATTTGGGTTGCATTTCCTAGTCATTCCTGCAGCTTTTGCCAGCCAGGGCAGTGGGACAGTTTGTGATCATGCAACCAAACCAAAAAGACATTGCATTTACATCCTTTGGAGTTATAAATAATCTGCAGTATTTTGGATATCTGTGAATTTGTTAAAATGACATTCCATATGGCACATTGCCACAACTGGTTTTCTCTGAAACCCGCTTCTGCTTAATTGGCCCTTTTTGTTCATACTGTTTTGGTTTTCACAACAGTATGTACTATTTGATAACAGATTTCAGACATCATCTGGTTCACCACTTCCTTTGTGTTCAAAACAATTAAGCCAAGTGTCAGTTAATTAGGAAACCTAGCAGTTAGCTTTTTTTGAGCAGGCCATTCCAAATTTGTTAAGTAAGTCAGGCAATAACTGTAACAATTGTTTGACTTTTATTTCAGCAACAGGCATAATGTTGCTGAAATAATGTTGCTAAAACTCCCCTTTTGCAAATCCCTGGTGTGGCTGCATTAGAATACAGGGTAAAGTTCCATTCGCCACACCTTCCAAAGAATATTGAAGAGTCACAAAAGGCTAAGAAAACAGCAACTGAAACGATCGAGGAGTCTAAGTAACTCCCCTATGAGGGAAGGTTAAACATCTGGATTGGTCTAGTTTAGCAAAGAGGTAAAGGGAGTCATGCTGGAGATGTACACAATTATGCATAGTGTGCGGAAAGTGGATAAGGGGAGACCTCTTTCCCTTTCTCATCATCCAAGTGCTCCAGTTTAGCTCGGTTGCAGAATAGACAGGATAATCCTGCTCTGGTGCAACCGTGGGACATTCTGAGGTGCTGCCAACACTGGCCTGACCCTGCTGACTTTCCCGGTAACAAGCCGCTTTTGTTCCGAAGGCCCCCACTGAAACAGACGCGTGCATCAGGGGGGCAAGAGATGAATACTGCCCGGTTCTGGTGGGTGTGGTGGAGGCAAACATGCTGTCAGTTGGAAAAGCAGCCCAAAAGCTTTCCCTCTGAACATGAACTGTGTGCTGCCTGAGGAGCAGAGTCAGATTCTTTCTGCCCCAGCTATTCTAAGAACGACTAGCTGGAAGAAGCAGGGTCATCTAGTGCATATTGCCATAATGCAAGGCAAGCTTTCACCTCTGGGAGTATGGCTATCAACTGAAAAAGTGTGCCTCGCATTAGAGAAATGCGGTGGGGCAGGAGAGTTGCTCAGTAAACGCACCGTTTTAAAGACATCAGGTTGCGTCCTGTGGTGGGTTTCTGCTAGTTACAAGGGAGGCTCCCCAGAGGCTGTGGGCAACCACACCTGTCCGTGTTGCTCAGCATAAGCAGCAGTGAGAGTTTGTGGGAGCTGTAGGCCGAAGGGTCTCTCAGGGCCACAAGTTTCCCAGCCCTGTGCTAGTGGGAAGCTCTTCTGAGTGTCCATGGCAAGTTCCCAGTGTTCCAGATTCCCCCTCGCCTGCCGCTCTTTGTGTCCACGAAAAGCTGCTCCTGAGGATAGAGGGGGCTCTGTGCAGGAGTACGGGACAAAGCGCAGCAGGGATGGGGACCTGATGAAAAGCGGATGCACTGCTACACAGGAGTGCAAGCACTTTCTGCCTGTGTGAAGCCACCGTTGGGTGCAAGCCATTATATTCATCAGTCGCCCCACTGGGTGAACTATTTTAGAGCTGTGCATGAGGCTGGAATGAAACCAGCAATTATTATTATTTAATGCGGTACACTTGAATGTAGACTGGTTTGTGTTTGTTGATTTTTACAGGTGTGAGTAGCACAAGGCAGAATGAATAATTGCAGAAGAAGGTAATGTGAATGGTTCTGAAAAAGTCCCTCTTTTATGTAACACAGCTTTGTTTAGTATGGATGTATAATCTGTAGTCATTCTAAAAGGATTTATATCGGAATTGAAAATGAACTTTTATGGAAATGGTTCTCTTATTTATTTAGACCCTTGATTGTTTTCAAGTTTTATATTAAATAAATGGAAAGAAAAGCTTTATGAGTGGGCACATACAAATATTGGCAACTGGTGTTGGCAGAGACACATCATAATGAGCTAATTGCAAATAGATAATGAAAACGGACAAGCAGTGGAATGGTTTGCTGGTAGGAAGTGTTGGCCACTCCAGTGGGACGATCTCTGTGGATGGAGCTGTAGGCCAGAGGTGTTAGTCTACAACTACAGCAGAAGGGTAACGATCTCCGTAGTGGTATGCAAAACATCTGGTGGGCCAGAGATTCCCCCATGCCTGCTGTGCCCGATGCCAGAAGTGGCTTGGAGAGGGGCATGGAGGCAGGGCGCCATGCTTTGGCCCTTCCAGCTTCCCATGCTAGAAAGTGTGTTAAGCCAGCTCTCAGGCCCTGCGCAGGGTGCGGCATGCCCTGTTCTCGGCAAGCTCTGCTCATGAGCTTGTCCTCCTTGGTTCGGCACCTTCTGTGTGTCCTCTTCAGAATCCACTTCAGAGGGGAGGCTTCACTGCCTTGCACGGTGCAATGGCTCACTGCCAAGAGGGAGGGCGGCCAGCCGTCCTACGTGAGCGGCAGTCCTGGCCAAGCGCGGTTTAAAGGAAAAAAGCCCTAAGAGGGGACGTTGCCTGCGAGCGGTTACCATGCAGACCAGAGACTGAGCAGGCATGCCAGTCACCTCTCTGCCTCAGTGAGATGCTCTCTTGTTGTATTTAAATCATACACAGCATTTCTGCATTTGCACCCAGACCTGTACATTGCTGCATGTAAGAGCTATGCTGGTTGGTGTCATCCGTTGGCATCTTTTTGGATGATACATGGCTTTTGTTTTTTGGCAATTCATAAGTGGCCACCATACTACTCAGCTTGGCATAGTTTGCCTGGGTGGGCTAACTGGTTGGCAAGCATGTCCAGCATGCCAGCAGCACGTTGTGGATGGGGGACCCTACCTTCACCAGTACTTCCTGGCTGGCTCTTCTCCATCACTGGGGTGGAGTCCTGTGATTATTCTGCTACAGTGTAATCTAATCAGGAGTAGTATTGGATTATTCTTGTAAGCCGGCCTGAGGCTGCTGCAAAGGACAGCATATAAATGTTTTAAATAAATAAGCTACCACTGTGCTCAGTGGAACTGACTTCTGTATTGGTGCATATACAGGATTTTAGTCATTAGTCTCACTGTATTCCAGCCAACAAGTGTGTACCATTCCCAAGCTTGTTTGAACTGCCAACGAGGGAAGTCTTGGGCTTTTAGTTCTGTGAAGGCCAAAGTACATCACGCTTGCAAAACTACAATTCCCAGGAGTAGTTTTGGAAGTATAGCATGGGATGGGAGATGGAGAAGAAACTGTGACAGTCAGATCAGCTTCACTACATTTTAAGTTTGTAGGTAGAGATGTTCTCTTAGGTTGGGAAATGGAATTGGCATAAAAGTCAGGATTATATGTATTATTCTTTTAGTAAGATGTCTGAACCAAGGCAGAATTGAGTGAAGCTCTGATTCTAGGCCCTGCAAAGAATTAAATTTTATCCAGTCACCACATGTTTTTATTTAAATATCAAAGGAGGATTGCAGACAAGCTGATGAATTCAGATTGTTAATGTTCTTCCACACTAGAAGATCTTACACAATTATAACAGGTCTCAAAAAACAGTCACCCTAAACCTCATTATGATGAGGGATTGATCATTGGATGAATAATTATAACTGTAAAACAATAAAAAATAGACAATGCTGGGTGATGTTCTAAAATGATGTGCTAATTATAAACTTCAAGTAGATTGGACTACATTAAATCTCTTAATGGGGAATCTAAAATGCTGATCTTTAAACACGTATTAACTCATTGATTTAAATGCAGTGTCATTCCAAGTGAGTTTATTTAGGAAGTGAACATGTTGATATTTAGTGGAATATAAAAATATAATGCCTTTGGGATAGATATTAAATGTCTGTCCCACGGCATAAATTGCCTGGCTGCTGATTAACAATAGCCTTATTTGCATAAGAAGGGCACAATGATCATGTTAGGCTGCAGCTATGAGCTTGCTGTGCATACGCCCGCAGCCCTTCAAAGCCCATCCTTTTTTCTCACTTCCACAGTTAGAGCGAGCCTGCCATATACTAATCCTGCATCACATTTTCAGAAGCTCCTTATAAATCTGGTTGGCAAAAGTTCTGGAGTTTTAGAAATATGCATAGCCAGAAACTCAGGGCTGCAGCCCCTTTACTGCAGAGCCTCCTTCCTTCATTTTTCCCTCCTCCCTCCTGATCTTCACCTCCATTTGCAGTTTTGGACTAAACTTTATGCAGATGGTGTTAAAACACATATGACTCATAGAATCATAGAACAGTAGAGTTGGAAGGGACCATGAAGGCCACTGAGCCAACCCCCTGCTGCTGCAGGACACCAGCTAACACTATCCCACTCAGATGGCTGTCCAGCTTATTTCTGAATGTCTCTAGTGTAGGGGATCCCACCACCTCTCAAGGCAGCTGGTTCCACTGTTGTATTGCTCTGATGGTGAGGAAGCTTTTCCTGATGTCCAGCCTGAACCTGGGTTGTCTCAACTTGACTTGATTATTATGTGTCCTACATTCTGGTATCAGCGAGGAGAGATCTTGACCTTTCTCTTTGAGGAAGCCTTTGAGATACTTATAGAGGAATATCATGTCTCCCCTCAGTCTTCCCTTCTCAGGGCTGAGCGTGCCAAGTTCTCTCAGTCTCTCCTCATAGGGCAGTGTTTCCAAACCATGGGTCATTTTTGTTGCCTTCCGCTGGACCCTTTCTAATTTACCTCCATCTTTCTCAAATCTTGGTGCCCAGAACTGGACACAGTATTGCAGGTGAGGCCTGACTAGTGGGGAGTCTAGGGTAACCACTGCTTCTCACATGGTCTTAGTGTGGGTCTCAGCTCACAGCAAAAGTGTCACTGAATTGGTCCCAGTGCTTTTTCTTCCAGGAAAAATGGACTGTGCCTCAATCGATGCCTCTCGTTAAAGAGGAGACATTGCTTTACATGAAGATTGTCTCGGGCTCCATACTTGAGATCCTGCAGGGCAGGCAATACTGGGCTAGAAGTCTGACAGAAACTCTGACCCAGTGCAAGTTTGGGGGGCTTGCACAGTGCAGGGAGCTTGTATAGGCAACCACCCCAAAGACGCATCATGCACATGGATGCATCTCCAGGAAACCTTGTCTGTGCTTTCTGAGCCTCAGGGTAGAAGGGGCCTTCATCACATATTGAGTTGGAGCCAACATGAGTTAAACTAATTCCTGTAGGAATTAAGGAATGACTGGGTTGCCCCATTGATTTCAGTTGGGCCAAAGTTCAAATGACTTTGTCTGGAACCAACCCACTATCTAAAAGGGCCTGGCCCCACTGGAAAGCAGACCCTAAGGGCTTCTCCTTGTAGAATGACTGTAGCCCTTTGGCCAAGAGAGAATCAGATTGATTGTAAGGTCCAGAAGGGCCCATATGAGCAGGATCACTCCTGATTGCCCTGCTCCAGGGCTACCAGAAGAGGCAAATGCCTGCAGCACAGCTGGGAGGGAATGAGGCAGGGTTAGCAGAAGGAGTTGCTCAATTTCTCTGCTACAGCTGAGAACACACTGCCTCAGGCTCCCCACTCTATTTTAGATGGAGCCCATCCATCTTCCTTCCAAGAAAATCTTAATGTGCTGGTAGACTAATGTGAGAGAAGGTAAAGGCAGACCTGCCACTGTCTTGACTCAGCCTGTTAGATGTACTTGCCTCTTTCAGAACTAAAGCGAGAGACTTTTTCTTCCCAACCATGTAACAAGCTCCTAGCTTAACTCCAGACATTACTGGTGTTAGAGGATCAGCTCTGCGCCACTTCTAATTGCCTGTGTTTTTTTTTTCTGCCTGAACAAGCTGCAAATTGTGAATGCAGACATAAACAAGAACATTTAATCTTGTAGCAGCAGCCTTCCTTGAAAATCCAAGAACTAAAAAACAATTTCATTGTTGGGAGATGTTTTAAAATTCTTATGTTCCTTGGTTATGCGAGTGGAAAATTAAGGCCTGAAATGGCAATTTGCATAGTTGCTTGTTAGATGACTGATAATAATGCTATCGCTATGACCTTTGGATGCTACATGTCCAGTTCCATGCTTGTAAGCTGCTGCGGAAGTCAGTTAAACTGCAGATGTATAACTGATACTGGAATCTGGCTTCTTTCCTCCCAGAAAAAGATGACGACAAGGACTGTGTTTTTTATGGCGCTGGATTGAATTGTGAAGCAAAAATGTTTGACTAAAAACATCCGTTTGAATACATGCCTTTGTTCTGTTGATGATTTACATAGCTGCCAAATGCAGCAAGCTAGATGTCTTTATATATGTGAAATAAGTGCAGTTCTGTTATCTTGATTCGGTCTCAAGGAACACATTGCATGAGTTGTGTAGCTGCAGCTGCTTCTCTTTCTTTCTTTTAACTCTTGAGTAAGTGTGTGTGGCTTAAGACCACTGTGCCCCCGGAGGAGTGGAGGGATTGAACTTTCTTTACCCTCATTTTCTTCCTGAAACAGCCCACCCACATGGGGGGTAAAGAAGGAGAGGGAAAAAGACAGGTGACATTTGGTTTTTGCTCTAGAAACTGCATTGGAGGCCTTTAGTGGAGCTGAAAGGTAGGGCAGTATTTTTTAAAAAAGAAACACAGATTTCACAGCCATGATTCTTGAGTCCCGGTTTTCTAAATAAGGGCTGCTTCCCCTGCTGGACAGCAGGAGGTTTGTGCTTACCATTCTGTATTCTTGGAACTGGGTAGCCCAGCCCAGCCCAGCCCAGCTGACCGCCATGTGACGCTAGGAATGCGAGTAGCCATGCATGCATCCCCAGAACGGAGGGCAAAAAGGGACACTCACTTGCATAACATTGAATGTATAGTAATTATAGAATTGCTATAATTTAAATAGAAATACAAGATATCTCACCATTGTGGGGAAGACTAATTAGGTGATACGTGTGCAGCTGCAAAGTTTTCCACTATGGTAAGATGCTCTGTATTTTGTCTTGTATTTTTCTTTAACTGACAGTTACTCATTCTGAATATGCAATGTACCTGCATATGTACCTGCATTGTGCAAATATTATGCAACTTGGGGTCATCTTTTAGTATTGTGTGATGATGACGCCGATGATGATGATGATTGTATAAATAAAAAGAAAAAAATAGAACAAGAAAAATTGACCAAGGGACCGTGTAAAAAAATTGCTTCTAAAACTAGATGCAGGAAATTTCACAAAGCAACAGCAATACTCATTACATCATCTAAACTCATAACTACAATTTTGCATAATACATAATTATAAATACTGCTTGTTAAATTGGTAAGTAGCCAAATACACTAATAAAGCAATTGTTATGTGAAATTAACATGGACAACAGTAAGTTATAATTCATCCCACATCATGTCCATAAACCCAATTACAATTAAAAATATTTTCCTCTTTTCTCTTTTCTCCTCCTCCATTCTCCAACCATTTCCCCTTCTTGTCTTCTTCCTCTCCTTATGATACTAATCTAATCATTGTATACATTGTATCATGTTAATGATAACCAAAGATTCCATTTTTCCGTTCAATTAGAAATAAAATAAAAATTAATAGGCTTTCCCTTTACCACTAAATTCATTAACTGGATTTATAACTCTCTCTCTCTCTCTCTCTCTCTCTCTCTCTCTCTCTCTCTCTCTCTATATATATATATATATATATATATATATATATATAGTGTAAAATGTTATATATATTGTTTTTCTTTTCTCCTTTTCAGGGTATTCTGTGCATTGTGTAGTTTAGAGGTAGGTGGGATCAGAAGACTGACATGGAAATTCCTCCAGGCCTGCTCTAGACAAGCCAGTCTTAGCTGGCCCAACTTTAAAAAGCACGCTATGACTCTACATTGAAAAGTTGATGTGTGTATATATGAGTATGTGTATGACAAAGAGTGTCTTGGATGAGGAAGAAAAAATGGTAAATTAGAAATAGAATATAAATAATTGTTTTATGCTTACTGAGAGGAAGGAAATGATAGAAAAGACTTTCCTGGAAGTATTATGTTTATCATCACTGTAAATGGATTAAATAAAGTGATTAATGACAATTACTTCAGAAAAGTGAGTTGGGTACAGCTTGCAAAAAGAATTTGATTCGCTTTTGGCAGATGCAAAGGTGGGATGTTATTCCACAGAAAGGAGATGATGAAAAGCAAACACTGGGGGATTTCTGAAAGTAATAAAATCAATAACCGCTTGCAGATGGTAGTCATTTGGACACAAAGGCAAAGAGATGGAAGAAGAGATAATGCACTCTTTGAAGTGGTATGTCCAGTTCACCTGTAGGATTATACTCAGAGATGGGTGTATCCTGCACATCCATGCGCACGCTGCAGCCCAGTCGAATCTGGAATCTGGCATGGAATTTGAGTCTTGCAGGACAGCTTCAGGCTTTACAATTTGCTACACGGAGATGAAACCCCATAAAGGAAATTGTCATGTAGGAAGCGGTCCTCAAAAGTCCAGCCTTTCATCGTTATTTCTAAAGCAAGTTTCTAAGCCTTCACGAATGCACTTGGGGTGGGGGGAAGGTTGGACTCTGCATAGACGCGGACACTTTGACATAGAGCTGCCAGGATGTTGGTGGGAGTGACTGAATTCCATTGCACCTACCCTACAGCAATCGCACTGGTTGCAATTCCAGGCTCTGTTTAAAGTGCTGCAGGACTTAAAGCTGGAGAAGAGCATTCCTTACAAACAGCAGCAGTGGGGATGCTGTGGGCTGCTGCATCTCTTCCACTGTGCCAGTAGCCTGAGCTGCAAGCATGGAGAAAGAGCTCGGCATGGGTCTCCCCTCCCTCACCCGCTGCTGGTCTATTGAGGCACCGAAGGTGGAGACTGCTGGGGCAAAAGGGAGGAGGCAGGGTCATGATCTACAGGATCTTAAAAACCGGCAGAATATAAACAACACCCAATTTTATGCTTTATGCTCACACCCTCCTATAAGTATTTTTAGTTTAGCTAAAAATAGTTATAGGAAGGCAGTGAAACTTTGGCATTCATCTGACTCTGCTTGGCTGTTGGATTGGCAGTGATGGATTGGTGAGGGGTTCTGAGCTCCTTTGAGCTCTCCATCTAAAGACGGAGGACCAGGTTATCTTAATAATCATCTTCACCATTGCGAGCCTGCCAAATCTGCTTTTTGGTAAACTGCTTTCATTACACTGCTTTGGTTAAAAGGAAAAAACCCCCCAGATAATTGGAAAAACAGGATAGAAATTACTTAGGTAAATACATGTCAGGTCTGAAGACAAAGAACTAGGTATTTGTGTAGTGTGGTGTGCTCTTCTGTTTTTGGTGGTGCTGGCCCTTGGAGGTTCTTGTCACAGCTTCCCAGGCCTTAAATGGAGACGGGTTCTTCTAGGAAGGCCAGACAACTTTTGCTAAAGTGTTGCTGGCCTTGCTAAAAGATCCCATCTCTGATTATGGCCTAGGAGGCTGTGACAAAAGTGCTTTGGTCACCTAATGGACCTCCCTCATCCCTGGAAACCACAGGTCAGCAACACACATTTGGGTTTGGCGGTGGCAGAACTTCCCAGTCAGTGCATGGGGTTTACAGACTTGAATACCCTAACTTCTTCTGAATTTTCAGGTTTTAGATGAAGTCACAAAGGAAGCCCTTTCTACTGTTCAGTACACAATTTACTCCAATGGGCCAACATTCAGTTTGTATAGCCCCCAATTTTCTTCATGCGCATTCACACTGTGCTTCTGGACATTTTGGCAGAAACCACGCATCCTTCACCACCACCCTTTCTGCAAATCTCCTGCCCCCGAGAGCTCTGCTCATTCTGCACAATCCAGAGCCCCGATCATGCAAAGAACTCAACTGCACTTGGGGCGTGCGTGAGTTGGGCAGCCTCTCCTCGGCAGGCCTCCCTTTCAACTGGGTGACAGCAGGTGGGACCAGAGAAGGCCAGGGCTGGTCCAATCACAAGAGGCTTAACAGGCCTGAACAGGCCTCATCTTAGACTGGTGCCTGATTTTTCAGCAGGACGGCTCAGGGCCGCTTTTCTTTGTTAATGGTGAAATAGGTTTTCTGTGGGTGTCTGGAGCTATTTTCCTGCTATAGAACTGCATTATGCAAAGGGTGTTAGCGTTGTCCCGAAAGACAATAACTGTTTCCAGGGATATACCTGCCATCCTTCCAGGAAGGGATCTGGAGGGAAGTGAAGCCGGCTTATGGGTGCCGTATGCTGTGCAAAGGGAACTCATGGCAGAGGGCAGCCTCCTCCCCAGGGCTGGGAGCAGGTCCAAAGCATTTCTCAGATTTAGGTGTTCTTGAGAGAAACAGAGCTCTGACCTTTCATTCTTTGCAAGCTTGAACCTATCATGCACAGTCTTTAAAAGTATTAATAGTTTTCCAAGTTTCATTTCAGCAAAGGATGACAAAATCAAAGGTTTGACATTAGTTCTGTTTCTAAGCAATCTGCAGAACAAGTAAATTGTTTCTTTTTGAATGCTCTGCAGAGTTCAGCTAAAGGGTGAAAATCTGGGACCCACATTAAATGCAAAACTGGTGGGAGGTTGTCTTGAAAGCAGTGCGATTCCCACACATCATTGTGCTTTGAGGGAAGATGTAATTCTTCATGTCTATTCTAAATGCCTGTTTCTTCTGAAGGCCTAGCTCAGATCTCAAGGCCACAGGCCAAATCCAGCCATCCTGGGGTCCCAATCTGACTTGCTTGGATCCCCCAGAGGGCCATGTTCCCTTCCCCTGGCCAAATCCTGTTTTCCAAGAACACCAGTCATTAGCTATTGCACAACTTCCGAGCATTTGCCTAGTTTTGTCTCCATTCTGAAATGCCTCTTAGGGTCGGTCTTACTGTCAACAAGAGATGTTAGCAAATGGATGCTGGTGGTCTGGATGCTGGTGGTCTTTAGCACACCTCCAACTGGGATGTGAGCTTCTCTGAAGTTGTATTCAGCCCTCAGCTGCAAGTGGTTTGTCACCCTTGGCCTAGCTTTTCCTACTGCTCCGCTGCACACAGAAATACAAGAAGCGCACCTTAGCCTTGGGTTTGCAGTGACTTGGGCAGGTCTAGTGGCTCCAAAAGTCCTATCATGATGCACTTTGGGAGGAGCTGCCCTTTCCACAGCTCATCCTACCACAGGTTGCACGCATTGTAGGCCAATGGTATTTTTTATATGCCAGATATGTTTTATCTGCCTGCCAGTTAAAGATGAGAAGCCTTTCAGAAAAAAAGAGGTGGCAACTCCAGTCCATTACCACAAACACAGTTGACTATCCTGAAATGGAGACTCAGGTGTTTATATGTGAAGCACTCAAATTCCTGGGCCTCGATAGATGAATCTGTTTTGCTTTCTCCTGCAGTCATATGTTTCTAATATCAAGTTATTTCCTTCCCACTTATGGATTTGGGTAGGTACTTCTCACAAATTGAACTGAATTAAAGTCTTCAGGAGATTTTCTGCAGAAGTCTCCTCCTGAGTCCTTCAAGCCTGATTTTTTATTACACAAAAACAAGCTGGATCAGAAGATCAGCCCATCTTTTCCAAGGCTCTGCTCATGTCGTGGTCAAAAGGCTGCCTGTGGGAAGCCCTCAGAAAGGACATTCCAGCAAGAACACCCCCCTCGTCATCTTTGACAGGCAAGTTGCCTCTCATACTTGAGGTGGCCTACAGGCATCCTGATTACAAGCCTAATTCTTGATATAATTTTCAAATCTCCTTTTAAAACCAACCAACTGGACTATCACTGTACCATTTGGTAGCAAACTCCATAGGTTAGATACATGCTGAGTGAATAAATACTTTCATTTATGTGTTCTGCATCCTCCTCCAACCTGCTTCATCAATAATCCTAGATAGGACTATAAAGCAGGTAGAAAAAATGCCTCTTTTTCCAGGCATCCAGAGAATGGTTTGAAACCCCATCATGCTGTTCTGCAGCTGTGAGGGTCTAGCCCTATACAGTGTCTGCATTACAGGCCACTTTGAAATTCCATGTAAATATTTTAGAGGAAGAGCAGGTGTATACATTAAAAAGAATACCTTGAAATACAGAAAGAGTGCAGCTATAGGTATCAACAATTTTCTACGAAGAGGGCTGGTTTGGCTTTTCCTTGCCTAAAATTACAGCTTGGAAAGTGCCTGTTCAAGTGGTCGGCTTGAGAAGTGCCCCAGACTAAAAGTGTTTAGTCTGGATAGGTAGCCTCGGGATGTTCACTTACTCTCAGCTTTGTGGCTGTTACTCAGGAATAACTTCATGACAGTGACAATTAAATTTATATACCAATTTGATTACTTAGCTTCCTCTAACCAAAAGCAGGAAATGACTGCCTTCAGGCACTGTCCCCCACAATCAGCACATTGTATATTTGGGTTCTTCCTCAAAGCGGGACTGGCACGCTCCTATGCTTTAATCACAGCTGCAGCACAGTGAATTTTACAGCACCGAAGCAGGAGAGACCTGTCTGGAAATGCGTTTTCTTAGCCTGACGCTTGCGCTTTTTCCAGGCTGGGATGCATATTCTCACTGCTTCACAAGGCCATTCCTTCTCCGTCAAAGTGGGTGGATGTCAGGATGTGGAGGACACCAGTAACTTTCAGGGGAATGGACAGATCTTCCATGTGGAGATGAGCTTATCTTTAAAGACAAGGACTGGGGGTGGGGGGGGGAGTCTTGGTTTTTTTAAACAGACACCCCCCCCCCCATCCCATTAGCTTTGCCAAAACAGTTTGGTGAGGCTCTCCTAATGTCTCCTCTCTCATTCCTTCACAAATGCCTACTATAAATTTACATTCAGTTATTATGTGTGTCCAAGCGCTGGCTCTTGCTTGTTACCAGGGCCAGCCCAAGATATTTGGCCTGAGGCAAAGAACAAAATCTGTTCCCTCTTATTGCACGCACAGAAGGAAACTAGACTGGCTGATGAATCTGCCTTCAGCTCTGGTGATGGGCAACATTCCCCATTGCACCCGAAAGCAGGACAGCTTAGTGGGTATGGAGGAGGCTGACCAGCGCCATCCTCTTGGCTTGGCTGCTCGAAGTGGTCGCTTCATCCTGTTTGATAGCAGGCCTGGCTCTCTCTCTCTCTCTCCCTCTCCCCCCCCCCCCCCCGGTCTCTCTCTTTGCCTTCCCAGGCTCCTCTTCCTCAGGCCCCAGATGTAACCCCCTCACATTTTGTGCTGACACCCCGGATCAGCACTGGTGGTAAGAATGTTCTTGGCTGTTCTGCCAAGATATTGTTAACCTTCTTATTCCAGTCAGGCTCCTGCATCTTCACAAGCTCCACAACACACAGTTGTGCAACAGATAAAGGTGATCCCAATATCTGTCTGTCTGTCTATCAACAAATCTTACAGGCTAGGCTTTTTTCAGAACTATTGAACCATCACGTAATTCATATAGTCTTTCACTGCACTCTCTTCTTCCTGTTCTCCCCTTTTGTCCGTTTTCTCTTCTCTGCTATGTGTATCCAAGGCTGCTGAGGGAAAGTTCTGCCATTTCCCACCTTCTCATTTGACCCCATTGGTTGACCTGTCCACCCACTCTACTGCTCAAGCAAAATGGACCGCACACTAACCCTCTGGCAGGTTACTTCAGCTGCACTACAGGAAGGAGAAGAGAAATATGGAGGTGGTTCCTAAAAGAAAGAAAACAGAAGAGAATCCAGTTCTGGAAGGTGATGGTGGCAACAGAAAACTGCAAAGCATAGATTAGATGTATGTGTGGAAGAGGATCTGTCATTGGAACCAGCTTCCACCAGTCCCAGCTTCCATGGCCAATGGCCAGGTATGTTGGGGACTGGAGTCCAACATCTGGAAGACTGCAGATATGTATTTATTTATTTATTCGATTTATATCCTGCCTTTTTCCTACAAAGGGCTCAAGGCAGCTTACATCATTCTCCTCCTCCATCTGATCCCCACAACAACACCCCTGTGGGGTAGGTTGGACTGAGAGTCTGTGACTGGCCCAAAGTCACCCAGTTGGCTCCATGGCTGAGCGGGGACTCGAACCCAGATCGCCTGAGTCCCAATCCCGTGCTCTTAACCACCACACCACACTGGCTCTCCAGTGTGATATGGTACAAAGATTCTGCGAGGATCCTGCCCATGTGCGTATGTGTATGCACCTATGCATATGTGCATGGATTTGCATGTGTACATTACAAGTAGCAAAAGCCTTTTCTCTTACTTTTAAAGCCAGTGTGGGGCAGTGGCTAAGAGCATGGTGCTGGGGGTCAGGAGCTAGATCTGGATTCCAGTCCCTGCTCAGCCATGGAGCCAGCTGGGTGACTTTGGGCCATTCACAGACCCTTAACTCAACCTACCTCACAGGGGTTAAGATTGAGAGGAGGAGGAGGAGAATTATGTGCTGCCTTGAGTTCCTTGGAAGGAAAAGGGCAGGATAGAAATATAATAAATAAATAAATAAATTTGAAGGCCTCTTTTTTACCCAGTGGTAACAAGCTGATGCAACATCAGATCATATGGAGAGTAGCAGTGGATCAGGCCAAAGACCCATCTAGTCCAGCATTCTGATTGCACAGCTGCCCGTGGAATCCCACAAGGAGTGTGTCAGTGCAACAGTACCTTCTGGCCCACGTTTGGTAGCCATGGGTGTACACAGGCACACACATCTGATTTTGCAGGGAATATACAGCCCCCAGGACTCACAGCTACTGATGCCTGCATCAACGTGTCCATAAGTTTGTCCACTTCTCTTTCAAAGTCACCCAAATGGGTGGCCATCACTGCATCCTGTGCAAGTGAATTCCAGAGTTGAACCATGTGCTGTGCGGAGAGGTCCTTCCTTGTATCTTTCCTGGCTCTTCCACCTGGCAGCCTCACGGGAGGGGTCTACTTTGGTGAGAAAGAAGGGCAATTGTTCCCTTTCTCCACACCATGCACAAATTTGTACACCTCTATCATGTCTCTCTTTACATTTTCTGAGCAAACCTTTCCTGGCAGAAGGAATGCATAAATTGAGAAGCTACTGGAAAGGACTGGGAGCAGATCCCTTCAAGAAGTGGCTGAAGCACCTATATTATTGAAGGAGATACCATTCTCCTGTCCCATGGTGGGACTGGCATTTTCTTCAGTCTTACAGGGAAGAAGCTACTCTTGCTTCAGCCACGTTCATAATGGAAGCAATGGACTTCCAATGCATTGTTAGAGAAGGTCCCATTAACAAAATGGCAGGATTATCAAGAGGCCTGATAGTCTGATCTGGTCCACTGGGGTTTTCCGGTTGGCCGTGCCCTCTTCCCTTGGTCCCATCACTCTGTGCCAAGAGCCTCAACTGGGGGTTTCCCAGCTTTTGTGTAGTTGCCCCCTATGGAATGCGCTCCCCAGAGAGGTCTGCCTGGTGCCGTCGTTATTTGTTTTTTGGCGCCAGGCTAAGACCTTTTTATTTAAAACTTATTTTAATTGTTAACTTATTATGTATTTATAGGATTTTAAATTTTTAAGCCAAGGTGTTACCGGGCTTTTTAATCTTTAATTGTATAATTTGTTATTTATATGTTTTAATTATGTTGTGAGCCGCCCCAAGGCTTTGTTGCGATGGGGGCAGCATAGAAATGTTTTAAATAATATCTAAAAGGTCGAAATGCCTTTCGTCAGGTTTAGTCTCTCATAGTGATGGGAAAACTTACTCCATCTGAAACTAGTATTAACCCAGAAAGTAAAAACACGTCCATGTTAGCTCCAAAGGAAGTTCTCCTCTAATGCAAATCTGAACCCTGCGCATGTAAGTTTTTGTGCCAGTGCGTTAAAAAAGGTGCATCTTGTGAGCTGCAGTTTAGAAGTGTGGGGTGAGGCACGATGCCACGTGGCCTGCCTGCGTGAAGATGGCATGTTGCTTTGCCATAGCTGAGAACCGGGGTGACGATGGCCCCGTGGAGTACGCCTCCTCCTCCTTCCTGTTTGGCGTCTGAGCAGCAGTGGTGGCGGTGATGGCCATGAGAGAAGCTGCTAACGGGACTGCTCTCCCACCAAGTTTTTGTGGGCTGCAGGTAGCGGCCTGTGAGGGATCTGTTGGATGTTCTCAGCTGTCTGGACTGTGGCCCACTTCCCCTCTGCCCAAAGCCCGACTCACACTGAGTGTTGACATAAGTGTTGGGCAGAAAACTGCTGTCTTAATAACCGTTGTGCAGGTATTGCTAGTGAGGCTGGCTTGTGCGCACACTGCACGTTGTCTTCATGCCCACTTGTCCACCGCATATGCAGGGTTCTGCTTCCACACATGTGACTTGGGAATTTGTGTCCTTAGTGGGCAAATAATTGTGGAAACAAGGAGCTCGCTCTGAGCATTTATGGATTTGCTCTCAGCTCAGCTTGTTTCTGAGGCCAGAACTGCATGCAGGAAAAGATGCCCAGTGGTACAAGAGGACCTGATCCTGGGAGGATTTTCACACTAGTTGTAGGTAGTGGTGGTACGACTTTCCTGTACATTCTCCAAAGCTTGCAGTCCATGTTGAACTTACAAGTGAATCTGTAATTCATCTGTCCAAACTTGCTATAAGAATGAGTATTAGGCATGGATGAGTTTCAACCAATGAACTGGCAAATTATGACATCTAGCAGCATCACTAGTTATGGGCAGTAAGAGCTGCTAAAATATATGATATTTTGGCCCTGTAACCCCTTGTGCTCCCTGCCCCCACCACTGGAATGCAAGACAATATTCAGCCCTTGGTCTGCCAAGGGTTGTACGCCTCTGCTTTACATGCCATTCATTCATTTTATTTATATCCTGCCTTTTTTGCCCTGTGGAATGCAAAGCTTCAAACAAATGGTGCCCAGATAGTCTCTTAAACAGACGCTAATTCAAAGCAGGCCTGAATAGGTGTGTCAGGGTGGCAGCCTTCCTAATATGCTTCTGGATCACACCTTGGGGTGGGCATAGGAGAGGTGCATTGTTCTTTGATCCCTGCAGAGCTCTGTAGGTTGGTTCCACTTAGCTCCTTAAGGTTTAGGTAGAATCTGAAGGGATGAAGAATTTTTCAGCAAATGGTAACCATGTAAAAAGTTTTGTATAACCTCAATTTTATGATTCAGCATTTCTGAGGTCAATAATTTACAGTAATAAGCAGTGGGGCCAATACCAGGTTTGTGTGGGCTGAGTTAAATTTGGGTTAAAAAAGAGAGACTTAAGCACTCTACCTTATAATTAACGGGAAATGAAATGGACTGTATGATGATGATGAGGGTCTGGAGAGGCCTGAGGCTGCCAGCAATATGACAGGTTTTCTGTCCTGAAATTTGGCTAGCCTTGTGCAGCTCTCTCTGAGAATGAACAGCTTTTTCTGTTCATCTGCAGAGCAAACAGTGGCCCCAGCAGCAGCACAAATGTTTCTTCACACAGTGGCTGCCCCCAAAGCATTTCTTCATGTGAAGAAATAACGTCTCTGTAGCTCACCCTTTATGAATATTCAGGCATCAGCTTTGGTTAAGATCATTGAGCATTGGGTAAGGAAAAGTGTCAGTTGCTGCTACCCGCATTCATTCTGCAATCTCGCTTGCCAATCTGTTGGATGGCAGCTAGACAGCCGGCCTCTTTTCATTCTGGACAGAACTTTCCAGGGCTGCTGTACCTTCTCGGCACTTGAGGTTTTCGTGCATCGCCTGCACTGTTCCGTTAGCAGGTTTAAATGGCCATGCCTCAAAATGCAGGCAAATAAACACACATGCCCCATCTTGCCTTTGCACTCCCTTCCAGAAGCTGGGGAGTAGAGGGATACTGGCCCAGCCATCCTGTCCTCTCACCCCACCAAATGGCAATTGGCTCGAGGTCTCCATGTACATGGGGGATACTGAATATTTATTTCCTGTAAGAAACTGATGTTTCAGCTTTCTTTTTTAAAAAATGAAACACTTGAGGCGATTTGCACAGAATTAACTGAGCATGATTAAAAAGATATTTTACTATGAATCATAAAACTGAGTATCCCATGACAGTATAATAAAAGATGGGAAGAAATAAAACAGTGACTCCTATAAAACATTGGCTAAGACTTGGTAAAATCCAGTAAAATAAAGGCATCTATGAAAGGCACAAGCGAAGAGGATGTCTCTGTCTGTCTAGTTGCAAAGTCGTGTCTGACCCATCACGACCCTATGGACAACATTCCTCCAGGCTCTCCTGTCCTCCACCATCCCTAGGAGTCCACCCAAGCCCACGCCCAGCTCTCCAGTGACCCCATCCAGCCACCTCAACCTCTGCTGACCCCTTCTCCTTTTGCCTTCGATCGTTCCCAGCATTAAAGAGGATGTACACCCACCTAGATGCTGCTAGGAGAACGTCTCTCAGGAAGAGTTCCAAGTGGGTCTTTTTGCAGAAAAGGGGTCTGTTCTTTGTAACCACCCACTAACCTCCAACCCACCTGGAGAAGAGCCTCTGAGGAGGACTTCATTTTCCAGGCACATGCTAATATGCAAGTATGAAAATAGACTGCATTTCCCCTGGTGACCAAAAGGAACAAGCACATGTTTAGATCATAATGAGACAATTAAGAATGCCTCTCTGTATTTTCTAGCTGTTTAAATTTGGCACATGGGTGGTATTCTCAGGTGGACACAGGAGTGTCATAAGTTTGTGCAGGAAACATTTCTTTATTGTCTACATTTAGAATGGCGGTTACTGTTGATGATCAACTCCAGGAAGCCCCACTTCTAGCCTGTGACCAGATCTGGACTGGGCGGCCATTGAGTCGGAGCAGGATGTGCAAGCTCTGGCCTGGGGGCTGCATGTGGCCCCCTGGGGTGCCCTGCCTCTGCCACTCATTTCCCCCGACTGCCCTGTGGCTACTGCGGCTTGCAGAGCTCTTCCCCCCACCACCAGTTCGCTTCCTCCTCACTCCCTCCCCCAGTGATTGTGCCAACCCGCTTTCCTCACAGTGAGGAAAGCATGGTTTGCATCAGGATTGTTCGGGGAGGGCTTTGAGGGAAGCATCTTCCCTGCCTTTCCAGGGATCCTAAGAGCAGAGGCACACGGGAGCCGTCTTATCCTGACTCAGCCCCTTGGCTCACTGAGCCCAGTACTGGCAATGCCGGCGGCAGCTTCCGGCTGGGCTCCTTCTGGCTTGATGTGGAGATGCCAAGGAATGAAACTGGACCTTCTGTGTGCAGAGTGGGAGCTCTGCCAGACAGCGATGGCACCTCCCTTTCTCCCCTGCATGTGGGTTGCCCATGCAGGTGACCCCTGACCAGTGGCCCACATGGCTCTCTGGGCCAAAAAAGTGTGGTGCACCCCAAAAAAGGGTGCTTCCAACTGAAGATAGTCCTCCGCAGGCTTTCATACAGAGGACTGTGCTTGGCATGGTGGAACACCTGGGAACCCAGCAGTAATCTGGGACAGTCCCTTCCATTCCTCCTGCTGTCCAGACCATTGGCTTTCCAGGAGGATCAACCTGCCACTCACCTTCTGTTTTGAAACTGGAACTCATACTCATCAGGAGCTGTCGTGGTGCTGGCATATTGCACGTTGCGCTGCAACTAACAGGCTGGGAAAATTTATTGATAACAGACATGCCGACACAGGATTTTGTGCTACTGCAAAGACGCTACCCCAGGTCAGCACTGTGATCCAATCTGCCGAAGAGCAGGATATGGCCCTTCAGACTTGACTGGTGGCTTTTCCTTTTCAGACACATATTTTGTCTCTCCCCCTGCTCTGATCCCTGACAGATTTGGAGTTGTAAGGCTATAGCTTCCCCCGTTTTTAATAATTCTGGGAGTTCATCAGGGATAAAACATGTCCATGTGAAAGCAATGAGGCTCTTTTCTCTCTGTTTTATATGTTGAGCCATAATGAGGAAATTAAATGTGAAATGACAACAGAAGGACTACTTCTGTAAAATGAGAATGCAAGCTAAAGGGTGTATTGACATAACTGATGGTTGCGAAGGCACTCAGCCAGACTTCCTTATAAATAATCCATAGTCGCCCAATACACCCTAACAGAAAATGGGCTAAATTAATTCCTGCTGTTACTCCCGTAGGCTTAAGGGAGTTTTACCAGACAGTAATAAATTGTAACCTTTACAAACTGTTGCACGCAGACCTACTAAGTATAATTCTGTTCTCTGTACCTTTTGGTCTTGAAATAGAATGGGCTTAACTTTATAGGGTTATATCTATGCTGCCTTCCAAAGCCATTTAATCATTTTGATAGATTCTTTGTACCCTCATGCAGAATCAGAATTAGTGGCTCAGAAATATTGGAATTCTATCTTACCTGAAAATGGCGCCACTGAGTCCCATGGCAAGTCAATAAATTGTCCCCTGAAGATTTCTGAAGCTCACTGAGAGCCTGAATTTCCTCCAATTGGCAAGAGATTAGAGTTCTAGCCAGCTGTGCTCCTTCAAGTAGGGAAGCAGCTTTTGTGGATTCCTCCATCACCATGGAGGCTCTTGTGCCACTGAAAATCTGCTGTAGAGGACAAGGGAATTGGAGACAAGAAAAAGCATTGCATGGGGAAGAGAAATTGGTGGAAATAAATCTTCTTTCACCTGCCAGTGGGATCCTTTGCTGTATCTGAGTGCCACCTGTGAAGAGAAGGGATCCTGTCATTCAAGGATCCCAGCCACAGTAGGTATCTGCTTCTAAAAAGTTTACATCACAAACATTTCAAGGATAATCAGCATTAGTAGGGCAGCTGAGACTGCAAAGTCATGAATGATAAACAAGAGGCATCACTTGGAGCACAGAGTCTGGATTGTGGGATTAATTTCCAGTTATAATAGACATTTTCTACATAGCATTAGGCCATTCAATCTAAGCTTTACTAAAATAATAATTCTACAAATATGTGAGAAATTATGATAAGCCAAAAGCTTGCCATTTACTCTTACTATGTTCTATGCCTTTTTAAATGGCTCAATTTTCAAAGAGGTTCAAAAAACAGAAAATGAAGAACAATCCAGAAAAGCAATAAAATCATTTTCACTATCGGCAGGCCAACAGCAGCAGGAACCGTCCTCAAGCCTTATAATCAAAGAACTTGTTTTCCAAGCACAGAAAAATGACCTGACCTAGCCTTAAAAGCAGCCAAGTGTCAGAAAACAAAGTGTATTCTACAGCAGGGGGGAAACAAAGGAAAGCCTCTGCTTCTGGTGGATGCCAGTCTTGCTTGCACAAAGTGCCCTGGCAAGGGACTCATGAGTAGATCTTACACAAGGGTGGGAAAAGGCATGCAGGATATCACATCCCCAGAGATATTCTGCACCCAGACACTGTGCACAAAGTCAGAATCAGCACTGGGAACTGATCAGCATCAATGGCACCTTTGTAAGATTGATAGAATGAGTTGCCTACCGCATGCACTACATCTGTAGCCCAGAATGGGCTGAGGAGATGGCCCTGTCATTTTCTCTGCTTCCTTTTCCTTTAAACATGCACATTATTTTTTAAATGCCCTTACAAGCCCGGCAAACTGCTCTCCCTCCCCAGCTAGAGCTTTTAGGCTGGCTACAAGCATGGCTTCCGCCGGCCCAGTGTACTGATTGAAGTTTCCCGACAGTCTTTAAAGGCAGTCCTATGCAATGTTGATCACCACATTCTGATCTGGAAGGCATGAATAATTGTGGCCAAGTCTCTGTCTTTGAGTAGCCAGAGGAGACATCCTTGCAGTGAGTGTCACCACGAAGTGGGCTTTCACATGGCTCTCAGCATTTGCTTGCATCAGGTGCGCTTTTCCCAACTGCTTCAGTGAAACTGGATCTGCAGAATACCAAAGCACTCTTTCAAGTCTCTTTTGTGGAAGCAAGCACCCCAGGAGAATCTGCGCAATGGACTGGGCCAATGCCCTGCTCCAGAATTCAACCAGGACATCAATAAGAGATGTATAAAGTTGTCTGAAAACTCTGGGACCTTGCCCTCTTCTGAGATGAGCAATAGCCTCAGATGCTGATTCTGTCTTACCAGGCCCAGCCTGGGATATCAGAGGACCAGGTTTCCTTGTTAGGACTGTGTGTCCAATAGTGATCACTAGAAGTCGCTTTGCAGAAAGCAATGCACTGAAAACCTGGAAAGCTGCCTAGCTTCTTTGAAGCTGTGACCTTACTGGGACTTACTTTTTGCATGCTGGACTCTGCATGATGGCCTCTTTCTTGTGATGTTATGAAATGATGTTTCTTTGTAGCTTTACTGTAATCTGTTTCTGTGGCTCTTAATTGAAATCCCATGTTCAAAATTTTTGTGGGGACTCTTCCCCATGGACATCCTGGAAGCCTATAGGATTCAGCAATATCCAAGGCTTGACCATCTAGATGGGGGGCTGACCACTGCAAAAATTGGAAGGGTCACCCCTCATTGTGATCACTACACCATGTCCAAGAAATAAACTTTCCATGTGAGGAGAAAATTGATAGCTTGTGAACATTTCTGGCTCTTTCACTATTGACTCCAAAGTGATCAAGAAGTGCTGATCAAATATTTTTAGGTTAGGGGTAGGCTGAAAAGGCTTATGTTCTGGCCAAATGCTATTACAAAGCACAAAAAAACACTGAGCATCTAGCGAAGATGGGAGTTGGAAAACCCCAACCCAAACAATATGGAATATTATGCAAATGGTGATGCTAGCCAGACAAGATGCTACCTTGGAACCACGATTGCTCATTGAAATTGGCTGTTTATTACTATGAGCAGCTGCCTGTGTTTTGGCAGTCCCTTTGCCCCTGAAATGTCCATAGGTATGGTACCTATGGTAGGTAGCAAAAACGTAGTGTGGCTTTTGACAGGATGTGTGCTGTGCCTGGTGGTTTTGACTCCTTTGCACCTGGCTCCTCCAGGTGGGACTGGGGAGGGGAGGTCGACTTTCCATTTGCCAGAATTCATAGGGTAGGAATGTATATGAACTGTACATGAACACTGTATATGAACACATGTCCCTTCCTTAGCACCATTTGAGTTATAGTGTCTTTCAAGAGCTGAGAAAGCACTTGCTGTAATGACAGATCAACCCTGAGCCAAACATTTTATGCTGAACATGGACTGGCCCTGATTTCCGCTGGCATGGGCGAGCCCTTATGGTGGCATTTCATTTTGACTTTTAAAATAAAATTTTAACCATCCGTATTTTCGCCCTGCTCTCAAAAGAAATAAGTGCACCGCAGATGAGCAGAATCAAGCGGATGTTGCATTCTTTGAGCGGATGAAGGGATACCACATAAAGGTGTCTGCCTTCTGAAACAACCTCAGCCATATCACCCTATACTTTTCAAGCTAAGAAGTGGAAGGGAGAGAGGGTGCGTGAGTGAGCCTCTTCCTTTTATGCTCTTCCCTCAGTCATGCTGAGAACACAAGATGTGCTTCTGGTAGAGCAGACTGATCATTTTTGTATGTATGGATAGATCAGGCCCCAAAACCAATAGTGAAAGCTAGTGATCTTGTAGATGGAGGAAACACCCTGTAATTTGCTATTGGCATCACAGCTCCTGGATTTTAATCTTTATTCAAAAATTGTATGCATTTAAACACAAGGATCATCACAAAGGAGTTTAGACCACATGTAAACAAAACAAACACTGGCGAGACAATTTGCCGCATCCTATGCAATCCACAACTTGAAAAGAGTTTTAAGCTGCTCCTTTTAATTCTGTAGTTTTTTTCTTCCTGAAAAAAATAAAAATAAAAAACTACTTACTGGTTGAGTAGCAGAAAGTAGTTTGTTTGGACATTCAGTCTAGACATTGTGATTGTAAAAAAAACATGCACTGTAGTTAATCTCTAGACTGATAGTGAATATTTGGCCAAGGCTGTCTGTGATCCCTGAGGAAAGGGTGAATTAAGAAAGATTAGCACAAGAAGTTCAATTGAAATTTTGGTGCGTATGACTGCTGCCTTTTTTTAAACTAAGTGTGAAAATGTCATCATAATGAAAGGCAGTGAGAAGCCTCCGATGAAGTACCCCATGTATTTCTTTTTGTCTGGAGATAAAAAAGATCTTGGAATGAGTTATTAGGGCTAGTTCACATTTAACATCCAACATCTCTGCCAGGCTCACATTGTGTCATTGAATTCATAACTGGAGTTACAGTCTAGTCCTGCATTGTCAAAACTCCCTGGTAAAAATTGCAGCCATTTACAGCCAATTTACAGCCTTTTGCCTTTTACAAGTTTCTTTTGATGAACCTTGGGTAACAATAAACTCCAAAATTTGCATAGGGAAAGTTCAATGGGGTACTTACGACAACAAAAGGCCCCAAACAAAGGTACAGAGCTACAAACCTCCTCAGTATCTTTTGTAAGCCAAGACTCTGAGCTAAAACCTCCAACAAATAGAATTAACATCCATTGAGGGAAAGCCCTTGTTTAAAAAAGTTGGTTGAAGTTTGTAAGACACACTATTCTTATGCAGATCATAGCACTGCTATGCAGGTTTTATTATAATCATAGCTGCAGGGAAGATCAAGTCTTACATTACCTGTACTAGCATAAGAAATCCATTCCTAAGCTGATTCAAACCTTCTGGGGAAACATTCAGCCAACCAAGCACTCGCCTTGCCGGAGACACTTTTGGCTGGGGTCAACAATGACCCCTTTTGTGGACAACATTATGTTTCTTTTCCTTTTTTCCTTGTGGGGTGAAGGTCAGATTGCCTTTATTTATTACACTTATGCTGATTTTGCATTGTGTCTGGATCTTGCTCAAGATTCAAGGAACCAGCTGGCATAGGACAAGCACATTCACAGAAGCGGATCCTGCGTGGGGCTGCAGTATAAGGTGATGGACAAAACCGTGTCTCAGTGAGCAAATGCTCAAGAGCAAGAGCTCTTACACAAGACACCTGGGGTGGGTTGAATTTTGGGGCTTGTGCTTTCTTGTTCCTTATTTTATTCTTTTCTTTCAATATTATTCTTGCAATTTAATATTATTTCAATTTTATTCTTTTCTTTCAATATGCATTGAAATTCTATGGAAATACCAAGGAAGACTACTGATGTGGAAAGTCTATAGCTTTCTGCAGCCAATGCAATGCTAGTATGCAGTGAGGTATCGTCCGTATGCCTCAGTCACTTTCATATTAACTGTCAGGATTGAGGGTTGGGACGTCGAGGGTAACATTTGGTTAGACAGGTTGCTCACTTGGTCAAGCAGCAACATCTCCCTTGACCTATTCGATAGATTCCTAATGAGGGTAAAAGGTTAAGGATATAATTGGACCTTTGGAAAAATAACACCCCACTTCAATCCTAGTGATTTCATTTTGTGTGTTTGGGTTGTAAGTGTTCTTTTTCTCAAGCACATGTTCGTGAGATCATAGGAAGCAGCCTTTGACAAGGTCAGACTATGTATCCACATGGTCAGGTATTGCCTATCTTGATTGGTTATCAAGGAACAGAACATAGGCAATTCTCCCATCTGTAAATAGGGGGACTTCTTCATTTGGAGCATTTCCATGATTATATTATTATTATTATTATTATTATTATTATTATTATTATTATTATAACATTTCTATGATGATATATACCAAGAAAAGAAGGATTGATTAGCATAAATTACATTTCTGAAGATACCAATCCTGAATCAGTAAACTGGCTGTAAATTGACAGATTTGACGTCTTCAGAGATGAATCATCATGAGCAACTCTCAGCTTCTTAGGCTCATGCCTTTTCTGGAGCAGTTAATTGTCAGTTGTTACCAGAGTTTTGTGAACCATTTGGAGTCAATGATGCCATATATTCCCATCACTTAACAGAAATGTGTTATTATCTCATAGGTGTCACATTTACCATCCGTTCTTACGTTGGACCTTGGCATGACTACGACTCTTTTAGTATTTCACCATAATCGGCGTGTTGTTGTAGTGTACCCTGTGCTCAAACAGTGCAGCTGTCCATGAAGAATGGACATGTTTTGGTGGGAGCAGGGCCTTTTGTTTTGATGAAATGTGAAGGAAATAACCTAAACAGTTACTGCAGAAGCTGTTAACCTCCATCTCTTGCAATTAGAAGTGGACCTGATTGCCTTTTACTGAGCCAAGTACTGAACACACAGGTTGGAACATCAATGGCTTAAAGGTTAGTTTGGCATTATGCTGCCAAAAACCATGACTGTTTCCTTGATAAGAGCCTTTAACTCCTCTCCAAGGACAAATTAGCTATCAATGTAGTTCTGAGGCAGAAGGATTTATTTATTGCTCAGAAGGCATATTGTTTATGGTTATGAACAGGCTATTGTGCGACACGTTTGTGCCAGGCTAACTATTAATGGACAGTGGCGTGTATACATGCAAAGCAAATTGGAGTTTGTAACTGGTTGTGCGTGTGGACAATGAGGAATGCCCCTCACCACTTTCTTCTGCTGGGGGACTGACTTTTGCCTGCCTTTCTTCTGAGGGAGATTTTTGGCAAACAAAATTGTATCATTTTCTCTGCAGTTCCAACAACACACAGCAGAGTTCTGGGGCAACTATGCCCCAACATAGCATAGGCAAAGACCACACAATGGATTGAATTATTCTTGATGTAATGGTGCTATTGGTCTTATAAACACATTTATGTTTATTTACATGAATTGATTGTCTTTTTATTACTGTTAAAAAGCAGTGTAATTTTTAATTAATAGAAAAAGGAATGTGTTATGTATTGATAATTCATTCTGAATGCAGATGAGGATTAATTTTAAGGGATTTGTCTGGCACTAAGCATCTATGATGCTTCACAGCATCAGTGTTGTTTACAAGCCAAGGATTCAATACCTGTAAGTGGAACTGTAACTAAATACTTCAGTGCTGAGTGAAAGCCAGAGAATGATCCCCCTTGTCAACCCTTTATTGAACCAGTCAGATTAAATAATTCCCAACAGACATGTAATTCAAGAATGATTTGACCAATTTGGAAATACACTTTCTTCTAAGTGAAAGAATGAATTATGTCCAGGTGCCCAGAAATAAGGGTCATTTGATGATGTGACATAAAAGCAGCAAGAGCTACTTAAATTTTTTGGAAAAAAGATCATAGCGTATTTCACATGAATAGCATTTAATATCAAGATCTGTAATGTTGAGAGCATAGATTATTCATGGAAATTAAGGAGCAGATTGAGAGAGAGAGAGAGAGAGAGAGAGAGAGAGAGAGAGAGAGAGAATTATACAGGTTAATTTTATGGCTTTCCAAATAATCTCATTCTGGATTATTTTAATACTTTTGGCAACAATCCAGTAAAAGGTCATTATAATCAAGCCCCATTGAAGACAATGGGATGGGACTGTGTTGGTCCTCACTAACCTGTACTGGGTTGAACCCAAATTTAGTCATACTCTTAGCAGACCCATTTAAATCAATAGATGCATGACATGATTAATATGCTATAGACACTCTATAATTTACTTTTGTTTCATTGCTTCCTTGTGCCTATACCTTGAGTGCATGATTAGGCAGATAAAAGGTCCAACAACTCCCAACATGCCC
The DNA here is from genome assembly GCF_004798865.1 of Varanus komodoensis. Taxonomy (NCBI): domain Eukaryota; kingdom Metazoa; phylum Chordata; class Lepidosauria; order Squamata; family Varanidae; genus Varanus; species Varanus komodoensis. The sequence goes on along the minus strand of NW_025335349.1, from coordinate 11,185,466 downwards.
AACGACTCCCAGCATGGCTGGCTGGAAATGCCAGGAATTATAGGGCTCTTTTGTGTCTAAGCACTCATAGGGAAACTTGGAGTGATTCCCAACTCATTTACTTTAATGGGAACTGCAGTCTAATCCTATGCATGTTTATGCAGGAGGAAACTGATTTCAATGTTATTTGCTTCCCAGATGCAATTCCAAGAACTGCAGTATTCCTCATTGCCAACTTTTGTGCGGTTTAAAGAGGAGGGAAAAATAAAAACAAAAAACCAGGACCAGCAATACTTTGAGTAAATGTACTGGATTTGGATTGAACCTTATGTAAAATTTAGGAAATACTGCAAGGTTTTAAGTGATGGAAGAGCTATCTGTATTGAATTGTGCTTGCAATTAGGATGAGTTGGAAGGGGGATGGGATGTTCAAGGACATTCCAATCACTCAAGGCTGTCCAATATTTTTTTTCTTTGGTGGGGTGGAGAGGTGAACTAAAGATTGGATAACAGTGACAGGATGCAATGATATGTCCTCCAACTCCCAGCATTCCCCAGCCAGCATGGCAGGGGTAAGGAATGCTGGGAGTTGCAGGAATATTTTTTGTCTCAACACTGAAAGGGTTCAGCTTTAAAGGGCAGAAAACTCAGGAGTGAACTGGTAAGGAACTCAGTGGAACTCAAAAGGATGCAGGAAAATGAATTTTACAGAAAAAGATAGATTTGACAAGGGACTGGAATTAAACAATCTGCTTAATTCCTCATATAGACTTGAATTAAGCAGATTGTTCTTAATTCCAATAATTTGAAATTCAAATTATTAAGGGTCTTTCAATGCTTGGGAGTCTTTGAAGAATCCTTCTATTTTTCCAACATGTTGCTATAAAAATAAGAAGATGGAAACAAATAGCCTCAAATGATTGAATCATGCAGTCTTGAATATGTATAATCTGAAACAGTTAAGTGTACTGCCCTGCTTGGAATATTGACATCTAAGCTTGCTGAGTTTCCCTGGCAATCCCACCAGCAGCGTCTATTCTGCACAAAGATGTGGAAATGCAAATCCAAAATATGACACATAACACTTAGGATGAATGATTATTGATGCATACACTTTTTCTTATTCTTTGTTTGTTGTGACTCTCTAACGTAGAAAAATTCTCTGAATAACATTCTGTTATAATATGAGCAGACCTACTGCATTTCCCAGAGAATATTTGTTGATAGTTGGCCATATAAATTTAACCAGTCAAAAAGACTGATAGCACCTCAGTTGCTTTACAATAGCAAGTAAAAAGGAGTCACTGAGATTTTTATGTAATGAGAGTTGAGGGCTGAAGTCAAGAAATCTCATTGAACACACTGCTGTGTCACTGAGCTGAAATTATCTAACAGTAAGCATGTTGTGCGCTATCATGAGAAGTCTGCTACACCTTGTTTTGCTATGGAGAGCCTCTAATTTTCTGACTATCTCCCTCTCTTTCTCTCAGTATGCAATGCTACCCCCAGGGATTTAATTCCAATCCTGTTAATTAAGCTCCCACAGTATTATGTCCAAGCTAAAAGGCTCCTTCATTGGACTATAGCAGTGGTGGCGAACCTACGGCACGCATGCCACAGCATGCACACAGAGCCCTCTCTGTTGGCTCATGAACCAAGTCGCCCCAGCATCGCCCCGGCAGCCGAGCATTGGATAAGCCAGTGTGGTGTGGTGGTTAAGAGCCTGGGACTGGGACTCAGGCGATCTGGGTTCTAGTCCCTGCTCAGCCACGGAGCCAACTGGGTGACTTTGGGCCAGTCGCAGACTCTCAGCCCTACCTACCTCACAGGGTTGTTGTTGTGGGGATAAGATGGAGGAGGAGATGTAAGCTGCCTTGAGCCCTTTGTAGGAAAAAGGCAGGATATAAATCAATCAATGAATAAATAACAGCTCACATAGGGACCATGCGCATGCTCGGAAAGGAGTAGTGGTGCCAGGCAATGATGTCACAAGCCGTGACTCATTAGCCACAACTTGTCCGAGCTTCCACATGGCTGGTCAGTGCACTGCCAAGGATATATATATATACACACACACATTTGCTTGGACTGGCTGTGAGTTGTTTTTTCTAAACTAAAACTTCAGTATTCAGGTTTTATTGCAGTGTTGGCACTTTGTGATGAATAAATGGGTTTTGGGATGCAATTTGGGCACTCGGTCTCTAAAAGGTTCACCATCACTAGACTATATGGTCCTGAGGATGAGACTCTGGTGTACAAACAGTATATGACTCTGAACTAACAATGAACAAAATTAAAAATTATTTATACAATATTTATTTATTTATTTAGGAAGTTTCTATGCCGCCCCATTCGCCAAAGCCTCAGGGCAGCTCACAACAATAAATAACAACAACAGGAATATAAAACAATATAATTGGAGCCGTCCTGGCCAAGATGTAAAATCAATAAATAATATTAACAATTAAAATGACGTTTAAATAAAAAGGTCTTTGCCTGGCGCCGAAAAACAAATAACAATGGCGCCAGGCGGACCTCTCTGGGGACCACATTCCATAAATTGGGCGCCACTGCAGAGAAAGTACTTACCCTCCTAATATCCTTCACAGAGGGCTCCCAGTGAAGGGCCTCTCCCGCTGATCTCAAGGGGCGGGCGGGCACATATGGACATAAGCGCTCCTTTAGGTACATGTTGGTTTCAATATGTTCAGTAACTTATTTTCTTAAGCGAGTAGGACAATGTATAATAACAACTTCTGACTGAGCTATCTCGTTCTTCTCCTTCAAAGTCACTCCTCATTCACAAATCCCCCTTTCTCTCCTGAATGAACTCTGATATCTTATTTATCCCTTCTGCACTCAGGTTTCTGCCAGCTTCCATCTCACATACCCTTATGATGCTTGACTATATTAGCTTCTTACTCTCCCTGGTCACTCACACGTCTTTTAAGCATTCTGCTCCTGCTTTACAAGGTGAAATGCTTTTCACAGCACTACATAGGATTGCAATGAGAAGGCTGCCTCTCCAGCTGACAGACCGCAACTCAGACAACACAGGACTGCAGGAAAGGATCTAATCTCTCCCCTCACACACTTCCAGGCTCTGCCCACACACTCTCAGTCACCAGCCAATCACCTCACTTGGTCGCCCCCCCCCCGTTTAATCCCCCTTGCCCTTCTGAAAGTTATCAACATTTAAAGGAACAGTCTCATGACACTTTACATTGTTACATGTACTTTACCACCAAAACTCTATTATTGAACATACAGAAATGTACAAAAACCTTTTGATAAGCAGCTGGGCTGTATGCAGCCTGAAGAATTGTGGAACAGCATATCCTAAGCCAGGCTTCTCCAACTTAGTGTCCTCCTACAGGTTGTGGCCATGTTAGCAAGGCCTGATGGGTGTTATAGTTCAAAATATCTGGGGGATATATGCTTGGAGAAAGCTGGCCTAAGTTTTTCTTTGTATGCTATCCTTTCTCATTTTCCTCAGTGATAAACTGATCAAATATACCATTTCCAAGTTGCTCTGTAGCAAAAACCATGAAGTATATTTTCCTGATATGGAGACATAGGGATGGGGATTGAGTTAGCTATTTAATTCATTCAGGGGTCAGTTATTAAAAGCAGGGGGACCATGTGAGAAGACAAAAAGATGGAAACCGCATGACAGTATGGAATATGCCAAAGGGAAGAGCTGGCTCTGGATGCCACATAAGGATGTCTCTGTCAGCAAAACAGATGTTCAGAGTTCTTCAAAATCCATCTCATTCTGACTCAAGTTCATATCAGATTGCAAGCTTTGTTTTTCTTTTTGCAAGATGATCCATGCATATTTTCATGTGTATTTTTTCAAATGTACAAATCAATTGTGTACATCTCTGAAATGCATGCATTCTTCTCCTATTCATTAAAATGCATTTGTGTGCACTTTCCCAAGCATGCATGTTCATGCATATTTTTAAAATGCATGGGTGCTGCCAAAGGCCTTTTGGTGGGTCCACAAATCACATTGCAAGCTCAGAAATATGTGGACTTTGACCGCAGTTTGCATCTGAGTCCATGTGAACTAGGTGAGTCCTGATCAAAACCAAACTGCAACAAATTTCTTATATATCCCTAGTGCCAAGTTGTAGCAGCTGAATAATTTGGAGACTTGAAAGAAGAAATTAAAGGGAAAGTCTTCCATTATATTGCAGATATTTTGCTTAAGTTACATTGTCAAGTCATGAATGCTGCCAGTCTCTGTGGAACATATGGAAAGCATCAATTATATTATAGTAACACTTTAACAAAATGTGCCACATGCAATAAGCGAGATGGTGTTAGCCAGGGCCATGTAATCCAGGCTAGTGTAATTAGTTCTGGCAGCCTCTCAGGGATTTATAGGTAAGACATGCATCATATTACAGCACTGCTTATATTTTAATGCATACTTTATGAAAATAGGTCCAGATTGGGAAGTACAGATCCCAGCTGTAGTTTTCTGATTAAAACCACTGGTAACATAGTTGTCAGATTCCAGCCTCAGTGACTTGCATGAAACTGATTGCCTAAACATATACCAGAAAAAAGGGTCTTGTCATGTGCCAGAGCTAAGATCAGGAGCTAGTCAAAGTGAAACAGAAGCAGAACAGATGGAATATAATGGGCAAGCACTGGGAATCAGAATGGTGCTTGACCTTATCAGGACATTACTAAAACAGGAGATGCACCAAAACCTTGCAATTAGGAAGGGACATTCTCTCAAGAACTGAGCTGGTCAAAGATCACAAAATTCTGCTTTGAAGCTTGTTGCATCCTGTGTCCGAATCAGACTGTGGGCTTCTCTAACAATGTGGAGTACATTGTAAGTTACAATGTACAGTGTTGGAGTTTTGGACTGGAACCTGAGAGATCCAGGTTCTGGTCTCCACTCAGCTATGGAATTCACTGGGTGATTTTGAGTCAGCCTAAGGTACCTCACAGGGTTGTTCTTGCTGTGAGGACAAAATGGAGAGAATGAGAACCTTACCAGTTGCTTTGGGTTCCTTGCAAGATGCAGAAAGGCAGAGTAGAGATGTAATGTGTGGTAATATTGTCGAAGATGATAATAGAAATACTACTACTACTACTAATATTCTGTAGCATACTTTTCCAAATGTATACATTAATGCAGCCATCTTTGAAATGTACATATTCATCTTCCATTGAGCAAAGCAGGCTTGTACGCATTTTTCAAAAGTACACTTTTTCATATTTTCTCAATACATGCATGCTGTTGGGTGCTTCTTTTTGTCTGCAAATCACACTGCAAGCTTGGAAATGTAAGGACTTGGACCCCAGATTACATCTGAATCTGCGTTCTGCTCAGAAGGTGAAAAATAAATCCTGATAACAAGTGAATTGAAATGCATTTGTCAATCCCTACCCATAGTGGCAACAATCAGGATTTCTCCTATTTCTTAAGGCAGAGAAAATTATCTTAGCAGTGACTCTGAATATATAAAGAGCTAAAAAGCATTAGGAGGACATAGAAATACAGTTGCCAGTGCAGCCTTCCCAAATATGATACGCTCCAGATGTTTGGGATCACATCTCTCATCAAGCCCAAGCCAGCACGGCCAATGGTTAGGGGAGATGAGAATTGTGGTATCCTCCAAAATTTCTGAACCACATTGAGAAATGCCTGGGATTCCCAGTGTGAAACCACTGAATTACAGTTTTTGAATTGCAGGGATGGGTTTTTAATACACAGCAAGTGTTAAAGAGTTTACCATTGCCAGGATGTTTATGCCGACATTGATGCTGCTTTGTGAATGGTCACCACTGAGCTTCAATGAAACTGTCAGTCAATCTTTTGCAGTCAATCATTTTCATTTCACTCTCTCCTACAGAGTCAGGCCTTGTGAATTTCTTCCTTATTTCCCCAAACCTTCCTGTTGCATCAGATGTTTAAAAATGCATTTCCTATGTGAAAGGAACATTTGGAGGGGAAGAAGATGCTCGGGTTGCCAGCCCTACAAAGCAGTTAACTTGGTGACTGTGTATTGCTTAGTCACTGGATGGAAAGTAAGTGAGCCCATATTCAGCTGTCTGTTGAATCACAGATAAGTGGTTATGATGATAAGGAAAAAATGCCAAGAAGGTCTTTCCTTACATAAATGAGGCTGCAAAGGAGGCTGACAGAATCAGATTTCCAGCTGCTATCCTTTGCTACCCTCTGTGATGAAAACTTAAGTACTTTGTGTGAATGCATGGTTATAACTGTTAGAGGAATGAAATAGAATTAAATATCTTCAATATGAAGGTGCAATAAGTAGCTGCTTGAAATGCAAAGTGACTGGATGGGAAAAGATTCTCTTTACAGTTTAGAACAAGATTTTACTGTGCCTTTTCTAGCTCTGGTTTCTCTTCAGATCATAGAAATCTCTCTTCTTCTATTAAATGTGCTTTCTTGTTGATCACCAGGACTGCAGTGAAATAGGGTTTTCTTTGTGCTGGAAATGGTGGACTTGAAGAATCGGGTTAGTGCGCTGGGCCCAGGGATCTCATAGGTGGGCTACCATCACGTGTCAATTTGTACTTGGCTGTTCAGGAAGTCGGCCGCTGGAGCAACATCTTCACTTTTAAGTCAGTGTCTAGGCTGCAAGGCTTTGCTGGGCCAGTCTCATCTCTACTGCCCTAAATCATTTCTGTTTGTACTCTTGGATGATTCTTCACATGATCTTCCAGTTTGCACCCTTATAACTGAAATTTTATATTGTTAAAAACTTGTCATGAAAAGGATTGATATAAAACTTGTCATCTTCTTATTAATATTGCAACTATATTTTGATTTCTTTGTCTTACCATTCCTAAGAGGCACCCAGGGAATATCAGCTATAGACAATGAAATAATTTTTTAAAAGTTCAGTCCTATGGCCACTTGATGTTTTCTGGGGGTGGGGTGGGGCCCAGGGTTATTCAGAGTCTTGCCTATAAGATTCTCAGATTTCATAGAATCATAATCATAGAATTGTAGAATAGTAGAGTTGGAAGGGGTCAAGAAGGCCACTGGGTCCAACCCCTGCCAGTGCAGGTCACCTTCTGACACCACCCCACTTGAGAACTGGGGGGCCAAAGACCAAGTCTCTATCTTGTTTCCCCTGCAGCAGTGCAGAAAGAACCACCCTGGCTGCCCCCAAGGTTTCAACTGGGCCTTGGAAAAGAGAAAAAAAGGGGTTAACTGGGGAGGCACGGAGGGGAGGAGGCTGGGGGTCCCGGACTTATGATAACTCATGTTGGTGCCCCGGCCTCTTTCCCTTCCCCTCCCTGGTGTTTTATTTAGATGTCTAGATGAAACGTGCTGCACAAGCTGTGGCAGTGCTATGGAGTGCCATTGTGGTGGCTCATTGCAAGCAGAGGACGCATGGAAGCCTCAAGTGTGGAGGCTTCCATGCCCCAGACATAGGACTGCAGCCTTCAGACCTCTTTTCCCAGCATACAGAGAAGAGGAATGTGACATGCACTGAGTTTCTACCTGTTTCATAATGGACAAAGGCATGAGAAGGGGAGGGGAATGGCGGGGAGGGAGGGGAGGTGGTAACCTTGACTAAAAATGACGCATAGCTTATGATGATTAAACTGACTGTGCAAACTTATTTTGTAGTTAATCCCATTGAACCCAGTGGAATTTGCTGCTAGAAATCCTTGCGTGGTATAAGCCTATCCTTTTCTTAATGTTAAGTGGCTTTGCTGAATTGGAATACAATAGACTTGCCAGAGAAATTCTAAGATAAAATTAAATTCCAGTTTGGAATCCCAGCCCATGCATAGTTGTACCACACTAGTCCAGTACAGTGCTCCATAGAGTAGAAATTGTTCATTATTGGACCAGCACATACATTTACTGAGTTGGCGAGGTTGTTTGCTTAGTCACCAATGACAGGAAATATCAATAAGTCCTGGTGAAGCATAAAATGTAATCTCTTTTCCTCCGGTGTACCTGTGTACATAACATCAGATATGAATCAGGGATTCCACTAGAACTAGCATGAATTGGAAATGGGGCACTGCAGACTGGCATTGCGGACATTTCACATGAAAATGAGTTGTTAGTGTTTCGGTGAAATAAATAATGTCTTCAAAGTGCTCCCCCCCCCCCCCGCCATAGAAGCAGATCCAAAGGTTTCAAGGGTCTCCTATGCTGCTTATTTGCCTGAAAGGAATTGTCAAATCCCTTTGGATTAAATGGGATTTACCCCCAGGCAATGTGTTGAAGGTACATGCCAGGATGACAGTTTCTCCCCACATTACGTGGTCAATGTCATGAAGTGTTGATTAAATTACTGTTTTTCACTTGTTCTGCCCGCCATCCACGCTGAAATGCTCAGTCAAGCTGACAGATGGTCCCCTTGACTCAAAGGAAGGCGAGATTATGTGAATCAGCCAAATGTCAGGTCTTTGCAAGGTGCGTTCATGTAATATGTAAGACCAATGAGCCAAATTACACGTTACACTCATGAGATAGCATGCACTGGAGGGTTTGCTTTTTATTTCTTCTTGTATAAGCTTACATTGACCTAATATGGATCAGGATCACCATACGTCTAGAGGGGAGAATTAAGGGCTACTCTATGCAAGGCATTTATTAAGTATTCATGATTCCTTGTTCATTGCTAGCTTGCAGGTGCATTTTATGATGTTGTTATTCCCCAGAGCTTCTCCCATGCTTTGCAAGCATTTCCCCAGCTTTTTTTTTTTTTTAAAGCAAGTGCAGTGTAGTATTATCTGGAAATGGTAGAATGAACCAGAATGAGAGGCTTATGTATTTTAGGGATTTGGCTATACTGGATTGCTATCTTATAGCTGCATATTGTAACATACAGAAAGGCAGAGAAGGGGGGGGGGGTAGGGGAGGAAAGAGATAACAGAGCTAACAGTAATACCACAAGTAATCTGGAAGCAAAAGTCTTGGTGAAATAGCAAATTAAAAGCCTCATGTAGAGAAGGCCCAAATCTTCCTCCTCCTGAAATGTAAGAGCAAGAATGTGAGGAAAATGTCTGTTGATGAGGACCGCAGCCAAAACGTCTGGAGAGCTCCAGGGCGAGGAAGACTTGCTAGAATGTTTGTCTGAAATGGTCTATGCCGGTCTCCTATGTTCCCAAGGGAGAGAGCGCACCGGCGCTGTGGTTAGCAGGTGGCCAGCTAGCAGCCGAGCCCCAGATCCTTCATATGGAGACTGCACCTCTAGGAGGCTGTTTGCTTTGCCACCCTGCTGTCCATGGACACTTGCTGAAGTAAGGAAGGGGCCTTGATGAGCATCTGGTCTGCTTGGCTCTGCTGGCTTTTGGCCCACAAGTACTTCTTCCCCCGTTGCCCTCAACAACCTCCTTCTGTCAGAGGTTTCCCCTCTAGTCAATGGCCTCCTCTCTCCATCTGTAAAAAGAGGCTCGTCTTTAGGAGTCAGGGCTTTTAAACATGTGCGCTCACCCTTAGAGCATAAGTACATTAGCATATGCAGATGTGTCCATCTTTTCCTCTGAGCTCCTGATCTTTCTGGTATTTGGCACAACCTCTGGATAAAATAATGAGCACATGGGCAGTTGTTCTACAGCAGCATCTGTTAGTGGAGCAGCAGAGGGTTCTAAAGAAAGCCACTATTAGCCCAGGGTAAAGTCTGGGATTAAACTTGCTATGTAATTGCTTTGTTTAATTGCTCAATCAATGGGATTAATTAAAACACATTTAACTGCCTGAATTAAGTAGGAGATTCCTCTGCCTGATTTCCAGCAACTCCCCCACCCCCTTGGCCCTTGGCCACAGCCCAGACCATTGAGGAAGTTGCTGCCCCTTAAGAGAGGCTTTTGGGGAGGGGGCTCCACCAGCTGCCAGGGGGACGAGGTGGAGGGATAGTCACCCTCCAATGTTGCTCCTCTGGATACAGACCTAGGAATAAGTCATTAGAACTGCTGCAGAGCAGAATCATCTTTTAATAATTGCCTCTGCTAAGATGATGCCTCCTAAGACATACATCTTTAAGAAAGAGGCTTCTTGTTACAGAACTATTCTTTGCACATATACGCAAATGTTTCCATTAATTTACAATTGGTTAATTAATGGACAAAAGTTGAATCAATTAATGAAAGAAAATTAATTAATCAGATTATTAATTGGCTACAATTTCTTTAGCTGAATGCCAGTCCTGATGTAAACACCATCAGTCTTCTGTTGTAGATGGAAAAAGAATGACTTGGTTGGATGCAGACTAAGCCATCCTTTAAGCTGATCCACTGAGCAACTGAAGTAATTTCAATGGGTCGGCTCTAAGTCCGTCTGAGTCCAAACCATTATGTTTCGATGAACAGTTTAAACGTTATGTATTTCACTGTAAGAAAGCTCAGTTTTCAGGCCTAGACTAATCTTGGTCTGTTGTAATATTAGTTCTGTGGAGAGCATTCTGCCTTTGGAACATGAATGCATGATGTATATATATTTATTTTGAATGCAAGGACTTGGCACTTTATTATGCCAACATTCTCAGCGAAGGAGCAGCATGTTTCCTCAGCACAACTAAAGAGATTTTTCTTTTAAAAAGTCTTTGAAATCCAAATTGTGCTTACATTTGTTTCAAATCATCTCATGCAAATGTTTCTGTTCTAAATGGTTCCCCTGTGTAAGCAGATGGCTGGCAGATGAAGAGGTATAGCTAAGATGGGGGGCCACATAGCTACAACTTTCCCCAACTTTTTCCAACTGGGCACCTTCTACACATGATTGGACTACAACTCCCATCATCTCACACAATCGCCCTGAAATGACTAATGCAATCTGGAGACAATGGAGAATGTGTATCTAGAGGGCAGCATGCTGGGGAAAACTGATATGAAGAATTCACAGACAATGACTGGGTTTAGACAAAACAATAATCCACATTCAAGGGTTCAGTATGTTTTGTGGGTGACATCTGGGTTATTTTGTTTTCTGAATCCAGGTGTGCTAACAAGCCATGGCTTCCTGACCATGTCAAAAGTCGAAAAAGCCACCCAAAGAGAGCCTGATGGGGTGTACAATCAAAATAACATTTATAGTTTATTCAGACATATAGGAAAATACATGTGCATGTAGGCAGCCCCCAGAGGGACTACAAAGATGGCGTCTGTAACCTATCAGTTACAGACAGTTTGGAGAAGGGCTGGCAGATCAGGTGGGGCTGGTGTAGGTAGTTTGCTGGAGGCACATTAGACAAAAAACGATAGGGGATGAACACTCAAGCAGGGGATGAACACAATATAACTTAGCATGTCCAAGGTGCACCTGGGAAGCAAGACTTGAAAGCTGATTCCTGAACAGATGAGGAGCAACACAAAGAGAAAGACCTTCAGGACATAAACCATTAGCATATCTAAGAGAATACGTCCAGAGGACAGGCAAGCATTAGAATCTCTAAGGCCTTAAATCTAAAGCTTTTCTTACAGTGTCAGGCTTTTGGCAGCTATTTAATGGCAAAGCTTTTGCTCATTTTGGCATGACGACCACAAACCACCCATGAAGGGAATCTGCGGCTTGTTATGGAGCTGTGAGCTCTGGGCTGCTTGTCATGATTTGCTATCTCAGCTGGGTTTAGATAATACAATAACCTGTTTCCACAACAATCCATAGTTCAGTGATAACCCACACTGAACCCATACTCAAGCTGTGAACCGGCGTTCCTGTGTAGTCTGAACCCAATTTATGTAGGAACATATCAGGACCAATCCATTGCTCAGTAAAATCAATAGAAGTTAAGTGGGATTTGCCAGTGATTGGTGAGCACCATCCATGCCTCACAAAGCTGTGGCAAGACATGTGGCCCATGTATTTTATTTCTCTCCCACCTTTGAATCCAGAAGGATATTGGAGGAATTTTAATAAGTTTATGCTTTATTAAGAAAAGGGTACACACCTTCTCACAGGCTTCAGTCAGTGTTGTTGAGAGCAACCCTTGCTTTCCTCTTTCTGCCAGTGGCATTTTTGCCAATAGCGCTGGACTGCTGGTCACAGTTGTGTGGCCTGCAGCCCAGTGGCAGTTCAGAGGGTTCCCAGATAACACCAGACAATGTTGTTGTCTTCATCTGGAGAGGTTTTGATAAGCTTACCCTTTATAAAGAGGAAGGAAAAATGCAAATATCTCGCTAGTATTAAAGGCCATCTCTATATGCTGACATTTCTCTATGGACAAGTCCAACAGACTTATAACAATTTTACACCAATTCAGTATTTACTTTAGGAAAGTATAAGGTAAAAAGATAAAATGTGACCTTCGCTGGTACCTTCCCGCACTTTCTAAATGCAGAACATTCCATGCCAAAAGGACAATCTTTAAAGAGATAAATCAACTTGAAATATATTTACATTTTTTAAAAAATGCTTTTGACGGCTGCTGAATATTTGTGCCATTGTTTAGGGTTTTGCAATCTTGCTTTCCTCATGCATCATGATTTATTATTTCTTTTCCTTCTTGTTGCAAGCAAGATCTTAGCAAAATAGAGGAAGCAGTGTAGTCAAAAAATGTATAGAGTTCATTTGCTGGTGGAAAAGGGACAAACAATAAACAGAAAAGTTCTGCTTCTGCACTATCACTTTGTATTTGCTGTTTTCATCTCTTATACTGATTTCTCAGCATTAGTTGTGCAATGGCTGGAGGGAAGTAGGGTAACCACTGTCTGTGGAGCAGTTGGGTTACTACTTACACGAGGTTGACCGGTCAGGTTAACTCACACTGACGTCCTGAGAGTTGTACTCACAATGGCTTGTCCTGTTGCCTGAATGAGTGGTCCCACTGGGGCTACTGGAAACTGGCCAGACATCCCCAAAATGCCAAACTGCAGCTGTGGGCAGCTGCTGCTGACTTCCTTAACTCCCTGCCATGAGCTGATCCAGCCTTGCCATGGATTTTTATCTCTTTTAAACTTGTTTTTCTTTGGGAGCGGTGAAAACTGCTTTCAAGCTAGTTTTCACAATCTCTGTTTTGACAGCTATAAGCAGTCTGTGCAAAGTGTCTTTGCGCCACCTTGGAGGCGTTGTCCATGGCTGCACAGCATTTTAAAAAAATGAAGAGAAAAATACGTGCAAAAATGTTAATTTTAAAAAATCTGGCTTTCACATTCTTCAAAGGGAGAAAAAATTTAAAAGATATAAAAGTTGCTTAAAGCATTTTGCAGTAGTTGCAGGGAGAAGAGAAAAGACATGTTCCTCTTTTGTTACTCTCAGGGTTAAGGTTAGGGTTAGGGTGGACTGAGAGGGAAGGAAAGGAGGTAACTAACAATGCATTGGTCAAGAATCATCACAGGTTTTTCTCAAGGCAGTCAACTCACAAATGACTTCTTTGCAAGGGTTGTTGTGACATATGAATGCAACTCATGGGAGCTAATAAAAGAGGAAGTTCATCAGATAGCTGGGAATGCTGGGCTGTCTTTCAGGCCTTGAGATAAAAATCATTAACAGAAAGTGCTTAAATAAAGCCGACTGAATACAAAAAGTGAGGGTAGTGAGGGCTTGGCGATCTTTACTGAGTCAAAAACTGATAGGGAAAAATATCAACTGAACAATAAGATTGCTGTAAATAAGTATTTGCGGGCAAAGTCCTCTGACTATCTAACTGAAAGTATCACACAGTGAAGCAAGTTAGGCCAGGCATCTAACAGAATGAAACCACCACTACTGCAGAACATGCTGAACTAGCATTTTTATATGCCAATAAACTAGGCTAAAAAAGAGACATCTGGCTGTACGGCAGCTCCCCTGCACCTTTTGTGACCCTTGCTTTGCTCCTAATAACTGCTTAAAAAAAGTCAATCAAGTTTTTTGCAAAGTTTGCATCTTTTTCTGGGAGTGTTCTAGACCAAAAGCAGTGCTTGTCAGGATTTAGGAAGACGACATTGTCCAGCTAGTGGGAAGAAGCAAAGAAATCATTTGGAGCCAATCATGTAGCTTTGAATCTGCAGAAGGAGAAGACCAAAGGTAGGGAAAACGGACAGAGAGCCGTGAGTTGGATGAACATGAGCACCTTCCACTGCATGAATTCTTACGAAGTCAGTTGATATCGATGCAGAGCTTTTGTTTTCAATCAGCTCTACTTTGTTTGCTTCTTTGTTTATTATAGCTATTTAATGACACATTTCAATCAGGTTCTCAAGTTGTTGGCGTTACATGTTGTCAAATTTTCCCTGGTTTATGCCAACCCTACGAATGAAAGCCCTGCATTCTTTCCTCTCCTTGACAGACCTGCTCACTCTTGCAGACTCAAGGCTGTGGCTTCTTTTATCAAACTGACCAGTTCATAGTTGATCTTCCTCTTTTTCTTTTGCCTTCGACTCTCTCTAACATGATTGTTTTCTTCAGTGAGTCTTACCTGCACTGATATGCCTGAATTTTTGTCACTTTTGCTTCCATGGCTTGAATTGCTCAAAACAAAACAGAACAGAAAACAAACAAAACAAACAAAGAGAAAAAAGAAAAGAAAATGAATAAAGGAATAAAATAATTAAATTGTAAACAGATGTAAATAATAATAAAAATCTTACAAGATTCTAAGAGTCAGTGCTTCCCTTCCTGCGAAAAAAACCAATCCCTGCCTGTAGCTGCTAGGGTGCAATAGTACCCCAAGAAATTCACTAATTCAACGATCTTTCTTCTAGCAGGCAAGCAGTTTGCTACACTGTCCAGGGAGTCCTATTTTAAATATAGGAAGCTGCCCTGTGCCAGGTCTGCCTAGTTCAGTGCTGGTGCCCCTGACTGGCTGCAAGGGAAGGGCCTGTGGTCTGACTGTGGTCCTGGCATGTATTGTCCCCACAGCACCAGCAAGCTTCTGTTCTCACCAGTGGCAGCTTCTCTCCAGAGTGAACTTGGGGGAACAATCCCCATCCACTGTGGGCCCAATCCTGAGTAGCAGCCAGAGGGAAACAAAGGAAAACAAACAAGCAACAACAAAACAAGCAATGAAAAATGGCACTGCAAAGGCAAACGATGGGACTACCATAGCATAAAATCGTGTCCTTCACTTCCTAAAAGTCTTCATTTCAGAATTAGTGGTGAGGTGCTGGAAAATCTAAGCAAAGCCACTGAGATAACTGTATTCTGATGGGTGCTGGAGAAGCGACCTTGTCTGTGTCATGCTTCCTTTTTTCCCCACATGGCAAAGTCATTATGAAAGCTTGAGAATGTTGGGGACTTAAGAAAGGAAAGTGCAAATAGTGGCTTTTGACTTTCAGAAAAGATGGTGAATGATCTAATCAGAACTGCTTCAATTTTCTTGAGTCCTCACACTCTGTGGGAAGCAAAGAACCAGCTGACAAATTTTATTTTTGCTGTGGATCCCATACCCCACCGCACCTCAGTCTGTCATCCTCCACAAAGTGTGGAGCTTGAAGAAGACACCAGATGAACTTGATAAGAAACTTTCTAGAAGGTGCTGCTTGCACCCAGGGTGGGCGTCAGGGATCAGCACTGCTGGGCACCTGCTGTGGCCCAAACCCTAGCGGGACATCCACTACTGCCCTCCACAGTCCCCTGGCAAACATGGGCATGTAAAGCTTTCCCTGCTCCTCACAGGATAAACGGGAGCATTCCAGGAGCACATACAGTCATAGGGCACACCTGGTAAGGCCTCTTGTGCATGCTTCCTTCTGTTCATTGCAAATAAGTACACTCACACTGAGCCCAAGAATTGTTCTCATTTTTTGTCTGTTTTGCATTTTTTCCTGATGCCTCATCTCATGCCAATGTATAATAATTATCATTTTATTACAATAGCAATTACAATTGCAAGCAATTCAATTTCCTTGAATTATATATGTTCAAAAATGCATCTAGAATTCTTTGCAAATGAAGTGGTTTCCTGTTGAGTCCCTGGAGTTTTTTCAAGCAGGTTCATGATGGACCAACTGGGCTTGAGTTTGTATTGAAACTCTGCTGGTATATATAAATGTATGCATATTTTTGGAGAGCATAAATGGTATCAATTGTCACTGGAATTGACTGATCCCCGTCAGTGCCTACGTCCTGATCAAGAGGTGGCAAGTTCAGTTGTTTCCTCTTTGGTATGTGCCATCTGTCAGCAGGCCTTTTTGTTTCTCAAGTTAACTTCTTTATTTCCTTGTTCCTTCTTTTCCACTGTAATTCATCAGGTTAGACAAGTGTGACTATCAAAGTGTTGACTGAATATATTATAACTTACTGTTATTGTTTTGTATATTTTCCCCACAAGCTGCTTGTGATCTGCAACTCTCTGGGTCATTCCAAAACACTCTACAATGTTCCCTTTCCTTCCCCTTTTTAAAGGATGCAGGACTTTTTCTTGTCCAGATCTGCATGCTGCTCTCCTAGGTCATAGCTTTGTTTGGTCTCTCTCAAGAGGCAGCTATGTTCATTCTACAGAAACATCAAAACTGGAAGAGGGACCAGATTGTAGTTCCTCCTTCCAGACTTCTAAGAAGAGAAGTTACACGTTTCTGGCACAGAGCGATAGCCAAGCAATCCCTGCATAACCAGTGCTTTTGTATGCCACCTGCTAATGTGCAGAAAATGCCCACCCACAAAGAGACTACAGCTTTGGGGATGGGAAAAACTTTCTGACCTGCTCTAGTCTAGCGGGGTGGATGGGGATAGATGAAGGCAAGAATTGATGTCTGATTGGTACAACAAGGCTTTTTAAAAAGTGTTGGACTGGAGCTTATCCAGCAATTAAGCATGCATTTTACATTTGTACATAGACTACAACATGGGCTGTACATGGGCTGTACAACACTACAGCCCATGTGTACTTAAAGATAAGAACAAATGTCATTACTGTTTATTCCTTAGTGTCGCTGACGTGTGGTCACATCTACAGACTTATTGCTCCAAATGCAGAAGGCAACCTTGAGGGTGTATGCAATTGATAGTATGGTTCCAAATGAACTTTCTGTTTGTTGCAACCTTGGCCTATGTTTTTCTTGTGTTAAGTTTCGAAATTGTCTTTAGTGAACTCTTTCTGTCACCAAGCCAAGCCTCAAGAAAGCTTCTCATGTCATGTTGACAATTCAATGAGTCACTTTAAACTTACCAAAGGGGTGTGTGTTTGTGTTCTGGAGATCCTGTGCAGAAGACTTGTGCTTGGATTTGCTATCCCTGTTGGAGAAAGTATATATGCGCATCGTAACTCTGCTGAAGAAGAATGACCTATGGATTCTTTTCCCAGGTCTTATCAGTAGGCCAATTGCATCAGCAGCAGCAGCAGCAGCTCTGTCTATTTAAAAAGGGTGTTTCCTGGATTAGGGAAAGCTTCCAAGAGGATATTGCAGCTCTGATTACAGATGTGTGGAGACAGGCATTGGTTTGGTTGTCAAAGCTTTTGGTAGGTTTCAAAAGAAGCCTTGCCATTTGCATTATACTGTACAGAACGTCTGATCAGAGTTATAATTAATGAATTCTTGCTGAAAGCAACTGGCCCTCCTCCTTTGTAAATATTAGATTGTACAAACCAGGAAAGGGCTACTAGCTGCTTTTCCTGACTGAAATAGTACAAATTCTTTTCAAATCTGGCATAATAACAAACTCAAGAGGTTCAGCTTGTTCCCAGAAGGCCAGTAGGCAGGATAAACTGTAGATAAGATGCAACACACAGTGCTCTCAAAGAATGCCAAACGAGGGGAAATGAATTAAAGAACCAAAATATGAATGAGTTGAGCAGAGATGGCTAGGCCTGCCTGTGTCTGGATTTGCAGAGGTCAGCCCTCTTCTTGAAAGGCTTCCAGAGGGCATCTGCTTTGTGTTTGAGGGAATCCTCTGTTCGAAGGAATTTCCAATAAAGAACTTTAAACAGAGAAGGAGAACTGGGACTTTGCAGCTGCCCCTCAACAGGGAGCACCTGCATAACACATTGCACGGGTACACAAAGCCACTTTGTCACATCTTCCCATTCCACTTATGTTGAAGTGTATTGCGGTGGTGGTGGTGATTCTTTATGTACTTTGATGCAAACAAATCCACCTATGAAAATGTTATGCATACCTCTGTTGCCCTTTTTTGGGTGATGCTTCATGTGTGTATGTGGGTGCGCGCACACACGCATGTGTGGACAAAGTGTAAGTGACCACCTTGGAGGAGATCCAAGAACTGCAGGCAAAGTAAATGGTTCCCCATGTTGCATCCACAGAGTGTGAGGAGTGTGGTGTGTGAGTGAGGAAGAGGATATAATGTGATGAGCTTTCACTGTGACCTTGACTGAAATCACCTTGCACAAGCACTTATTATAGTGCCATATGTTAAGCTGAGGAATCACATTCTGCTATTATAAACAGAAATCAGGGATGTGGCACAGAGGTTTATTCCCCCAGAAAGCTCAGTGGCAGACTGATTTGAAACTTAGTGGTGTAGGAGATGTCCATTTGAGGATGGTCTATGCTGATATAGAGGTAGAAAGGTAAGAGATTCTTTACATGAGTTTAGTTTGCTGAGCAACTTCCAGCACTTTGACTGGTATTGTCATAGGTTTTGCTAGGGTTTTATTTTTATTTATTTATTAAAACATTTTTATGCCGCCCCATTCGCCGAAGCCTCGGGGCGGCTTACAACAAAAAATTAAAATAACATTTTAAAATGTTATGTTAAAGTGTATCAGTCCATTTCTTGATCTGAACAATCTCTGGTAAGGGAACGCTTTGCAGTGTCAGCTCAGGACCAAGGTCTGGTGACAGTGTAACAAGCTTTCAGCAGTTATTAAAATCTGATTCCCGCCCTCTTGCCCCATGTATCCTAATTCGGGTCATAGGAGCTGTCCCTAGGCATGCTCAGAACGATCTCACCAGGGCTTGACAGAATAAGGGTGAGTGTAGCTGCTGATGGAAAAGGGGACCAGGGGAAGGAGGGTTGTTATGTCAGTTTAGGTTAAGTTGGTGGGAGAGTGAAGGTTTGTTGGTTGGTTTGCGTTGGTAGGAGAAAATAGGACCTCTGGCATGCATTTTAAGTGCATGGTATTTCCCTGCCTCTCTAAAGTCATCTAAGCTAGTGCCCAGCACTGGAATTCTCTTCTCTGGACCCATGTATAGGGCTTCTTATAGGGAGCAGAAGATGGTTTCTGGGAGAAGCGTCCTCCTTCATCTGACTTCATTTTCACCTCAAAACAGCTACAGCTCAGTGCTGCTCTTTGGCTTTTGCCACCCCACCAACTTTGTGTTTCTTAAAGGAAAAGAGGCCAACACTTTTGCTAGGCCATGATAGGCAGAAATTCTACCTAAGCCTTGGAAAACAGGTACAGCACCTGTACATATTCTACCTGTAGTTCAGCTGAAGGACCCTTGGGAGGGAGATGACAGGACCGGCTTTACTTGAGAGCTTTTTAGCTTTAGAGCATTTCTCAAGCTCTGGGCCTTTAAAAAAGTCTAAGTTAAAAGTTAGCATATTGCAAAGTCTGGCTTTCCCAGAGTTTCTCCTCTCACAGCTAGTCACTAGAACTGCGTATGGAACAGTGTGTGATTATTGTGCTGTTATGCGTGTTTCATAGTATTCTATGAGATAGCAGTTTCCTGCTTTACCACTGCCTTGGCACTGGGCAGCTGGTGGTGGCAGAGTAGTGGGCCCAAGTTGCAGATGTGTCTGTGACCTGAAAGAAATGCATGGGACTTTGAGCAAACTGAGAGAATGGGATGAAGACTAATGTACTAATGCCAGCAGGATGTTGTGTATGGAGGTAACGGGAGGTTGGGAACTCCAGATCTGGAATAGCCTTGTGGCAACTGTTCCCTGTGCCAGGGCCCAGCTCTGTGATACGCAACTCTGAACAAAGATCCCTGTTGTGCATGTGCAAAATGCAGTTTCCTCCTAAATGAAACACAGGACCCTTGCAGGGTAGATTTTCAGATCAAAGAATGTACTTTCTTGTGAGATTTTGATCCCCAACATGTTTATTTATTTATTTGTAAAGAGCAAACTTGCAAACTTTCCATTTTAAGAGTAGAAAACCAATTCTGGTATAATGTTATTTCTTTGTTCATACAACTTGCTTCTCTCCTAGTTCTTTAGACACTTCCTCAGGTTTATTTTTCTTTTCCTACTGAAAGTGATATTATGAGGTAGATTAGAAAGACACAGAATGCACAAAAAGAAATAGTGATCACTTCTATATACAAACTGAAACTTCCTCCAGACAAGACAGAGGTGTTACAATATGTGTTATGGCTGTGTTTTCCATCGATTTGTTTTTCAGTTTTTAGTATAATTCTGTATGTCATTGTTAGCCTTCTTGAACGCTATTTTAGTAGAAAGGTGAGATATACATTTAATTAAAAAACAAGCATGCAATCCTATGCATATTTAAACAAGAAAAAGTCCTGCAATTCCTTACTTTGATAAACATACTTGTAAATATTATTTTATTATAGGAATAATCTGTCTTTTAATATAATGCTAATTGAAATAGGGCTATCTAATTGGAATGATTTGGTGAGTGTAGATTTTTTTCTTGTTTCCATGAGCAGATGTAGCCCTAAATATGCACATAAATGACTAGTACACACAGTTCCTGCACAATGAAATATATAACGTTCACGCATTTGTCTTGAGGATATGGTCTTTCACACTAAATAGTGGTGGGTGTTTCAGATAATTTCTAAGAATGCAAATACCCTAACACTTCAGCACAGAGTGTTTGTTGTGTGGGCTGATGCTGTTGTGCAGATGACAAAACATCTTAGCTGTCTGTTGTGTATAGAGTGTGGTAATTCCAGATAATGATCAGTCCCAGAAAGCTCATCTCTCAGCTTTTCAGGAGATCTCTGTTCTGAGCAATGAATTTATAACAACTTCTTCCTGGGATGTAGATGCCTTCCCTCGAGGAAGCCTTTTTCTTGTGAGGAAATAGTTTATTCCTGGGAAAGTTCAGTTCTCCCACCCTGCTCTTGGCGACCAGCACCACTGACTGCTGTGGAATGTTGTTGCGTGGGTGTCACAGGCCGTATCTGATGGAGAGCACTGATGCAGCGCACATTCATTTCTGCTCAGGACATTTGGTTGGTGAAGTGGACGCTTTCTCTGCAACATTTTTGCACTGCTGCAAGCCTGTTCAGCGTTGAATGCCCCTCTAATGCATGGAGATGGTCTTCTGGTCATTGCAATGCATGGGTGCTAGAGCTCTGTGTGCAAGGTCTACGCAGAAGGAGGAGCTATGGGCAGGAACATCTGAGTCCAGAGTTTTCCTAAACTGAGAGGGCCTCCGCAGGCTCTCTCTGCTATGGATTGTCTACACATGGAGGGCACTGAGAAGTAGAGTTAATGTGTGTGCCCAGCCTTCTCCTCAAAGGTACACTTCTGAAGACACCCATGTGGGATTTTGGAAGGCTGCCGTCTTCCTCTCCTATGGTGTTCTCCCACCATTCTGGAAGCTTTCTGGTTCTTCTTTTCTACAACCTTGTTTCCCATTCTCCACTGCTGAAACTCGAATGTCTCCATTTCTTACTTTTTTTCTTCTTCTTCCAGAAACACCCATCATAAAGCTTCCTAAACCTGCTCACAGCAGGGCTGTTCCTCTGCCTGGAACGCCTCTGCATAACATGCCAGTCTCTCCTTGCTGGACTGGGTGATCCTGACTGGGTGGGTACATATCAGCTGATCATCTGAAAAGGCCTGTACAGCAGGGATGGGAGACTTTCAGCCTTTGGCCCAACATGCCTCCAGGGCTTCCCCATGTGATCTGCAAGCTTCTGCTGCTGTTATCTCTAATCAGTGATTGGAGGCTAGGGAGCCAGTTTGAAGGCAATTCAAGGTTAGACATTTAAAATGTAGCTGTGCTTCTGCAGGCAGGAAAACAATTGGGCTGATGTTTACCCCTCAGTATCTTCACTTTGAATTAAGCTGTGCTGTGCATGCTTACTGTGAAATGTTGGGCAGCGGTTGATCACAGTTCACTTGGCTCTGCAAGGCATGCCCAGGCAAGACCTGGCCAAATCAGAGTCCTCTTGAGCAGTTCCCTGAGCTTTTGACTTGGTCCCCCCAGATGTCATCTGGACCAGCCTCAGTTCTCTCGCATAACTCTTCCATGCCTATTCACACAATAGAGGATCGTTGGGGTCAAGGACTGGGGCTTTCTCTCTTGTGGAGCTTCCTTTCCATAAAGGATCATCTAGGCCCTTTTGTGGCTGTTTTTTAGATAATGGGGGTCAAGATTAACATTTAGTCTAAAATAAAAATTACCATCCAGTAGTTCAATACAGGATTTATTTTTAGCTTATTTTATTGTTGCACTATATTGCATTGCTTTTATTGTTATTTGATGCTTTACTGAAAATTATCTTGAGGCAAAGATTTTATGGAAAGAAACTTTTTAACACACACACACACACATATGGCATTCCAAGTTGTCTGAGAACTTGGGCCAAAAAGCCTACAATGTGTGTTAAAATTGGCTGGCATGTGAGACTAAAGCACATCCTTATGGCATTTGTATCTTCGTAAAACGCCTGTAGACTCTGGTGGCCTTTATATCTTAATAAAATGTCCACAAACTGAAACTGCAGCACAATTTTATTACTGCATTTTCCTGAATGTCACGGAGTAAAGCATAACTACAGTCTCTTTTTGCAGTGGAAAACGGATTCGCTTTTAAGTTTTATGAATTATTTGGGGATGATTTATTTCTAGGAAGCTCTTAAAAGAATGAATAAGAACAGTTTTGTTTGTTTGGCTAAGATAAATTGCAGTGCTAAGCATCTCCAGTAGAAATATTATGATATATTTCTCCTTTTCTCTAAAGTAATCCGCATAAATCAACTCAACCTAAATCTTCATATTTCCAAATAAATTACTTCCTGGACACTAAGTGTTCCTTAAATCAGAAAATTATTTTTTGAGGAATATATATATATATATATATATATATATATATGAATGCATGCTCTTGATTTTGGCTTGTTTCAAACTAGAAGTTTTGGATACAATGTTTTGAAACAAAAAAGGATTTTCATCCTGCATTTTTTAAAGCATTGATGGACCCAAATATCTATTTCAGCCAGCACTTAAAAAAGGCAAGTGGGGAGACAGATTTGTGAGCAAAACAAGGGCATGCTGTTTTAAAATCTTACTTTCCTTGATATTTATTTGTTTATATACTGTTCAATTAGCACAATGCCCTCAGAGTGGTGTACAAGGTCCTATCAAAGCCGTATACAATATAACATTGCAATCACATTAGATTTATTCACCACTGATTTCAATATACCTCTGCACAGAAATGGTTTCCTAAAATTCTCTATCCTATTTGTGGAAGGAGAAATTGTCAATAGATTCTCACAGATAAGGATTGTCCTTGGCATCTTTTTTCCTAGGGTCTCTCTTTCTTTTTCTTTTTCTGTGCTCATCTGGAAAGCGGCAACAGCAACAACTGTGTCGATGCATCAACCAGCATTAAGGTTGGCCTCATGTTGGATCCATCACTACTGAAGCATGAGGGAGACAGTGTTTTGTCTCACTCCAGAGGAGAGGTGCCACTAGTGCTGGAACAAAACCTGCCTAGCAATTTCTTCAAAGGTTTCTTCCCCCATGAAAGATGCTTGTTCTGCCTCACTCTCAGGGTGTTTTATTGTTTCTGTTTGTGGTGTTGTTGAGCTTTGCTTAATCCTGGTGAGGCAACCAAGGGTGTGCTGTGCATCTTTTCTTTCTATTGCATGTCTATCAATTGCTAGCCACCCTCCCAGGATGCCTGGGCTTCCTATCTGAGCAAGCCCTAAGGCAGCAGTTTCCACAGGTTGCCTTCTGCAGGGCTTCAACTGAAGTGTGGGTGGCTGAGAAGGTTGCAGAAAGCCAGAAAGATGAGTGTGCCATGAAAGAGTTGACATTCACACACACTCTTTGAACCTCCTTGACCTAAGGTAAACACAGGAAACTCAAACACAAGAAGCCCATATATTTTGACTTCAGCAAAGTTTTTGGCAAAGTGCCCCATGAGATCCTGATTATCAAACTGGAGTTATTGTGGACAACAGCTAAATATGAGCCAGCAATGTGATGCAGCTACAAAAAGGGCAAAGGCTATTTTGGGAGTGCTACTTAATAGAAGTATTACTTCTACATCACAAGAAGTAGTAGTTCCCTATACTCCCCACTAGTCAGACCTCATTTGGAATACTGTGTCCAGTTCTGGGCACCAAGATTTAAGAAACATGCCACAAATTTAGAAAGGGTCCAAGGAGAGCAACACAAATGATCCAGGGTTTGGGAACACTGCCCTATGAGGAGAGACTGAGAGAACTGGGCATGTTCAGCCTTGAGAAGGGAAGGCTGAGGAGGGACATGATATCACTGTATAAGTTCCTCAAAGGCCTCAAAGAGGCCTTCAAAATACTTCAAAGAGGAAGGTCAAGATCTCTTCTTGCTCAAACCAGAGTGTAGAGACAGAACAATCAATTCAAGTTGTGACAACCCAGATTCAGGCTGGATATCAGGAAAAGTTTCTTCACTGTCAGAGTAATACCACAGTGGAACCAGTTGCCTAGAGAGTTGCCTGGTGGACTCTCCCACACTAGAGACATTCAAAAAGAAGCTGGACAGTCATCTGTGTGAGACAGTATAAATTGGTCTTCTGCAACAGCAAGGGTTGGACCCAATGGCCTTCATGGCCCCCTCCAATTCTACTATTCTATGATTCTACAATTTGATGAAGTAGCTAAAAGTGGGCTTGTACTATCAGGTGGATCCAGAGTTGGCTACAGAACCAGTCTCAAAGAAGGCTCATCAGTGGTATCCTCTCAAACTGGGCAACAATAATGAGTGTGATGCCACAGGAACCCTGGACTCAAAGTTCTTCAACATTTTGATTGATAATTTGAATGAGGAAGTTCAGGGAATGTTTATCATATTTGCAGATGACACTAAACTAGATGGCATAACTGGAAGCCATCCAGAGATGTGCAACATAAATGGACGGGATAATAATACCCAAATAAATCCAATTCCTTCCCTCTAGAATCTGCAGACTTCATCTCATGCTCATCCCAGCCCTACCCAGTGAACCAAGCCAGGAAGTCCACAAACACTCACAGAAACCTGGTTTCATGACTGGCAACCTTCCCCATCCACCATTCCCAGTGGCCCAACTTTCTTCCCAACTTGTTGCTGTTGGCAACAGCAGCACACGAGGGTGACTGCAACTGCCTGTGCAGTGTGTGGGACTCAGTTCCTGGCAAGGGCCTGCAAAACCTGGGGTGTGCTAGCCAGGAACTTGGACTCTGGGCCAAGAAGCTGAAACCAGGGAATCCTCCTGCAGATCTTCTGCACCACACAGAATCCTTGCACATCCCTAGCTATGATCCCTGGAAGGTATCAACAAAATTCATGGTGATCTTGATAGGCTGTAAAAGTGGGCTGAAAGCAACACAAAGAAGTTCAATAAGGACAAAGTTATGCAGCTGGGAAAAAGAAAACGAGTAAATTGTTACAAGCTAGGGGATACTTGGCTCAGCAATACTGCAAATGGGAAGGGTATTGGAATTCTTGTAGATCACCAGGTCAATATTAGTCAACAATGTGATGTGGCTACAAAAGATGCAAATGGTATTTTGGGTTAGATTAACAGATGTGTCATGGAAAGTGGTAGTATTTCTCTACTCGGCACTGGTTAGGCCCCATCTGGATTACTGTGTCTAGTTCTGGACACCACAGTCTAAGAAATATGCAGACCAGCTGGAAGGGTTCAGAGGAGAGCAACAAGGATGATCCAGAGACTGGAAACAAAGCCATGTGAGGTGAAATCGAAAGAAGTGTGCTTGTTTAGTCTCAAGAAGAGAAGACTGAACAGATATATGATATCACTCTACAAGTGAAAGCCTGTCACATGGAGGAGGGGCAGGATCTCTTCTCGATCATCACAGAGTCCAGGACATGGAATAATGGGCTCAAGCTACAGGAAGCCAGTTTCTGGCTAGATATCAGGGAGATTTTCCTGAGTGTCACAGCAGTATGAAAATGAACCAATGACCATGGGTGGTTGTGGGCTCTCCCACACTGGAGGCATTCAAGAGGTGGCTGGACAGCCGTCTGAGAAGATGGTGTAACTAACAGTCCTGCACTGAACAGGGTGTTGCGCCTGTTGACCTTCTTGGCCTCTTCTAGAGATCCTATTCTATGGTTCTATGATACCATAGAATGCACGATCATTCGTCTGCCATTATCTTTTCCAAAGCCATTTCTTTACTATCCTATTGAAAGAGAATGGTAGAAAACTGTGAAAACATTTTCAGCATGAATTTTGAATAAAGGTATATGCAGAGTGGTTATCATTAAATGAAATGTACAATAAACAAAAGCTACAGTACCACAGTTGAAATGTAGCTACTGTACCACAGTTGTAGCTGTGAAATGTAGCTATGTACCACAGTTGATGTGCAGTTGCCAGAGGTCTTCCCAATATTAGATTTCTGTGGACTTGCCAGATGTCCATTGTCTGACATCTCTAAGAGCATCTTCAGAGGATATTCTGAAACAGATTTCAATTGACTGAGTTGCAAACAGTGAATCAGTTATTTGCTCATCTTTAAGAGTCTGTTAGAGGGCAATCCTATGTATTGTAACACCTCCTTTTCAAGAACCAGGGGCAGATAGTTCAGAAATTTTTCTTCATCCTTGGTTCCCCCTGTCCCTGCTTGTGAAAATCCAACCTTCTGGTATCCAGTACAGGAGACAGACACTGTGGTTTCTGAAGCTGTGACCTCCACATTCTGTTCCTGATTAGATTAAACCAAGGAGCTGCCAGATGAGTAATCAAGTTGTTATAAAATATCAGGTCTTGCTGGAGAAGGAGTTTATAGCCTTAACTCAGTGAAGTGTCTGGAATGTTCTTAGCTAATAGGAGAGATTTGCTTAAGACTTTCCATTGCTACTTGCATGTAATTTTGGAGTGGGTTTGTAAAAGCACAGCTCTGGGTTTGGATAGATGGCAACCCATCAAAGCATGTATAAAAAACAAGCACTTACATTGTGTTTTGGATGAAGTGAAAGTGAGTCGGGGATGCAAAGAAAGAATATTATAGCTAGAAACGAGGAAGGCCATTCTTTCTCAACAATGCATTAGAACAATTACAGTTTCTCAAATTGCACATTGAAAGAGGTCAAGTTTAATTTCAAGTAGGTCGAAGTCCATCCATACTATATATTTGGGTGGAAAGCTATTAGGATAGTTATTAAGGCTGAACAGCACTTTAGTGCTTTTGATTCTTTTTGTTAACTTTTCTTATGGGAAGTTACAACACCATGTGAAAAAAAACAAATCTGGAAGTTTCTTCATATCATATGAAGAGTAAACTGGAGGAATTAAGGTAATCTGGTGGTGTATAGCATATTTTCTTGCAAGAACTTCTTGCAAGAGGTCAAAAACAAATAATGGGAGATGATCAAGTCTAGGAAAACTAAGGAAAGTGCTAACCTTTTCCCTGTTATGAACAGATGTCCTGTTCATGTTTGTAACAGGCAATAAAAGATGGCTTGTTTATTGCATAATTTGAAAACAGAATTTTGTACTACAGCAGAAACACAAGCAAAAGAAGTATGAATGACTTGGCCATCCTCTTTGCATTCTTCCATGTGTGTGAAGTGGAAAGTCTTTGCTGTGGAATGTGCTTTCGGTGTTGGAAAGAAACACACATTTTAATGTGGGAGGAACATTAACATTAAATGAGCATCAGTGCTGTATAATGCTTAGAGTGCTGGACTGGAGCTTGGGATATCCACGTTCTATTCCCCACTCAGCCATGAAGTTCCCTGAATAACTTTGGTCATGTCACTGACTGTCAGCCTGATGTCAACCTACATAAAAGGGCTGTTGTGAAGATATAATGGAAAGGATTGGGATTATGTAAGCTATCTCAGGATCATTGCAGGAGAAAAGTGGGACATAAATATAATTAATAAATAAGTAATCATTAATAAATAATGTGTTGATGTCCTAATAGGATGTCCAAGCAATACCTGGATACTGTATTGTGAGGTAGGCTCAAAGGTGTTCATAAGTGTTGCTGCACCCAGAGACACCCTCCCCCTGTGCCTGCAGAGGGCCCTGTTGATACCTGTGAGTCTATTTTGAAATTTAAATTGCATTTTGAATTGCTGGGAATGCTTTAAAGTGAAGCACCAGTGACTTGACATCTTTATCTACCAAATACTTTCTTAAAAGGAAAAGGTGGTGGGTGGTTCAAGGTTGGTTCTTCACTTTGAAGTGCTCCTGCCATCCTTGGAACAAAATAAAGGAAGGACAGGATGGATTCCATTGCTTAGCACCAGGTAAGGGGGGAACCTTGGGAGTGCCAGCAGACCAACTCGGGAAGGGCTGTGGAAGACCCAATAAATTGTGGGGAGGAAATGGGGAAAGTGAGAAAAAGAGTGCCGGATCAAGTGGGAAAGAGCATTTTGGACAGGAGTTCCAAAAGAAAGAAAGAACTGTGGGTTCAAAGGAGTGGAGGTGGACCTGAGTGTTCAGTCATTATGCCTGCCCTATATATTCAGGTTCTTAGGCTAATTACTTGTCTTTGAGCCTGACAAAATGGCATTGGAGAGACATTTCCACTGCCCTACAGCTGTTTACTCATGTGAAAATCCCTCTAATGCTAATAGAAAATATACAGGACTGCACTTGAAATCAGTTTTGGTAACATGTCATTGCTTGTGCATGGAGGTGTTTGATTTTCACAACAGTGAGCTGAACACACACACACTTATTACAGACGCAGCCTCTTTTCTTCAACTGCAATGGTTTTTCTTCAGGTCTGTCAGCATGTTAGAATCAATGAAAATACCCAGGTTAAAACACAATACATTTTGTATGAAGATAGATTTTAGTGGAGCATGCAGAAAATAAAAGAAGTTGCTATGGATATTAGTTACTGCCCATCAGGAACTGGATGTGTGTTCTGCACTTTTCTGCTGGGGAAGCTGTGCTGGCCCTTGAAAGCAAGGAGCATGGGGAGACAGTCTACCAAGGAGCCTCAGGGGTCTAGATGAGATCTAGACTTTCTCTTAGATGCCTTGCAGATTCATCATCCCCATGTTGTCACTTGCATTCTGATACTGGAGCCAGGAAGAAGCATTTTTGTTTATAATCTCACATTTCCTTCAGGATAGTTTTCAGGTGTTCTATGCAAATTGCATAACCTGCTCATTGCGCACCCAAGAACCTAGAAAGAGCTATTTGTGGTCACATAAAAATGGGAACATAAAAGTTAACCTGGGAATTTATTGACTCATGGGAAATACACCTGTAAAGTAAATAAAAATAAGGCAATAAGCAAAGTAGGGCAGGAGCATACACAGAGAGCAAGAGCCATTACAGTGTATGGTTTGTGTTGCGTTTTTAACAGCCTGGGTTTAAAAGCTTTCTCAGTGCTCTGCTAGGCGAGTGAAGAGACTCTTCAAGTCTTTCTCCCAGGGTTCAGGAGCATAATTTTGTTTGATCGGAGCTCGCTAGGTCTTTAAAAAGCAATCCTTTACCATTTGTTACATGTATATCCATCTTTCTTCCAAGTAGCCCAATGCAGCCTGCATGCACATCCCTTTCTCCATTTTATCTTCACAGCAAGGTTAAGGCCGAGAAGCAGGTCACCCAGTGAGCTCCATGGCAGAGTGGGAACGAGAATCCAGACCTCTCCATTCCTAGTCTAACTGCTGCATGACTCCAGACTTTGATCCACTCCCTTCAAGAAGGAGCATAAGTTCTGAAAATTTCAAGTAGATTGGAAGGAAAGTAATACAATTGCAAGTAGTGCAAGACTTCCTGGGTGTCTCCCAGTGAAATCCATGGGAATGAAAATATGGGAAAATAGCTTAAATCAAGGATGAAGTGAATGTCATTCTACCAAATTCAAAACAAAGTGACCAACTGAGGGTCATCATAGTGAAAATGGAAAGGAAATGTTTCCCTTGCAGAGTCCTAGAGAATGCTGCTTGTTCATGTCCAATTATTTAGATTAGGGGTCTAACGGAGCTATTTGAGAGAACAGTTTTAACATAGTCTTGAGGCCAAGATTCTGCACCTGAAATTCTGCCAATGGGAATGAGTTTCCAGTGACCGACAACTTCTGTTGGATGTTCCCCGGAACATTCATGCAGTGAAACATTGCTCTGAAACCACATTACCTCATGACAGCAAGAGTATTAATTTAGGGCTTCTTGCTGGAAAAGATTTAGGCATTCAGAAAAGCCAGTAGACCTCTTCATTATAGGCTATAGAACATAACTGACCCGGAGACCCTTGCTTTTTAGCATGCATTTCATTATTGGTTGTAGGAGCTCACAATGGCAAGATCTGTGGCTTAATTACATCCTGTTCTGTCTTTTCCCATTGTTGCAATGTACATTTCTACATTTGCCATGGTAATGACTAACAGCTTGGTGCTGTACATGCTTACCCAGAAATAAATTCCATTGAGTTCAATGGAGTTTCGTTCCATGGATATGTGCATGAGGTCTGCATCCTTATCTTACTTCTGTGGTTACCTGGGCCCTGCTGATGCAAAATGCCAATATAATGAGCTACTTTATTAGCTGTACTAGAAAGGCTTGTCAGCTCCATTGTTTTGTTCATCTGCACTGATTTTTTAAAAAACTATAAAAATATTTCTAAAGTAATGACAGAGAGTAGGCCTTAAAAATCCAGCCCTCTTTGGCTTACTAAACATATTCACTGTTCAACAAATTTCTACTTAGCTGAAATTTCAGCACCAGGCAAAAGCAGAGAGCAAAATCCAAGGCAGCAGCTGCTTCTCTGGTACTGCTGTAGCATCCATGGCCAGCATTTCTAACAGGAGCAAGCATTGAAGAAGCTACCTCAGGAATTAGTGGAAATGCTTGTTTCCAGAATGGGATGGGTCAGCACTACTTCAATCTGGGGGATCCACTGACCTGTCCCATACCAGGAATGAGCATTTTTGCTCTTCCTGATTACTTCAGGAGCTGCTGGCTTTCCATCCTGCCCTCTTTATTTCTCTTGGGCCTTTTAACCTCAGCAGAAAAGGGCCACCACAGCATTGGTTCACTTACTGCTTGAATGGATTAAGCTAGAAACTGCTCTGAAGAGGACTCAGAAGATGAGAAATGTGTTCGTCAAAATAAATTGTTCTCATTATTGTACAATCCCTTGAATTGGCAGAAGCATATCCCATTCTACACAATTGCTTTATTGTAGTGTGCTACAAAGGAAGGAGTAGGCGCCTTGTTCCTACAAGCAGCAGAACAAGGTGGAAGGCAACTGCAGCTCTGTGAGATCCTAGGCTGCACTGCTTCCCATTATCATAGTATGAAGGCCCTGCAACAGCCAGACAAGCAGAAACTCATTCTGATAATCAGGGTTGCAATCAATGTATTCCTCTCTGTCCATCCATCAGTCCTTCCTTCCTTCCTTTTTTAATGAAAGTTTAATGTCAGCAATTTTTACCAATCTGTACAAATAGACATTTTAGAACATGCTTTCTTAGTTCCAGGCCAAGTAATTCAAGGCGGACTGCTATTGGACTGGCACTCCTTGGGTAGAAACCTCTGCAGCTGGAGGTGTCTGAGTGCCCAGTGCCCTGTCAAGCTCCTACCAGCAGGGCTGGAGGAACGTGGAAGGCTCCTCTGCTTCGTCAGCCTCCTTTCCTGCACGTTCTGCCAGACCGGTCTCTGAAGCTGTCCAGCCGACGCATGAGGGCAGGGGCCGGGAGGCGTGTGGAGCCAGTGAGTACATGGCCTCTTCCCACCCAGCCCACTTCCTGCCTCAGCATGCTGTTGCCTCCCTCCTGAAGTCATGATGCTTGGGAGGGGGAGGCACCATGGAAAGTGCATCTGTGTTTGTGTGCGGGCTGTCCTACTCTGGCAGCCGTAACACTGCCTATGGCTTCCGCAGCCGCAGCAGCGGTGGCAGGGAGATTCACACTGGCAAGGGCCATAGGACTGCTCTTCAAGTTTTACTTATTTATTTACCATGTGCGTTGCCCTGAACTGAAAGCTCTCAGAGCAACATGCACAAAAACACTATAAAACACAATAAAACCAGTTCAATTCAGTAAGAATGAAGAAAAACCAAGGCAGTTTTTAAAAGCCAATGCTAAAACATCAGAAACAACAGACACTAAAACAGATTTTTTTAAAAAAATGCTGTGGAGGTAGAAACACTTTTAGGAGCACTTTAAGATGTATCTGGGTAGCAGATGTACAGCTAATTAAAAGTCCCAAGAGAATAAAAAGGTCTTCGCTTGGTGCTAAAGGATCAGCACAAAAAGTGCCTGACGGAAGGGCATTTTGCAGATGTGGAACTCACTGAAAATTCAAGGGGGTTTCTTTCTGTGCCAATTTGATGTCTCTTACTCATAAGGCCACTAGAAACCTCTGAAAATGTTTGCACACAGCACTTGGATAAAACAGCAAACTCCCAGCAAATCAGTTTGTTTCTTTTCTTTTCTTTTTCCAGGCTAAAAGGGGAACTATCTCAATCCATCTCAGGAAAGTTACAGCTATTTTCACAGCATACTGTAGGGCAAATATTTAATCAGGGTAACTGTATACCTCGAGGTGTCACAGATGAGAAGGACTGTATGAAGAAGACCCATGCCACTTGACTTCTGTCTGGCATTTTGCGTTTTGCCTGTCCACAAAAATAACTGAGAAAGTATCTGTTACAATGACCCAGGTTCTGCCGTCCAAATCTCCTCAAATTACAGGCTTTCCCTCAAAGATAATTTAGAATGGGGCGTAATGCATGGCTGTGTTACACTCTACCACTCTCTGAATTTGCTCTAACTTGTTATTAGTACACTAAACTGCAGTGGTCTGTTCAAAGGCTTTTCTATAAATAAAGAGTCTCCTGGCTGGGCAGAAGACAATCTCTACCACCAGCAGCTCCAGTGTTATTGATTCTCCACTTTCAGCCACCGCATGGAGGAAAGTTCAGAGTGGCTTTGAAGTGAGAACCCTGTACATCTTTGACAGCTACAAGATACCTGAAAATCTTGGCAAAATTGGGCATCAGTAGCGGTATTATGCAGCCGCTTCCTATCACATTGCTTGCTTTACAGCGGAAAAGAATCTTTCTTTCTTGCCCAGTGGCTGTTTTGAGGTGGAAAACCAGATTGGTGGGCCTCAGGCTACAGTGTTTTCTAACAATCTTAGAAGCCTTTTTTGCTTCCTGGGTAGCTCAGGACGGAGGAAACAAATAATTGATATCTTTGCTTATATCCTGCTTTTCTGCCAAAACAATGGCACTAAGTATGCTGATAATGACATGTAGACTGAGAAAAGCATTCTAATTAAAACACAACATGGGAACAAAGAAGTTAAAAGCACAATGAACAATATGACAAAAGAAACAAGCACACCCTTTCAGGCCATCTGACATGGAAGTGGTCCGTTTGAATAAAATATTTTTGCCTCCCAGTAGAAGGACAACTGAGAGGTGCTAAACTAAGTTCCTTGTCAGGGACTTTGAAAGGCTGGGGGTGCCCACTGAGAAGCCCCCCTTTGTGTGTGTTTCCACCTTACATGTTTCCAGCACTGGTGGAACCAAGGGAAGGGTCGGAAAGATCTGAAAACTTGAGCAGGCTCATATGGGAGAAGGCAGACTTTCAGGTACTGTGATCCTAAATCATATAAGGCTTTATAGATCATTGCAGCACTTTGAATTGTGCCGCATAAAGTGCATTGCAGTAATCCAGACAGAATGTTACTCCCTCAGCCTCAAACTCTAAGCTGGTTTCTTGGCTTCCATGGCAAGACCATAGACCTAATTGACTTAATGGATCTGAGTTTATGAGATGTGGTTAATAAATGTAGGTGGATACATGGAAGGAAGAGAAGAACTATATTGATACCTTTAAATAACATAGTAAAACAGAATCCTATTCAAGGCTTCAATCTGGCATTACTAGAAATGTCCCATTCATTGTAGAGTATATTTTCTTTTCTCTCATCTTTAGTATAACAAAGTAAGATCTTAACAGAGGAAATGTCTACTTTGAGCCAATCATTACATGTTTTTGCTCTTGTGTCTGTGTCTTTTCATTTGCAATATTTAGCAACATGTGGCAACCTGCATGGCTTTAGCTGAGGCCCCTAAGATGTGGGGCATTATTACTGGAGAAGTAAGTAGCGTGCACCTTTCAAACTAGTGTTGAAAATTACTAAGTAGGCTTCTTTCTTTCTTTCTTTCTTTCTTTCTTTCTTTCTTTCTTTCTTTCTTGTGTATCACAAAGCTTTCACCAAACTTAGAAAGGCTCACCTATCCTTTTTGTAATCCAGTCTTCACCAGATTTTTGGACTTCAGCACCCATCAGCCCCAGCTAGCATCCCCCATAGTTAGGAAGGCAGAGAGTTGTAATTCAAGGCATATGGAGAGCATCAGGATTGGAGAGGGCTGCTATAATCGATGTCCTGTGCTTACCCTGAGAATACACAGGGAAGGACGAGCCTGCTTTCACTTTCCTACTCTAATTACTTGGTTTGGAGAAATGGGTGGAGGCTTCAGTGTGCTTTCTCTGTTCATATTTGTCTTTACTTATTTTATGTATAAAGTTTCACAGTGTTGTAATAACACCAAGGAAACCTGCTTAGTAACTGGGCGCAAAGCTGCTCCTGGCTGGACAGAATAGAAACTAACACGAAGGGAAGCAGAACTGCACAAATCTTCTGCCCAGGACCTTTCTCGCTAAGGGGAATCTCAGAAACACACTCTTCTAGAAAAGACTAGGATCATATTTCCAGTTCCCACAACTGGCATGCATCCTATGATAACAACAGCTGTATCTCTTGAATCCCGGGACCTTTGAGAAAGAGGACCATGCAGGGATTGCAGATACAAGGAGATATTCAGACTGAAAAGATGGGGACACTAGTTGATATGACTAAACACAAACTCAAAAAACTAACATTTAACTGGAATTCTGGATTAGGACATTGGGAAACATATCTTTGCATTTTGCAAAGTCCAAGCCCAGTAAAAACCAAGCCAAGCCCGGTCCTACCACCTCTGAAGTTTGAGCTTGAATTAGAATGGATTTAGCATGGTGTTAGTCCTTCCTAAAGCCTCTGTCCCCTTCTTTTCCCCATAGCTTAAGTATGGAATTCCCTATGACAAGATGTAGACAAATTAATAGGGTAGATTCATAGAGGGTAAGCCTGTCATGTATGCTAGTTGTGGTCACTGTGTGTTTATACTTTAAGTATGTCCTATTTGAAGAAGTATTTGTTTTTATCTGTCCTAAATATCTCACCAATCAGCCTAGTTGGATGGCAGGGTCTAATATTACGAGAAGCAGGAAACATCCCCCTATACATTTTCTTCACACCATGCATAATTTTATATACCTCTATTATATTACTTCCTTTCCCCCCTAAATAACCCTAAATGTTGCTGCAGCTGCTTGATCAATTTGGTTGCCCTTTTCTGCCCCCTTTCTAGTAGAAGTAATTTAGAAAGGTGACACCAATAAATTAACACAAAATCAAAAAGACTCACTGCATAGAAGACCCATTTTCTCCACTATTTACTTGATTTTTTCGTGAAAAGATTCTTCACCTCCCATTCATGTTTCAAAAAAGGACCCCCGAGAGAGAGAGAGAGAGAGAGAGAGAGAGAGAGAGAGAGAGAGAAATCAGAAGTTTGTGTGTTGTTAAGGGTTAAAAATGGGTAGATAGGAAGAGAGGTCTGTTAGTGGCTGGGAAAACTAGGGAAAGAAAGCTCAGATTCCCCGGAGATACTTTGGCCTTGTATTCTGCCCATCTAAACCGGTTGCCTAGTGGAGCTACATTTGCTATAATTGCCACAGATTGTAATTGCAGAACCGTGCGCCACATATACACCCTCTTATTATGCTATATAGGCAGAGCATTTCCAGTAATTCTGGGTCAGCGCAGCCTTCAAGTTCCTTGACAGGGTGGTGGTGATTGTCTTGTAGGAGCTTCAACAATGTTCCCCAAAGAGCATAAAGAAGAAAATATGTTGTAATTATTACACAAACAACTGGCTTCTGTGACAAGCTCTGTAGCCCTTTGCTGATAATCCCCATGTGACATTTCAAACATCTTCATGTGTTGAAAAGAAAAGAAAAGAAAATCCCAAATCATAACCTTTTGGTATGACATGAAGGCAAAGGGAACCTAAACTGGAACCCAGCTCACTTATCAACCCTGGCCAGAATTGCAAGTACGTACAACCAGTAGCTGGGCTGCATTTTGTACACTCAGGACACTCACTGAGGCCCACATCCAAGGAGAGGCCTGCTGACAAGAGTTCACTGGATGTGCTCCTTCTCATTACCATGGCAACCTGCCTATTTGTAGGCCTCTCACATTGGTCCGACAATCAAGGTGGTAAGAAGACAGTTCAATGGTTGACAGTGCCTACTTGCTCACCGGCTATCTGTCCATCAGACATACTATTGATAGCCTCAATGAGAATGAGGGGAAAGAGAAACAGCAGTTGGTGACAATGATGGGGTGAGAGCAGAGTCACAGAAACTTGGAGCTAGCACTGTGTGTACCAGGACAGGGCATCCACCTTTGGTCAGTGGGCTGGATGACATCAAGGGGGTCAGGACCTCAGTCACATTCAGTGGAGATGGGTGGCTCCAAAGTCAGTGGGGTAGTGTATCCACTTTGGATTGTGGTCTGAACTTTTAATACTTACCCATAGCGTTGAACCTTTCTGGGGACAGGGCATTGGTTCAGCACCATGAATGGCTCTGTTGAAGTTCAGACTTGACAGACAGAATAGATACATCACCCCAGCAGCACTGGAGCCACCAACCTTCCCTGGCTGAACCCTGAACCTTGTGAGCCATTCAGAGATGAAAGTGATTGGATGTGCTAGAAATATGTCAGATGAATAAATAATTAAACCTACTCCCATGATACCATCTGCCCTGCCCACTTTATTGTTTTCCTTTGAGTTGGGTTGCTCCCTCCATGTGGGTGGCATCCCAGTCAAGGCATGAACAGCCAGGGAAGACACCTGGCCAGTGCTCACAAAAGCTGGCTCATGTGAGTTCCAGGCAAACTGGGCTACTTTTCAATGCACCACTTGCAGCTGGATTGAGAAGCAAGTGGTATGAGAACCAGGGGCCGGGCCTGACTGGTTGGCAAGAGCTGGCTGCTGGCAGCCCCAGCTAAGTGGTGAGGAAGAATCCCCGGCTGAGTCTCCTTTGTACCACTTCCGCTCTGATGGGGAGGGCAGGATCAGGGTCTGTGAAGGGCGCTCAGCTCTCCACAGATGTTTTGGACCACCTTTTGCCATCGTCTAAAATTTGTACTGTGCTGCTTTCAAAGAACATAGAGCAACAGGTAAGCAGGATAGAGGCCTGTTTCATTCAGGATGGGATCGATTAGCAAGCAGCCTGAAAGATAACTAGCCAGACAAAGCAAGAGAAATATAATATTTTGGTTCAGAGTCCAGAGTCTCTCCAGGATACTGAGCTCAGCCAGTTCTCCTTAGTATTGCTAAGCCTTTTTCTTCCAAACATTTCTGGCACAACAACTCTTGTGCCTGGGCTGTAGCTTCAGGTTTCAGGTGGAGACACACACTGTGGAATGCTTTTCCATCCAATACAATAAAATAGAAAAGTATCCACATAAAAGGCTAGGTGCTGTGGAAGAAGTATTTCAGCCCAGTTTTTTCTGACACTCTATGAGCATGGAGAGAGAGAAAGAGGGAGAGACAGGGAAGCTTCCCATCATATAGCCCCCTTACTGTCTGAATGTTAGAGTCCAGATACAGGCCTACCATTTCAGAAAGAACTAGGACTAAATCTTCCTGACTGAAAATCACACCTATTAAGTATACAGTTGCCTCTCAAGAAAGTACCTTCGCAACATTCACTCAGTGTTCCTTGGATTGTGATACCCAGTCCTGTCTAGATAATGATGGATGTGGATGGGAGGTGTCCTTAGCTGTGAGCAAGAATTCAAATGGGACCCTAGTGGGGAGCATTGCGTCCCTGTCTCCTGTAAAGCTCTGGGGAGGGCAACGCTATGGCTTTGCCCGTTTGCTTCAGAAATTCCAGTGCTGGAAAGGGAGCAAGGCAAGCCCCTAAAGAGCTTTTCTCAGTGAAAGTGCTCATGAAAGGATGGAGTGCTACTGATGGAGAAGACTGATAAGGTGAGTTTCTGAGTGTGTGTCAAATAATTGGTTTGAGACTGAAGGGCTGAATCGAGTGCTTTGGACGCAGGGCAGAACAGTGGGCAGTGCTCATCTTTGAATGTTCGCTTTTAAAAGGCACACATGGGGGAGGGGCAGAGAGGAAGATGGGGACTCTCAGCCAACTGATGTTGCCTGCGCTGGCCAGTCAGGGCTGCATACTCGTGCAAACACTTTTCACACTTCACTCCGTGGCCAGGCCACCTCCACTGTGGCTACAGGCTTGCGGTGCTCACTCTGCTGGCTGACAGCACCCAAAGAGCTGTAGATGGTCCTCATCCCGAACCCTCAAACTCTCTGCCAGAGCCAGAGCAGACTGGTGCCCGGAAGTCAGCAGTTCAACCACAGCCCAGTGGCTGAGCTTGCTGATAAAATGATTTGGTCTTTCCAAAACTTGTCTAGTGAGTGTAGTGAGAACTGCAGCAGGGACTTACTGATCCACTGATGTTCACTAAGCCACCACACCACCCCTTCCTCTCAAAACAGAAGCTTGCCCTAAATATGAAGATAAGATGAAAATGGATACATGCACAATTTTGACAACAAAGTCCTCTTGCCTCAGAACCATGAAGAATACTGGAACCTGGTCTCCAAACCTGGACTGGGCCAAGATATTTTTCTGCCTGAGGCAAAGCATAAGGTGGGACTCCGAACACCAGGTCCAAGTATGGAAGCTGTTGAGACTGGCAGTTGAGCCTAGAGATGGAACATTTAGCATCACCTCTGAGGAAAGCATGCTGACTTAGGGAGCACACAGATCTGTCCTCCAAGATTCCCCAGAAGGGATGGCAAATCTGTTTCTTTGCTTTCACCTACATACATTTTTTTTTAAAAGACCCAGTTTCTTTTTCTTCCAAATATGAAGAACTTTGCAAATGTTGGAAAATTCTTAGCAAGTACAAACAAATGAAGTTCACACTAGGGATGGAATTAACACTGTCAGAATCTGTCTTTCCAAGCATTCAGGGGCTTCCTTTTGGGCTTGGCCTAGTCTTCTAAAGCGACCTGAGCTGAGGTAAAGTCCATGCAAACTCACTGATCCCTGGTTGCCTAACAAGCCACCTTCTTCCATGTCAGCAGCAGCAGCAGCAGCAGCAGCCCTAAAGGTGGCTATATTTATTTATTTATATTAATTTATTTAACACTTTTGTGTACCGTCTCATAGCCACATGGCTCTCTAGATGGTTTTCATGATATT
The DNA here is from genome assembly GCF_004798865.1 of Varanus komodoensis. Classification (NCBI taxonomy): domain Eukaryota; kingdom Metazoa; phylum Chordata; class Lepidosauria; order Squamata; family Varanidae; genus Varanus; species Varanus komodoensis. The sequence continues at coordinate 11,146,172 of NW_025335349.1, read as the reverse complement.
TATTATTTAAAACATTTGTATGCCACCCAATTGTGCCACAGCACCTCTGGGCAGCTCACAATCACAAGATAGATAAAAACAAAATAAACACATAATAAAAACCATAAAACATTAAAAACAACAATAAAATGCAACAAAAATCCAAAACAAAGGTCATATGGCAATTAGTTATTAATTTTTTTTAAAGGAAGGTCTTCTCCTGGTACCAAAAAGAAATTAAGGAAGGCATCAGGCAAATCTTCTTGGGGAGAACATTCCGAATATGATACAAACCGTAGAGGGTGCCAAAGACAGACAGTGCTTATGCGGTGCTTGGGAGGGCGGAAACTGATTTTCCAGAGCATGTTCCATGACTGAGTGCCCCATGACCAGCCTTCTTTGGTGCCAGAAGGGGCTGCCATTTGAATGGCTGCTCCGGTGTGTGAGTGGGCACAGCTTCTGCAGCATATGGGGCTCAATTTCTAGCGAGTGCCCTTGAACACTGGGTGTGTTCACCAGGAACTTGGACTCTGGGCCTCTGCAAACAAGACTGGCATCTGGGGAGACAAGGCCAGGCCAGAGAATCTGATGGGTTCCCAACCTGTGCAATTCCTAGCACTTCCCCAGTTCACATCATCTGCACCTAGTTCACATCAAATTTGCATCAAATTTGCATCAAATTTGCCGGTACAGCTATTCCCAGCACAGAGAGAACCATGATGCTACCTGCCATAGAGCTGTTGGACATGGACCTGTTGGAAAACAGAAGTGGCACCTCTAATTTTACCTCAACTTGGCTGCCAATGCCCGGAATCAGACCCAGGCTTTCAAGCCAACACATTCAAAGGGCTGGGCCTGGATAGATGAAAGTGGGTTTATTTTTCCCTCACATTCAGGTGTTTAATCTAAAGTTCTTTTTGTCCTGAATATGGAGGACTTGGAGTATTTCAGTAAATAGTTATCAAAATCAAACTGGAACCGAGTTCTCACCCATCCCTACATCCCAGCATTGGCCGGCTCTGCTCCAAACCAAAGCGACTGAAGAGCCTTTTCATTGAAAGAGCCAGAGGAGCCAGTCAACCCAAGTGTTCATTTCAAGAAGTTTCTTCTCCAGAAGAAGGATGGGCAACAAAGTGTAAACTCTAGATCTTCTCAATTGCAACTACAGAAAACTGGAGTAATCATCTAGAGTTAAAATATATTTCAGCATTAGTTTCCAGTATATGGAAACAACAGCAACTTTATCAGGCCAACAGTAGATATATACATTGTGAAAAGATCCTGTGCTTTCAAGCCAGAGAAGGGTGTGCTTAAATTTCAATTTAAGTCATATTGAAAGCCCTAGTCCTGCCTAAAATTAGATTATAAAACTATGTTTTCCACTTTACAGTATCAACACGTCTTTCCTCCCAACTCTTAACTCCTTTTTCTAAAGTTAATGTAGTAGCAATGCTACTTGCTGAACTCATGCAGGCTGCAAAGGGTTTATTTCTTTAGACAGAGCTCCAAATTGAAGTCAGTGAGCCAGTTGTAGCTCTGCTGCTGTTATAGATGAATGGACTTGCATTTGACAAGGAGGGGTAACGGCTGAGCATCCACTGACCCTGCGAAGCAGACTTGGTCTTTATTTCAGATGTCGATAACTCTTTTTCCTTACAGAAAATGACATATCTTGGCAATTTCTGGGTGCTGTGTTTCTGCCTTCCAGACAGATACAATTGCAAAATATATCTCAGTGGGTAGTGGACCGCAATAACCTTGATAAATATGTTTTCATTTACATAAACATTGCCTATAACAGTTTAGCAACTCCAGGAAATTGTTTTAAATCCCAACAGCCCTCTAAAAGCACTTCTCCAAGGGCTGGGCTTCGGGAAGTAAAGCATTACAGGAGACTATGGCTGGCTGGATAGGAGCCTGTCAGGGCAAAACTTGGCCAGGACGAGAGGTTCCCCATCCCTGCTTTACGGCTGATCTTGGCATGGGAACTGACCCAGCAGCTTGGCAAGGAGGGGCAAGGAAGCTGTGAGCACTCATGTTTCCGTCCTCTGGACTCCAGGACTCCAGCTTTTGAGGGCCTGGCCTTGGCACCATAGGGGGCCAGCAGGCCATAGTGGGTGGCCTTACACTGTGTGGGCCATGGCAGGGTCTGCGCTCTCCTCTTCCTGGTAGTGCCACCAGGACACTTTTGCTGCCACCACACTGGCTCTTGCACAAGCAGAGCAGCCACTGTGCATGCAGAGAGAGTGAGGAGCTGCTTTTCCTGATTGTTTCCCTATGGCTATAGTCTCTGCTCCATAACCTGACCCATGTAAACCTCTCTGTCATGCCCTCTGCTGTAGATTCACTTTGGCTTTGGGACGAGTCAGAGTCTCTGAGTTTCCCATCTCTGAAATGCACAAATGGCTTCCTCCTCACTGTTACGCTGCACACATAGGCTTTGTATGGTGTAACCTGTAGCCTGGGGAAAGGAAACCTGATGTTCTCTGGATATTTTGGATTACATTTTCTATAATCCCTGACAGTTAGCCATTTTGGCACAGGTTGACAGAAACTGTAGTCCAAAACAGCTCCTTCTGTAACCTGTGGTTTCATTTATCTGTTTGAATGAGCTTCAATTTCTTGACTTCCACTTCCAATACAGTTTAGTGTCCAAATTGCTTGGGATTGATCTTCGTAACTTGCTAGGTGGAGATGGCCCTGCATGAAGGCAGGGGAAATGGCAGCTGACCTAACAGCTACCTTAGCTCAGCTGGCCCAGAAATGGTCCTCTAAATATATTGGACTACAACTCGGAGAATTCCACAGCCCTGGTCATGCTGGCTGGAGCTGACAGGAGTTGAAATCCCAAATATCTGAAGGGTACATGGCCAGGAAAACTTCTTTGGATGAACAGAATTTTTGGTGGGTTCTGTTGACCTCTGCTTTCAGGCCCTGTCTCTGGGCCCCACACTCCCCATCATGTTTTATTTTAAATATTGGCAGCTGGATTGACACAAACAAACAGAAGGGATGCACCATGCCATGGTCTCTAGTGAAAGAGGAAAGAAATCCAAAGATGTCATGCTATCAATCAAACTGTTTATTATGAGAGAAATTTGTTCTTGAATGCAATGGAAAAAAATCCCCAAGGAAGGGTCTGCATGACTTGAAATGCACTGAATGTACATAGCAGTCCTTCTGGATTCTTTTCTTCTTTTAGTTGAACCATAGAGAATCTGCTCCTTCTGGGTTTCTCTCCCCCGGCCCCTTTTGGCCAGGACAAGAACATTCCATATTCACAGAATCTGAACACTCCGTTTTTCTCAGGCCACATTTCCGTCAGTGCACTTTAATTCATGTGAGCCTGGGGACTGCATCTTCTCTAAGGATCTAACCACTAACTTATCCTCATCAGCAAATTTTCTCAGAGGATGTGTGCTATCAGCCTCCTATCATGGGTGGAGCAGCAGCAGAAATGGTTATTGCCCTGTGAATGCACCGGCCAATGAGCGGGGAGTTGCTCCCTGAAAGCAGTGGAGCCTCCAAACCCACAAAAGATACCCAAATGTTTGACTTCCTGTTTCTGATTTGCAAACCTTTAAAAAAATTCTGCCTTGCTGGGCAGAATCTCTGCCATTCCTCTCTTAATAGGAACCTGGTGTGCAATCCTCACACGCATCTGTGGGCACACACACAGAGCACAACATGGACAGTCCAACTGCAGAAACAATTTGCGCATAGAGATACAAATCCAACTTCAGTTAGTGTTCCCATTATATCCCTCGCAGATGTCCTTTTGCAAAACAGTCACCTGCTGTGCTGTCTGACTTTTGGATAAAATATGACTCTTTTTACCAAAATAAAAAAATAAATAAAAATGAAAAGACATTCTCAAAGCAACAAAATTACATTTCCCTCCCAGTCTGACATAAAGGGATCCAGTCAGGCCAACTAAATTCTATTTACACAGTTTGTTCCCAACAAATTAAATATTATTCAGAAAGATGAATTAGCAACCCTGACTGAGTCATGCATGTGGTCACCATCTACAGGCCTTCAGATTCTGAACTGGAGCTTAGTAAAAAGAACCAAAATGCAAGGTTAAGACAAGAGTAACAAGGCTAAGACAGTCCTCTTTGTGGAGGCCTTTGGAGATCCAGGAGTCTAATGGACTTAGCCAGGTGCCTTTTTTCTTTCTTCTTGGCCTGGTCTTTTTATTGTATTTTATCATTTTTAATGTATTCTAATGATATTTTAATTAATCTATAAATATTTTTAAATGCTTTGTTTTGTTTTGCTATCCTATTGTGAATGTCCCAGAGAGCTGTGGCTATGGCTGGTATAGAAATGTAACTAACAACAACAGCCTGAAAAACACGTGCTTGCTACAGTGTAGTGCAGATTAGTGGGTTCCATTTGGATGAAGCACATGAGATAGATTTAGTTTTATTAATGTAGTTACATGGCCTGATTTACATGAACATGACCTAGGTTAATAAGCTGCAGCATGAATGAACTTTGTGCCATTCTTTCTTCTTGATACCCATGGGTCATATGGTCATATGCCTTATCTACATTATCTGTCTGTCTGTCGCTTTTATATACCATATATAGCCATATATGGCTCTCAGAATGGCTTACAAAAAAAGCTTTGCCTTTGGCATGACTTTTTACTTTTGTGTGTACATCTCAACTGGGCCATTGTTTAGTTTATATAAGCTCATTGAGAAGGCCAAAACTGATTTATCTGTACATTACCAGAAGCTTGACCAACCTCTACAGTAGGGCAGAAGAGCATCTGACCCAAAGAACACTTTCAAGTTGTACTGGGGGATTTCAGCTCTAAGCACAACCTGAAAATTAGAGTCTGCTTAGTACAACCGGCTAACTTTGCGGCAAGAGAATAAATGGCATACAAAACCCGAAACTGGCAACTGTTCCATTTCTTGACTGAGTTGAGGAAAGAAAGACAAAGAATTTCTGAGTACAATGTCCCCAATCCTCCTGCCCAGTTTCTATTTACTTGTGTTCTTCATTTTACCATTTTTGTTTTCTTCTTTGTTCACCACAAATACTTATGAGCCTAATATACTGTGTAATAAAATCATTAAAGTGAAGCAGAGAAAACTGAGAAAATGGTTAAAAGTATTACAGAAAACACCTCTTTGTTATCTCGCAACAATCATGTTTTAAAATCAAAAGAAGTACAGCTATCGTTAAGCAACCCAGTTTGTAGTTTTTAAACTGAACTCAGTCTGTAGTTAGTAAATAAAAATGTGTGGTCTTTTAAATACAGAAATGAGAGAAAAATGGTACCGTTTACATGTTCCATTCATATTTATTGCAACACTATTTTTAATCATGTAGCAGTGTTGGTTCATGAGAAAAATACCAAAAATTACAGTAGGTTTTGATCAGGGAGAAATTGGTTTGGCTCAGCTGGTTATGTGAACTTACCCAGTTTGCACTTCCTGATCCAATATGCAAATTAGAATGCAGTTATACACATTTGCACTTGTCATAATTTTCAGGGGTCTTCGTGGTGATTGGCAGGGCTGGAGACCAGCTGCTTCCAGACTATGTAGCCTGGAAGCAGGGATACGTTCCCCTTAGTGACTCGCCTACACGGAATTGTGCAGCAATAGAGGTCTGCGACACGGGGGGCTCCCCACGTATTCTTGGATGTAGCCTAGGCAAAGGGCTGAGTGGCTGACCAGTGAGGCATGCTAGCTTTCAAGAGGACTTCAGTTTTTCCCCTGCCATGGGCTGTATTCCCATGATAAATGCCAAACAGAGAACAGCTGGTTTAAGTACAGAAGCTCGGGTGTCTGTGTCCTCCCTTATACTCTTCCCTCTCCATCCGAACTCTGGGAACTGCTCTTCTAATAGCCAAACTGAAACACTGCTTTGTTCATCTCCACTCATTTCAACAGGACTTGCTGGTTCCATGTCATAAACATAAAGAAAGAAACAAACAATTCAACCAACCAAAAACACCCCCAAAATACATATATGGACTTTTGGGGGGGTATGTTTAAACATGCAAGTATTTTTGCATATATTTTGTGTATTTATTCACCTGGTATGTTTGTACAAATTTTTGAAATGTACATGTTTTCTTTGCACACTTTTCTAATGAGTAGATTTTATTGGTTGCATTTTTTCCTCTTCTGCAGAATGCATCATGATTTCAGAAATTAAAACCTATGGGCTTCAGATGCAAAGTGCTTCTACATGTTCTGGACTGGGGAATTCCATCAGCAAAATGTGATGGGCTGTATCCCTAAACACTAGCAGGGAAATGTTATCATCCTCATTTCCTGCTTGTGGGATTCCCAGTGGAATCTGGTTGACTACAGTGGGAAAAAGGATACTGGACTGTATGATCCCTTGCTCTGATCTAGCATTGCCCTTGCAATTCTTATTATTATCCTCACCCATCTATGGAAAAGGGTGAACGTTATATATTGGCATTAGGGTCAATTTTGGATAGAGCTAATTTGGATTTCCTGAAACTATAATTCTTAATCTTACCACTTCAAACCATGGTTTCAAATAAAGATTTCTGAGGCTATAGTCAGACCTCATGGTTCAGAGGTCTGGCCTAGTTACCCTCCCTGAAGATGTGTTGTTAATCTGAGATCCCACAGCAAACCAAGATAGGGAGGAAAAAATTCATTTGAGGGAGGAAAAGAGGGTGTGATCCAGCATCATTTTCCTGGTCTTCACACCAAGATAAACATTTAAATTGAGCTGGACCATCACACAGTGGAAGCAACATACAGAAGAACTATATGGAAGAGATGAAAGGAGGACAGACACCTTTGAAGAAGAAGCCTATGAGGAAGAGCCTACAATATTATAAAGTGAGGAGAAAGGTGCTCTGAAAGCACTTGGAAGGAATAGGGGACCTGGAGCAGATGCGGTACAATCAAACTATTCCAAGCAGCAGAAAACGAATCGGTCCACATCCTAAGAATATGTCAACAAATATAGAAAACAAAACAATGACCCACAGACTAGAAACATTCAATATACATTCCAGTCCCCAAGAAAGGCGATGCAAAAGAGTGCAGCAACTATAGGGCCATTGCACTAATTTGCTACACGAGCAAAGTGTTGGTCAATGTATTGCAACAAAGGATATTACCCTGTGTGGAGTGGAAATGCCTGATATTCAAGCTGCATTCCAAAACCAAAGAGATGCTCAAGATCCTAATGCAAATATATGTTGGTTACTGGAATGAACCAAAGAATTTCACAAGATCAGTCTATGCTTTATAAACAAACCAAAGACTTTGTCTGGATTATGAAAAGCTATGGTTGTTCCTGAAAGAAATGGGTGTGCCCCAGGATGATTGTCCTGATGCATAATTTTTATTGTGGACAAGAATCTACTGTTAGGACAAAATATGGAGAAACAGAATGGTTTCCTATAGGCAAAAGTGCATTTTATCTCCCTATCTGTTCAATATGCAAAAAGAACGTATCATAAGGAAAGCTCGATTAGGATCAGAGGAAGGGGTGAAACTTGGCAGATGACACATCAATAATCTGCAGATGATACCATCTTACTGGCACAAAGCAGCAATGAAAGAATTTCTGATGGCAGTGAAAGAAGAAAGCACATCATGAGGACTGCAGCTGAGCATTAAGAAAAGAGAAATCATGAATACAGAAGAATTACACACCTTTAATGTCAGCAGTGAAGAAATCAGAATTGTGAAACATTTTGCCTACCTTGGCTCAGTCATCAATTCAAAGGGAAAGTGCAGCCAAGAAATCTGAAGAAGGCAGGTATGAAAGGGCAGCAAAGGAGGAGCTAGAAAAGATCATCAAATGTAAGGATGTTTCACTGGAGACCAAGGCTAAGATTATCTTCACTTTTGTATTCCTATTGCTATGTATGGGTGTGAAAGCTGGACAGGAAAGAAAACTGAAAGGAAGAAAATTGGTTCTTTTGAATCTTGGTGCTGAAGGAAAACTTTGCCAATTCCCAAAACTGACAGAAAAATGAACAAGTCCAAGAGCAAATCAAGCCCGGACTTTCCCTAGAAGCAAAAATGACAAAACTGAGGCTGTCCTAGTTTGGGCACCAAGAGAGTGCAAGACTCTCTGAAGAAGACAATCATGCTATGAAAAGTTGAAAGCAGAAGTAGGAAAGGAAGACCACCTATGAGAGGGACTGACTCCATGAAGGAAGCCACAACCTTGAATTTATGAGAGCCGAGCAGGGCTGACATGGCTCGGTTATTCTGGAGGGCTTTCATCCACAGGGTCATCATAAGTCAGAGAGGACTTGGCTGCGCATAACAGCAACAAGAGACCATCACAGCAGAGTTAATGGAAGTATGTGAGAGTGAACAGGCCATAGTCTTGAACCACAGTGCAGGAAACGTCCCATTGAATGTGGACTGCACGTGAACTAGCAATGATAATCAGGGAAGCAACATAATGCCTATGAGTATCATCATTTATCCTCCACCCCATACCCTCACCCTTATGGGTAGAATCCCCCTAAGCAAAAGTAAACACTGGGATTTTTTGTTTTTGCCTTTAATCATCTGCTTCTTCATAGTTTCAGCTGTATATGTGGCACATTCAGCAAAGTCTTGCTCTGAATTTTACAGTGTTTATCATTAATATTGTAAAAATCAATTCCAAGTACTCTTATAGGACAATATGGGTTCTATCAAAAGTGTGTCAGGGGAAGAATTAATTTTTGAAATGTCACTATGAAATGCTATGTAAGGGAAATACTAGGTCATTTTGCATCTGACATGTTAGGCTTGGTGAAAGAAAAGAATGAGTCAACTCAAGTATTGCGAAAGTTTGAATACTGCCTTCGCCGTTGACTAGTCTGCCTGCAGTGATGTTGAAAGGTAGTGCAGCACCTTTTTTTGGCTCTACATAGCCTTTTGGAGCACGGTTCTATGCAGGTCTATTAAGAAATAAGTCCTATAGAATCCAATGCACTAGGATTAGGGTTAGGTTATTTTGAGGTCTACATTGATTAGGGTTAGGTTATTTTGAGGTCTACATTGATTAGGGTTAGGTTATTTTGAGGTCTACATAGATATTGAGGTCTACAATTTATAATAGGAATTACTTTTGAGTAGCCATTCATTGGTTTGTACCTTAAAGCACTTGGATCTCAATGGACAAGTCAAGCATCTTTCCATACCACTCTGCTGGATCAAATATATTGAATCTCAGCTATTTGTTCTGTCTTGCTCACAATTCATTACATGTGATCTTCAAAACTTATATGCTTTTTTCAAAAAGAAAAGCAGATTAACTTCTGCTGTATTTCTCCGGTTCAAAGCTCCATGTGACATAATGCACATGACCCCACAACTTCTGTGGTAGAGGCCTTTGTGGAACACCTCACTGATTTATGCGTTATGTTCTCCAGATTATGGCAACAGAGTTTCCTTACACTAGATGCCCTTTGGAGTAGGACAGTGCAAGGTGTTTTAACAAATGTTAAGATGCATTGTTAAGGTAAAATAAAAGGCTTTGTGCATAATGGAGGAAACTGGCAGTGGTGCGGGGGGAAGAGAAATAAGAGGTTTGGTCATTTGGTCTGTATATGGATGAACAAAGTTCCTTGGATATACCTCATAGACTATGTGGGTGAAGAGAAGGACATCCTTGTGGCAAGATAAACAAAAGAACAGATTGCTCTGCACTATCTCCCTGCCATATGTGCTGAAAAACTGCTGTCTGTTGAGTCACAGATTGGAGTGAACGCAACAAATTATCCCCTTGCTTCGCCCTCCTACTGAAAACCATCTGCCTCCATATAACATGGAAACACTTGGTTGAACTTCCTTGCGTGTTTAAACAATACCCTGCTCCAGCTTTTGCATGTAATGCAAAGAATGAAAGCTGTTTCTTTTCAGGAAAAATGGTTAATAATAGGCTGAAAGTGTTATGAAACCAGCACTTTTTAAATCTATTGCTCCCAGTGTTTAAGTATTGCAAGGATTTGTCTTAAGAGTTATTTCTAGCATAACATTCCTGGGAATTTCCCTGGGTGAATGACTGCCACAATTGCATTCTATCAAATGATTTTTACTCTGTGATCTTGTGCCGATAGAATATTTCTTCTTGGTTTGTTTTCTTTAATCACAGTTGAGGATCTAACTATGCATGACTGGAACTTGTGATGCTTTTATTGGTAACTGAGTGCTGCCCAGGTGGCTGCAGTTTTGATCAGCACAGCAACAATGAGGAAGGATGCTTCTCCCACTACTTGTGATCTGAGTTACTGCTGGTTGTCTTATGGGGAGCTTTGGGTTATTTCTGAATACCTACACGATACTTAGGGATTGGCTAAAAATCAAGATATGATTCAACCTATGATTTGAAGAGTGTTTGCAAAGTAGAACCATACTATGGACAGGTTTGCATGACATGACAAACCATGATGGTTTCTTGAGCAGCATGGTCTGTCATGTTTGAATCCTGTTGTGCTATTTCAGCATGGTGCATTTGGTTTTTAGAAACCACAGTAAGAAACTATGATCTGTTATCTGCTTTCCATGCATCACCGTGGCTTCTCTGATCACCTGAAACTGGCATCATGGTTTCTTCTGTGCTACCAGAGTCCTTGGAAAGAGTACAGGTGCTGCAGGAGCTGGTCTAACCATCCAGCATGGGATTGAATGAATTTCAGGTGTGGTGGCTGATGGGATACAAGCCAATACACAAAAGACTGAGTGAGGCTGGTAAAAACTGTGCTAGCATTAAAAAAAACAAAACAAACAAACCTTAATTGCCTGTCAGTCATATCCAGGCAAAAAAATGGATACCTGTCATGCGCATGTGCTCTGGTGAGTTTCCCAGGTGTGCATGAGAAGCAGAAAGTTTTGGTTGGAATGATAGCTCAGAGTCTGAGGATGATGGCGAGTTGGCTAACACTGACAGGGCTCAGAGCTCAAACTCTGGTAATGGAATTTTTGTTGCAATGGACAGGCCTCCACCTGCAGCCCCAGTTTCTCAAGTCTGAGTGTGCTCTGGATGGAAGTAGTTCAAGGACAGCCATGGGGCCCAGTTCCCCCACCTGTGGGAATGAAGCAGAAGGACAAAAACATCCTGAGGGAGGGGATTTGGAAATGTCTCCTGGATGAAGACTTCAGTCTCCTGAGGAAGTGGACCCAAAGGCCCATCATAATAGCCTCAGGCTGGCCCAGTTAGTGGCTTGCAGTATGGAACGCAGGCATGCCCAGTTTCATAGTGCCCTTCCTTCCTGGGACAGGCCAGAAGGGTTCCTAAGCAAAGCTCTGGGTAAAGGGGGCAGAAAAGTTTCAACATCTCACTTGGTGTATATTCAGAGACTTGTGCATGCGTAGAGACTTCTATGTAGAATAAAGACACTTATAAGAAGCGCTGGAGAGGGAACACCTAGCTCATGACAGCGCCAGGGGAACCACACAACTTGGTTTTCCTGACATATGAACCTAACCATTATCTGCATCCACACATGACATGCAACCCTGTGTGGTTTCCTTGCTGCCAAGTTTTTTGCCTGACAGACAAGCAATTTCTTCTTTATCGTGGTTTCCATCCACCCTGTACCTTCCTTCTTGGCATGTATCCCATTAGCCACTGCACCTGGAATTCAATTCCAAGGTACATCATTCCTTGCCTATGTTGCCTGCATCTTCTTCATAGAGGCTGGATGGCTGCAGTGACTCTGGCAGTTGCACCCTTTCCAGAGGAGTCCTTGGCATTTGCCTATCGGGCCCAGGGAAACCCTGATCCTGGGTTCAGACAACCTGACACACCATGGTGGTACAGAGAAACTAAAGAGCAAACCATAGTTTCTTATGGTTACTAAAGACCATGCTTACCATGGTGAAATACCATGAGAGGATTCAGACAACATGACAGACCAACAATGGTGAAAAAAAAAACCCCACCATGGCTTGTTGTGTCAAAGGAAGCCACCCTTTGTTTTAAATATGCCCTTTGCAAACTATGGTTTCTCTGTATAGAGTGACAAGCTAATCTCATTACTGTCTCTTGATGGTTAGGCTTAGTCCAGCAAAGTAAACCATGGTTTTCTAGTTTTGGAATCTTAACCAAGCCATTGTTGACACAACAAAGCACTGCATGAGCAGGAATGTTGCTAATGAAATGGGACACTAAGCCTTGCTCGTACAACTGGAAATTAATCCAACCTGCTGCTTCCAGAATAGGATAAATCAGCAAAGTTCATAGAAGGGGCCTCACTGACTTGTCTCATTCAGGAAGTGATTATTTTGGTTAGTTTTGTTAGCTGTGCTAGCAACGGCTAGCATAGTGTTTAGAGCTGACATACTGACTAGCATTGGACACTGCCCATTATATCTGCATGTTGCTGCACCTGGTGTGAGCTACATTTTACAGTTATCTAGATTCTGTGTATCCCCATAGCCTCCTTCAGTAGATTTAGTGGCCGCTTGTACTTTGAAGGAAAAGCAGTCAATCTGTGCCTCCAATCTGGGTTGCTCCTATGCTGGTTTCCTGCTGAAATGGCCCCAGATATTATTTTAGCCCTGAAGGTGCAGTTTAAACTAAAGAGCACGTTTAGGAGAGAACGGATGCTAGGGGGAAAATTTTGGCAGGAAACTGGCATTGAGCCCAATCATGTTAAGGAATGCAATCCAGACTGGGCCCCATACAGCTGTTTTCCTTTCCAAATAAAAGTTGCCAGAGTAAGCATGTTTTTTTGAAAACATACCCTCACTGTAATGTGCAATTTGGCTGCATGAGTTTTGTTATGTTCTAGAAAATCCAAGTTCACATCCTATCCGTGTTGCAAACTATGAGGCAGCCCAAGGCAAGCCACTCTTGGCCTTGGCTCAGCCCCATAAAAGATTCTCATCTCAAACACACTTATACCTGAAAAATCAGCTTCCTGGATCTGTCAGTCACATGGAGATGAGGAAGCAGCATTCAGTACTTGTGTCAATAAAACCTTTTCATAAAGGTGCAATTCATTTCTGTATGAACCACACGTTTCAAGAACAGGAATTCGTACATGTGGATTTTTCCCTATTCTGCACGATTATGGCCATTGAGGTCATATAAGGATATCCTATATTTCCTCCGGAGTATGCTGTCCATCTACTCCTCAAGCTGCCATACTTTCTGGACATGGTAAGAGTACATCCCATTTCTGTAATGCTCACTCTTTGCTTACATGTTTGGTTTCTTGCTCAAGTCTCTGGTAGGCATAACATTGTGTTTAATGATCTGACCAGTCTTCCCCTGTTTCTAGGTAAATGATTGCATGGGAAATGGTAATGTGTGAACCACTACTTCCCAGGTTTGGTCAACATGAATAGTCAAGACTGGTGCAGATGGGAAAAAAAGTACCCATGATAATAATGGTAAGTAATGGTAATATCAAAATTGATATTGTATCAATTTCTCTATGTCCACCAATTTGTGGACTGTATTTCTCAGTGCAAATATGTCCCACAAAAATGAGAACTTGTCATTTGCATTGTGTAGACACCAAAAGAATACTACAAACACAACAAAATACATCATGATAAAACCATGATGAGAAGGCCACAGGAAGCAGGTTCAAACTACAAAATATTATATAGATGTACTGAATATACACTTGTATGCAGGAATATCATTTGCCTAATTGCCAAGCAATAATGATAATGATAATTTTTAAATAGGAAATTTTAAAGGAAGGTTTTCATTGCAAATCACGGATATCTACTCAGAAGCAAATTCCACTGGGAACAGGCCATAGAAAATGTACAGAAGACTGTGTCAAAAATATTGTTCAAATGAAAGTTTCACTTTTCTGAAAATGAGGTGAATAACTATTAGAAAAACATGGCAGTAAATTCAAGTGAGAAAAGAAATGTATTGACAGTAATTAGACTGCCCTATGCCCTTTAAATCCAATCTTCCCATTGATCATCGTGTAATTTATATCCACCAAATGTGTAAGGGAGACGGGGCAACCTCTGACTGTTCATGTGTTCTTGGACTGCAACTTCTCTCCTTCCTCACCACTGGCCATACTAAACAGATGTGATGGGAAGCCCCGCAAGCTATCTATTCCCGGTGAAAGGGGATGAGGACCCAGACTTGTTCCTCCAGGTGGATGCTATTTTTTCCAAAGCAGACTGAAACATGTGCAGCAATATGCATGTTAATAAACGAGCTCCCCTTATGTGATCAAGAACAAATCAGAGTTTATTCCAAATACCGTATTTTTCGCTCTATAAGATGCACTTCCCCCCCCCCCCTCAAAAGTAAGGGGAAATATCTGTGCATCTTATAGAGCGAATGTGTGTGTGCCCGATGCCCGGGATGCTGCTGGCCACCTGCACCACGTGGCACCATCTGGCCGGCACGCGCTCAGTGCGCCCTGCTCGGTGCGCCCTGAGAGCTGTGCCACTCAGGGGGAGAGGTGCGGAGGAGGAGGAGCTACTCACCCCCTCTGCCCGGGAACTGCTCACCCCCACCGCCTGGGAAGACCTGCCGCCGCTGCTGTGCTGCCCGGAAGACCACCGCTGGCACGCTGCCGGCCCCACGTGGCACCACCTGGCCGGCACGCGCTCAGCGCGCCCTGCTCCGCCCCCCTCCCTCCGGCGCAGGTGAGAGCTGTTAATCACAGGTCGGTGTGTGTTTTCAAATGGCAACCCGTCTTTTAATGAAGCCCATGGGGAAGTGATGGGGAATGTGCCTGTGATTATCAGGAAGCTTTCCATGGATCAGTTATCTGTTAGTTGATCAGACACATTTTTTTTTAGGATCAGTGGATATTTGAACAGCATTACCTTCGTGTATGAAGTTTATTCTTCAAAGGCTACTTAGTCCGCTGTGTGTGTGATTTACCATACAATATCTCATTTTTTGTCAGAAGTTTTTTTCTATTATTTACTAGTAGGGCAGCGTGGACATTACTGGCTTTTTTAGATTTGTTATTGAATTGTCTGCAACAGCTCTTGTATAACTGGTGTAGATTGTGGATTCCTTCAATAATTCCACTACTGACTAAGAAAGTGATGTCAGTGATTGTGAGCAACAGAGCTTCATAAATTCTGACTCTAGTGATGAAGAGTTCTATGGGTTCAACAAAAACTAGAAGAGTACTCAAACTTTAAAGTCTCTCTTTTGTTAATGACAGTGAAGATGGTTCTTAATGCCACTGTTGACTGCTGTTCACTTTACAAGGTTGAAATACGGTATTACTGTATTCTGTTACAGTTTATTAAATAGTTTAGTAAACCATTTGATTCAGAATATTTTTTCTTGTTTTCCTCCTCTAAAAACTAGGTGTGTCTTATGGTCAGATGTGTCTTATAGAGCGAAAAATACGGTAAAATGTGGTTGCAAATGTGGTTAAAAAGAAAAAAGGAAAATACTTTGTAAACATGCTTTTGATTTGTTACACATATGGAACTATTATTCAGTTTACCATTTGGGGCCTGGCATGGGGTCAATATATGCAAAATGGGCTACACTTTTCATGAGAATGATAAAAAATGTTAGCAACTGTTCACTTGTTTGTTTGTTTGTTTTTGGCAAGAACTGTAACCACTTTTCAAACCATTTCCCAATTTAAATTCATTAAGCAATGGTTTACAAAATCAGTCTATTAAAGTGTCTGGCATGAATTGGAAGTCATGATGACCTCCTTGCAATCATGCATAACCTTCAAATGCTGAAAATAATCCCTTTTCAAGAATGAAGTTTGGCCCAGAAATCTAGGTCTTAAAGCAGCCTACTCCAATTTATATTGTTAATTCGTTTTATATTTTTAGTGTATTATATTTCAATTGATGTTTTGTGAGCCGCCCCGAGGCCTCGGCGAATGAGGCGGCATAGAAATTTTCTAAATAAATAAATAAATAAACTTGGTGCCTTCCATGTTTGTTGGAATATAATTCCCATCATCCCTAGTCAGCAGGCTGAGATTGGAGTAGTTGAAGTCTAGCACATCTGGGGAGCACCAGGTGGAGCAAGGCTGATGTAGGGTTGATATGGCAGAATCTACCAGGTTGTGCCTCAGCTCAAACCATCACGGCTGGTTCTTCCCATTCCTCTTACTTCTCCCGTTGGCGCGAAGAAGGGAGAAGTTATCTGCTGGCCTTTCCTTCTGTGCTGAGCTTCCACTGCTCCATCTCAGCTGCTCGCTCGGTCCAGCAGGTGTCTCTAACTCTTTGCATAGCCTCCCCTGCCAAAGCAGGTGAGTAGGTTTCGTGTGGGTAAAAATGCGCCACACAGCAACAGGTTCCCAGGGCCCGCACCCCCGGCACTGCTGTCCCCACGGGGTCTCCCCTTGCTCAAGTTCCCATTGCACTTTGCCTTCTTGAGCTCAAGCACTCAGGACCAAACAAGACAATCGTGTTTTCACTTATGCAGTTGAAATGTCCAGTTTTTGAAGTCTGAACAACAGGTCTCTGTGTATGCGTGTACTGCGTAGGGATGAGAGAGAGGGATTTAATCTCCTGGCCCTGATGTACTAGATGAAAATCCCACTGAACTGCCTTTTGCTTTGCTGCTGATGCCAGTTTTTTCAGCGAAGGCAGGTGAACATCATCAGTTCAATGGTGTGTAGTGGGAGAAGGTTTCGCTTACTTCCCACATGCATGGTCATGATCTTGATGACCGCTGCTTGGTGGCTCTTAATTAAGTACACCAAGTTCCTTCATGCAATTCACATCATAGCCTTCCTGCCTTCCTACTTATGGCTCTTTATTCCTCACTGCCATTTGCCTTCAGGCAGATGAATCAGCTAACAACTTCCACGTGCTTTTCATATCATTTGCATCTTACCTCCAAATGGAGTCAGACTGTACAACCTTGCAGTCACCCTGGCTCCTAATTCTAACCATGCAAAATACACCCAACCGATTCCAGAGCAGGACGTGAGAACGTGCTGTCGTTCTTAGACTTCATGTCATCACTTGGTTCCATTCTAATGGGGAGGGGGCAAGATGGCTTGCATTGCTTTCTAATGAGAGCAATGCACACTTCAGACTGGAGGACAGCACCATGTAAACAGAAAAACGGTCTATTTTTTTTCCAAGAGGGCACTCCTTCTCTCAATTGACTGAATATAAATACAAATGTTTAAAAGTGCACTAAAAACAGTGGGCATTATTGAATGCATACTCTCCAGTGCATTTTTAAAACTGCACATTTTTCAAGTGGGAAAATGGTCAGGAATTTTTGAACATTTTCTGAGAACCTGAACCCTGCTTATATTTATGGTTGCAAATAGGGAATTTTTGAGTTAATTGCAATTGAAATACAATCTTTTTCTATATGTCTGCCTATTCCAACCTGGTACCAACCTGCTCTTTTGGATGTTAACTCCATCAGCCCCTGCCAATATGGACAAGGTTCAAGAATAAGGGGATATGCAGCCCCAAATACCTGGAGGATCCTAAGCTGGGGAAAGATGTGACAAATTCTCATTGTACAGGCTATAAATGGATGCCACCAATAATGATCACACCACATTGATCTCTCTCCCTTAGCCTTGGCTGAAATCTTTGTAGATTTCCTAAAGACATTACCTAAAGACCTGGCTGCTTTGCTCCAAATGAAGCCTGTTTTTTTGCAAGCATTGACAGATATAAGCAAGAAGATGAGTCAAAACTTAATCAAATTCAAAGGTGACAAGTTAGGTCATATTATATTGCTTTATTATTATTATTATTATTATTATTATTATTAGAACATTTCTATGCCGCCCCTTGCTGAAGCCTCGGGGCGGCTTACAACACAATAAAATACAATACAATATAAAAATAACAATATAAAATTAAAATTAATAATATAAAATAAATAAAAAATATAAACGATATAAAAGAAGTTATAAAAGAAGAGTTATAAAAGTTATAAAAGAAGAGTTATAAAAGAAAAGAAAAGAAGTCACCCTGGCCAGATAAATAAGTAAATATTGTTATTGTTTACTTTTATACTGTGACTTTTTTTTTCCTCTCGCAAGGAAACCAGCACAACTTACAAGATTCTCCTTCTTTCCATTTGATCCTCACAGCAACAACCCTGTGAGGTAGGTTAGGCTTAGAGTCCATGATGGGCCCAAAGTCACCCAATGAGCTTCTAACCACTATGTCACACTGGTTGTCTACAGATCTGTGCATTTAATTTCAAGGCCTTTACAAGGTTTCGTACAAGCTCTTTTGCACTGAGCTCTTGAACTGGTAACCACTGTTCCCCATTTCTTTTTCATGGCATCCCAACTTTTTTTTAAACTCAGGTTTACATTAAAGCAGTAGCACTGGAGTCAGACCGCAGAGATCTTGGAACTCAAGGTCACAAGACAAATTTTACAATTACATATGCTGGGCTTTTACGTCAATCCCCTGATACATGAGACTTACGTATGATTTTAAGTATTGGATTATTTCTGCATGATCGCTGTGTTATGCAAGTTGTTAATGGTACTGAGATCATTTCCCTCCCACCCAGTGTTTGTTTGCGGGCAAATGTTCAAGGCTTGGTAAAAAACCCCAACACCCAACAACTTTCAGTTTCATGCAGTGACTTTGGAAATCAGACATGGCTCTGATCGACCATGAAAATTAATGAGCAGACAAAAGCAGTAACTGCAGTGAGCCTGTCTTAGGAAATTCACAGGAATTCAATATCATGCTGGCCATGATCTTGCTTGGATGGAGATTATTAATTTTCCAACCAAATGTTTGAATGAATCTTAAACGATTCTAAGCCATACGGATAGGATAAGACAATTTCATGTTTCTGTTTGCTAGATCAGTGTTAGGGAGTCTTGAACATAGCAGTTGCTGCTGCTAGAAATTCTGATGTTTTCTTTCTATGCGGGACAGCGCAGGGTTATTTAACCTTGCCTGCTGGGAAGGACCTACCCTTTGATCATTACCCTCACATTCAGTTCAGTGAAAATTTGGATCATACTAAATGCTTTTGAACCAGAAATCCCATGAAATGGCCGGGATCCAGGTATGCGTGTGAATTCATTCCCCTGATCCGAAGGACAGTACTGACCACTTCCAACACTGCTGTGCTGACTGAAGGGCAGAAGATGCAGACAGATGACAGGTGGTTTCTCTATTAGCAGTGGGGCTGGGCTGAACTGCAGGTCCCATCAGCCCCTGAACTGCAAGCCCCATCAGCCCCATCAAGCACTGGTTCTCTGTTCCTGAGCTAAGTGGTGCTTGCTTCCTAGTAACTAGCAAACAGGAGTGCCTTTGAAAGCCGAGGCACTCATTGCTTACTTTGGAATGAATCCTGCTAACACTTGCTTCCAAGTAAATATGCATTAAGACTGGGGTGCAAATTTCATTGATGCCTTGAATTAAGACAGAAAATCCTAAGCATAGCTAAACTTTTAAAAATCTCACTGAACTAAGTGGGCTTACCTATAGATGAACATGCTTATAGAATCATAGAATAGCAGAGTTGGAAGAGGCCAAGACGGCTGTTGGGCTCAACCCCCTGCTCAGGGCAGGACTCCAAGTTAAACCATCCCTGCCCTGCTGCATCCTGAATCCCTCCAGTGTGGGAGAGCCCACAACCTCCCCAGGTCATAGGTTCTGTCATACGGCTCTAACAGTCAGGCAGTTCTTCCTGATGCTCCACACAACCAGGCTTCCTGTAACTTGAGCCCGTTATTCTGTGTCCTGCACTCTGGGAGGATCAAGAAGAGATCCCGCCCTTCCTCTGTGGGACAACCTTTCAAGCATTGATGAGTGCTATCCTATCTCTTCTCAATCTTCTCAAGGCTAAACAAACCTAGTTCTTTCAATTTCACCTCATAGGGTCTTGTTTCAGGACCCTGATCATCCTTGTTGCCCTCCTCTGAACCTGTTACATTTGTTTGCACCTTTCTTAAGCTGTGGTGCCCAGAACTGCACATGGTGCTCCAGACTGGGCCTAACCAGTGGTGATTAAAGGGAAGCTAGTACTTCATGTGATTTGGAAGTGATACTAAAATTGCATTTTCCCTTTCTGCAGCCACATTACATTGTTGGCTCATACTCAGCTTGTGATCTACAACATTTCCAAAATCCTTCTCACTTGCAGTATTGTATACCCAATCTTGTAATGATGCATTTGGTTTCTTTCTCCTAGGTGCAGAACTTGGCATTTGTCCCTATTGAATTTCATTCTGTTGATCTCAGCCCACTGCTCCAACCTATCAAGATCACCCTGGATCTTCTTTCTGTCTTCCAGAGTATTAGCTATCCCACCCAGTTTTGCGTCATCTGCAAATCTGAGAATCATTCCCTGTACTTCCTCATCCAAATCACGATTAAAAATGTTGAACAGCACTGGGCCCCACCTGTTACCTCTCCCTTTGTTACCTTTAGTTCTGGAAGGTGCCATTGATGTGCACTCTTTGAGCCTGATTCTGTAGCCAACTGTGGATCCACCTGATCGTTGTTCCATCCAGCCCACTTTTAGCTAGTTTGCTAATCAGGATTTCATGGGGCACTTGGTCAAAAGCTTTGCTAAAGTCAAAATATACGATGTCCACAGCATTCCCATAGTTCATCAGGGGTTACCCAGTCAAAAAACGAAATCAGATTAGTCTGGTAGGATTGTTCTTGAGGAATCCATGTTGGCTTCTAGTAATCATTCCATTGCTTTCAATGTGTTTTCAAACTGACTGGTCTGTAGTTCCCAGGATCTTCCTTTTTTCCTTTCTTGAAGATAGGAACAACATTTACCCTTCTCCAGTCATCTGGCATATCCTTGGTTCTCCATGATTTCTCAAATAAAATAGACTGTAGTTCTAAGAGCTCTTCTGCCAGCTCCTTTCCAACTCTAGGATGGAGCTCATCAGGCCCTGGAGATCTGAACTCATCCAGTCCAATTAGATGATCCTTGACCATTTGCCTGTCAATCTGGAGCTGCCAACCTGCTCCATCAGCTTGTACTTCCTCCTTTTCAGGAAGGTCATAGATGTTCTTCTGGGAGAAGACTGAGCCAAAGTAGGAATTGAACATTTCTGCCATTTTTTATCATCTATTATCATTGTGCCATCCACACTGAGTACCTGATCCCTCATTTCTTTTCTCTGTCTTTTATTTTGGGCATATCTGAAGAAGGCTTTTTGTTGATTTTTATATCCCTCACTAGCCTCAATTCATTCCTAGCTATAGCCTTCCTGACGCCATCCCTCCAATTCTGTGCCACCTGCCTTTTTTCTTCCTTTGTAGCCTGGCCTTCCTTCCACTTCCTATACAAGTCCTTTTTTGTTTTCATATGATTTTTAATTTGATTTTTTTAAATTTAAGATTAAAATCTCTAATTTTAGTGAAGCCACATGAGCTTCTTCTGTTGCCCTCTACCCCTTTCCCGTATTGGAATTGCTTGTAATTGTGCCTTTAGAATTTCTTGTTTAAAAAATTCCCACCCATCTTGGACTCCTTTTCACATTAGAGTCACTTGTCGTGGGAATTTCCTTATCATTGTTCTGAGTTTATTAAACTTGGATTTCCTAAAATCTAGGGTATGTGTTTGGCAACATTTGGCCTTTACTCCCTTTAGAAACAAAATTCAAGTATGGCATGGTCACTTTTCCCCAGAGTTCCTG
This sequence comes from Varanus komodoensis, assembly GCF_004798865.1. NCBI lineage: Eukaryota > Metazoa > Chordata > Lepidosauria > Squamata > Varanidae > Varanus > Varanus komodoensis. The sequence continues at coordinate 11,124,634 of NW_025335349.1, read as the reverse complement.
TAGCTGTCACTTTATTTATTTATTTGGAACACTTATATGCCGCCCCATTCGCAAAAGCCTCAGGGCGGCTTCCAAGACAAATAAATAACTATACAAATACATAAAAATCTAGAGACATCCTGGCATAAATATAAAATCAATAAATAAATTCAACAATTAAAATAACGTTTAAATAAAAAGGTCTTGGCCTGGCGCCGAAAAAAAAAAATAACGACGGCGCCAGGCGGCCCTCTCTGTCCATTAAGTCTTTCCTGTCAGTTAGTGTTAGTATCAAGTTGTCAAGGATAGCCATTTTCTTGTTCCTTCCTCCACTTTGTGTTGAGGAAGTTATCAGCAACACATGTTAGGAACCTCTTGGAGGGCCGTGTTTGTTAGAATGTGTCTCCCAAAAAATACTGGGGAAATCAAAGTCCCCCCATAACAACATCATGCCTCCTTGAAACACTGGCAATTTGCTTTTCAAAAGTTTCATCACTCTCTTCTCCTTGACTGGATGCTTGGTAATAGACACTGTGTTCCTTTTATTCCTTGCTCCTTTTGTATTAATCCAGATGCTCTAAGTGGCACCACTAAACTAATTCTCCTGTATTTCTATGCAAAGATATGTATTTTTACATATAGTGTGACTCAGTCTTCTTTCTGTTGCTTCTTCTTGAACAGGTTATATCCTTCAATTGTTGAACTCCAGTCATAGGAGTCATCTTACCAAGTTCCAGTTATACCCATCAGGTTGTATTCATGCTCCTGTATTAAGACTTCAAGTTCATTCTGTTTGTTTCCCTTACTCTGTGTATTAGTATATAGATATTGAAGACTATGTGCTTTATACTCTGTATTTTTCCCTAAATTTTTTGGAGGACTGTTATTGGGCACGGTCAGAACTGCTCTCTCTGTTGTGGTGCGCAGGCCTCTGCCTGTTGTGACACTCCACTGTGCTTCTCCCATCCATGGAGGATTCAGTTTAAAATTCTCCTGATAAATGTGTTCATGCTGTAGCCAAGTCCTTGTAAGGCACAACTCATCTGTTGCCAGCAGTTCACCTTCCAGGAAGTGTAGCCCATGGTGCCAGAATCCAAATCCTTCCCATTGGTACCACCTTCACTTGGAGTAATTTTCTTTTCCTGTCTCTTCCTCTTCCAAGAACTGGAAGGCTTGAAAAGAAAACTATCTGAGCCCCAAAGTTCTTGACTTTCCATCCTAAAGCTTCTAAGTCTGATGAGATTTCTTCAGAGCTCCACTTGGCAGTGTCCTTAGGAAGGGATACATGTCACTGGGTTACATGAGGCTTGGCAATCTTTTCATTATATCGCTAATCGTCCTCCAGGGAGGCAGCATAATTGATGAGTCCATGGGTCATCCTGACATACATGTGTTTTCATCCCAGGCAGCAGGGAGTCTTCCTCAACTAACACCCTTCTCTGCTTGTTCTGGTAAGTCTTGCTATCATTGCCACTGCTTGGCTGACCTTTAGCCTCTTGTTAAGTGTTGCACAGGAGGACTTGCAGTTCTTCCATGCCAGGCTGCCCTCCAGTCTCATCCTCAAGTAACTGAAAGCAGTCTGAGGGTTCTCTGCTTCCACTTGCTCAGAGTGTCTTGCAGTTCTTCTGCACCTACTATCACCATTTTCCAGGACGTTTCTCCCTCATTTCCCCTTCCCTCAGGATTCTCCTCTTCTGCCTCACCTTGCTGTTGCACTTCTAGTTTCTGTACTACTCTTAGCTGTTGTAGTCTCACTGCTCTGTCTAAAAACTCTTCATCTTTTATTACCGTGAGGGCGGACACTTGCTGAGCTACTACTTTCATCTTTTCTTCTAACAGGGTGACCAGCTTGCGCTCGTCGCATGTGTAGCCATGTTGACCCCAGGCAGGAAAACAAACATTGCACAGAACTTGCAGATCACTGGGGAGCCTTCTTGGTCCATTCTTTCTGCTGCCTTTTTGATTCCACCTTGTTGGGCCTGTTGTAACAACCAGTGCCATCTTCTATCTTCACTAAAGGTTAAGGACAGAGTCCTACTGGTAAACAGGAGTGTGTTACAAGGAGGAAGACAAAGGGGGTGAAAACTACGGGGGAAAGTAGAAGAAAGAAATTAGGGACCTCCATGGTCTTTCAGCTGCTTGTATCCCAGAGTCCCTATTCCAGCTGGCGCAGCTTCCTCTGATCTACTCATCTAGGAGTCAGGAATCAGCCTATAAGGTAGCTTAAGGGCAAACAACCCACCTGAAAATATTTGTGTATCAAACATACATGAAGCCAAAGCAAACTGTATTATCGCTTGGACCATAAGGTCATCCCTTTCTCTTAAATAAGCACGCTTGTTTTTCAGCAGTAATTGCTCCACTAATTCATCCATTTCCATTTACAAATATTTTTGACTTGGCAAAAGAAGACTGCTTCCTTGTGTCTAGGACACACTCCTTGAGCCCAGCTTCATGTCACAGAATAGGTCAATGCACTATTGTGAAGATTGCTTGTGAAAATCATTTGACGTACAAGTAATAGCCAACCCTCTTGTGCCGCGAGTGGAAAAAGAGAGTGAAGAATCTCACTGAAGGTGGAGATGGAATGAATTTTCAGCATTCAGTAAGCTTTTGCAGACATCTACTTTGCACCTTATTAATGCCAATCATGAACATTATATGAGAATGGTGTAATATTTGTCATCAGATATATAAGGAGGTGTAGTTCTCTAGAAGTATTTCTTTTTCTGCTGAGGCATCATCTTCTGAATGGAAAATGTTGTAGTAATGGAAGTGTCACTCATTGCATTTCTTTTATACAATACCTTCTTCTTAAGGCTTCTAAAGCGCTAAAAACTGTATTTATAAGTAATGTTATAAGATACAACTGAACCCTAAGATATTAATTACTTTGGCAGCATGCTGTTATTTGCACTAACAGATTGATAAGAATCTGGGGAGTTAACTTTGCATTTTATATCTTAAGGAACAAACCGCCAGCATTTTAATTAATTAGAGCAATGAATCTTATTTAATGGAATCATACACAGAGTTGGAAGGGATCTTGCCCAGCTGGCTGCTCAATGCCTGGTGCAATTGCAGCATCCCACTCAGAAGGCCACACAGTAAGGGTGTGCTAAAACCACATCCAGCCTATTTGAGTTTGATGGATGTCCTGTCCCCTTCTAGTCCACTAATTTGAAGTGAACTGAGTCATTTAATTTTGACTTCTTTCTCTAAGGTAGCCCAGGATTTGAGTAATTTTTCTCTAAGGTAGCCCAGGTAACAAAATATATGCAAATAACACCTGGAAACTGTGTAACTCTAGTACAATTTGTGCAGATTGCAGCTTGTGCAAATCCACTGATCTTGTGCAAGTTGTGCTTGAGCAGTGGCTTTCAAGTGCTTATATGTGCATCCAGCTCAGAGGCAGGGATCTGCAAGCTGGCTCACCTCACATTACAGAAAGTTGGTTCCAATGCAGGACTAATAAATCAGAATCTTGGGGAGACAACCTATGAAAATCCATCCAATTACTTGGAATCTCTCACACATCTTTGCCTTGCATAGCTACTTAAACACCACCAGTGAAGTAGGCTGTACTATTGCCATTAGGAATTTTCTTTTCTTGTATAGGCTAATTCTGCTTGTCTACAATTTCCAGTCATTGTTTCTAGCTATATTCTCTGCTGGAAGACAAATCCGCTCCAGCTTCTGTGTGACACCCTTCCTTTCATATATTTAGATAGCTTTCAAGTCACCACTCAATTTTCTCTACACACCCATTTCTTTCTATTGTTCCTCTTAATTTGTTTCTAGACTTCTCACCATCCGGGTTAGGTTCCATTGTGCACAGTTATCCACAATGTATCAATGCCCAGGGATTTTTATAGACTAATTAACTATGGATTCATGTTTTTAATATAGATATATTGCAATCTGTCTGCAATCTGTGTGTATGTATATAAAGGAGAGGGCAGTCTTTTGATTTTCCTACCACACTGCAAGGAGACTGGCAGGATCCCAATTTCATTATAACAGCAGCTTCTTAACAGTCTAAGGGAAGACTTAGCTATGATTGACTTACTTTACATGAAAGGTCCATTTACTCATCAAGGCAAATAGAGCTATCTACCATAAATTTGTCTAATAACGCAATACCATTCAAACAAGCTAAGCCCATGGCCATTATCACATATTATGTAACAGTTTGTTTGCTTTATCAGAATTTACTCAGTTCTCACCTTCCAAACCAAACATGGACTCTGCAATCTGTGGTCAAAGTCTATTTCCAAGCCTGCAATGTGATTTTCAGATGTCCCAAACTATGTTTAATAGCATGCATACTTTTGTAAAAGTATGCACATAAAAATGTGTACTTTTGAAAAATATTCAGGAACATGCTTTGATCAATGGGAGAAGAACGAATACATCTCAAATACACACACAGTAGATGTGTAATTTTGGAACATTATGCATGAAAATGTGCATAATTTTATGGGAAAATTGTAAACAAAGCTCACCATCCAATATCGGGTCAGGATTGAAGGAGCTTTCAGGAATTTGGAGAAGTTTAGTGAGCTCAGGTTGCATAAAGTCAGTGATGTGGAAAACTTCCATAATTCATTTCATCGGGTGATTCCACATTCTGATCTTATGAAATATGGGAGAAAATGTCTCCACTTGATAGATGCCACCTCTGGGAAAAGTCAAGATGCTCTGAATATTTTTGTAATGACGGATTCATTGCAGTTAACCTGGGCAGAGAGATTCTTTTCTACCTTACCATTCAGACTGCTGATTTGGTCCTGCCTTATTCTGCTGTCCTTCCAGCCCCCAGCCCTGCTTTTTAAAGTTTACTTTCTTAAATTATGTCATAGTTTTCTCTCAGTCTTGAAAGAACAATCCTCTTTCCAGAGCTGAAAGCACGATGGTGGAACCGTGCTTTCAATTAAAAAGAATTCATAGATAAAAGAGAAAGTTTCTGAGACTATTGAAAATATGCTGTGTGTGCGCACATGTATAGGTATGTACGTTGTAACTAAAATCACAGGAATAAAACACATGAAAGTCAACATAAAAATGTGCCAAGGGGAACAAAAGTGTTTCTAAAGAACCTCTTTAAAGGTACTAATGGGGGCAGGGATATATTCACCTCCCAGGAGATGCAGGTCAAATAAAAACTTCCAGCGAAAAGCCCTGTCTTAGATTTCCTGTAAGCCAAGGATGGGGAAACACTTGGGAAGCAAATGCCTGTCCCCATGCTGAAAGGCTTCTTGCCCCCTGTCATTCTGTCCCCAGCTGTCATTCTGCTGCCCGAGTCCCTGCAGCAGGTGCGTTGCCTGGGGACCTGGTTTTACTGTGCCTACACTGTCTCCAGCAAGGGAAGTCCCTGAGCACTGACGCTGGGCCCTTGACTAAGGATGGTGCCCTGGTTACGGTAATGTTGCCTTCCTGAGCACTCCCTCACTGGGGAGCAGGCGGTGAGGGTGAAGCTTGTGGGCGGAGGGAGACCCACTGCTACCTCCCATAACTGGCCAGTGGAGCTTTCCCTGTGCGCCGCTCCTTTCTCAGTTGGGTGGGCAAGCAGCATGCCAAGGAGAAACACTGTTCCTCCAACTCATGGGGATTGGGGGAATCCCTTCTGGGATTGAGGCTTTGGGCGGGGGGGGGGGGGGGGGAGATTTTGCGGGGGGGGGGGGGGGGGGGGGGGGGGGGGGGTGGAGAACTTGCCTGAGGCTCTGTGGGGTGGCCAGGTGAGGCAAAATGGCCCAGTGTTCTCATCTCTACACTCAGACTATGGCTCTTAGAAAAGGGTCAGAAAGCAGTGACAGTGAGGGCTCATGCAGCTGCAGATGGGTGCAGACGGTCCTTTGCGTAACTTAGTCTCAAACTATCTAGGGCTTTAAAAGTAAAAAACTAATCCTTCCAGTGGAACCCAGATAAGACACATGCATTACCTTCTGCAACTAATCTGTCTGTTAGATGCAATTATTCATGACGGTCAAGGAAGCAAGAAGTAGGCCACATCTTCCAAGCTCCCTCCCTACATCTGCAGGCCACAATAAGCCAACTGCATCCTGTAATGCAGGCAAGACAGTGCTCGGGATGCACTCGGGACAGTGCATCCTCAGAATAAGCAGCTCTCATCACGGCATCCAAGTCAGACTTGACGGCACCCTCAAAGTGCTCGGCAAAGCTGCCACGGTGTGTCTCCATGGTTCTTTAATATCTTCCTTGTGACCTAGTTGATAGAAGCCTTGGATCGCTTGGAAAAGCTCCTTTTGGAGAAGGCAGTAGTGGTGGATTTTGCCACCAACACAATATAAGCTCCTGTGATTGGGCATATTTGCTGTGAGTCTTATGCCCCCCCCCCCACGCACACATCTGTTTTATAGCTAGGGATGGGTGTATAAGCAAAACTCAAGCTCGTCATTCTCCACATTCCACCCTGAAGCTCATTCCAACTTGATTCCATATTAGATTGTGAGCTTTCTTTTTTTCCCTTTTGCATGAAAATCTGTGCATAGTTTCATGCACTTTCCTCCCACAAATGCCTCAGTTGTGCACAGCTTTGAGCCAAATGTATTCTTTCCACAGAGATTGAATTGTCTTGGTGTGCATTTTTCAAAAGTATGCATTCATTTTTCATGCATGAATTTCAAATCCGTATGTGGAACTTTTTTTTGGTGTGGGGAGGGGGTAGCTGTGAATCACATTGCTATCTTGGAAATGTACATTCTTTGGCCACAGATCATGACACAGCTCATTGTTCATCCCTGAGATGCAAACTGAGTAAAAAATGAACTGAACTGAAGTCCTCATGCATCGCTATTCATAGTCTCCAGCCTATGGCCAAGCATGTAAAATGCTGACAATTTCAATATTGCCATCCATTCCACGGGGACCGCTACACGTCAACGTGGCCATTTCCATATCTTACTAGCACACAAGTAGCGAAGCAGCTCCAGAAACGAAACATGTCCAAGGAGCCAGGACGCTTCGCAAGGCTTTTCCACTCGCTGTCATCATTCCCTGAAGTTGTGCTTTGCCTTGATGGGTATTTGGGATGCTGGAGCGTCAGAATGGGCGCTGCATGGCTTCCAAAACTGAATGTGCCTATCCGGTGATTTGGGGGAACAAAGAACAAGTGGTTGTGTGCATGACTAGGATTGTTTCCCAAGCTTTATGGCATGCTCAGTTATCGGAGTTGTCCTCAATACCTTTATTTGCCATGAAAACATTGCTGTAACTTTTTATTCCTTAACACTCTTCCCCACCTCCTCACAATGCCAGCCATATATATATATCACTGCATGTGTATCGTTAGTTTTATTGATAGCTTTACTCTGTTCGCTCATATTAATTTACTCCCCTCCACTCCTTTTAAATAATAATAATTATATTGCATTAATACCCTGCCTTTTTTCCTCTTTCAAGGAAGCAAGGCGGCTTACATAGCTCCATTTTACCCTCACAACAACAACCCTGTGAGGTGGGTTAGACTGAGTTCGCAGGACTGGCCTGCAGTCACCCAGTGATCGGACCCTGGATCTCCTGGCTCCCTGGTGCAACACTGGTGACCCAGGAGTGCCATGCTACACTTGTTCTCGGTTTCCTTCTGTTATCTGTCTCACTGTTAAACTTTAAATAGTAATCTACTTGGAGGAAAGAACCTGCCTCCATGACTCTGAGATGCGATATAGGTTGAATGCTCTGGTATAGCAGCAGTGACTACCACCACCTTAGCAATGATAGTAACATCCAAATTTTGCATTGATCAGGGAAAGGAAGCCTGATTTACATAATCCTGCTTCTTCTGAGGACTTGGGGTCAGGCAAGGTGGATTTATATAACCAAGTTGGGGGAAAAGGATCAAGTATCTTGGCCATAATGAATGGGAAAGTATTGTGTTGGTTGTTATTTGAACATTTAGATGCTGCAGTTGTTTGTTTTGGAGTGTACAAGTGATTTGGCCTAGGGAAAATGTTATTTAGAAGACTGAAAGGTTTGTGTAGTATAAGAAATCTTTTCTAACCTTTAACATTTTGATATCAGTTGATCTTTCAATGACGTTATCTATTGCTTGACTTTGACCTAAACTGTAAATAGCTCTATTATTTCCCAACGACCTCATTCTTATTCGGTTTTACAGGTCAGCAGCAAAGTAATCAGTCAGCTTCCTCCTAATTAATCCTACTTAGCTAAAGAACTGTTAGTCCACATGATCTTATCTCCATTAAAGGGACATTTTTACAGGGACTTGTCATCAGATCACTGTGCTAAGTGATAACTCCTCACTTCACTTCAGATATAGAGAACACCGATTTGGATATTGTCATCTGAACCACCCTAATGTTCCTTCACGGGCCTGGCTGTCACGAGTACGTCAACAGCCAGATGGTCTTACGGTTAGAATGCAATATGTGCCATTAGAACTGGACGGACTTCTACGAAGGAGCTGCTCAAAGGAAAGGCAAACGAAGCCAGGAATGTTTAAGGTGACCTTGCAGCCTGCACAGAAATATGATTGCAGCAGAAGAGGACAAAGAACGTGCGGGTCTAGAGTGCAAGATTAATGTGTTGCATCAAAGTGAAACCCCTTGTATGAAACTGGTACTTCAAACAGGGCAGCATGAATTACATGGTAACTGCAGCACCGAATAATCCAGCCTTACTGAATCTTCACCAAGCTTGGAGAAACTGTTGTGGTTAATTTAAACAGAAATATCACAAACTGTGTCCTACGGTAGTCTGAGTGTGTAAGAGTGAGGAGACTCGGGTTCAAATTCCCACTCAGCCATCCCATTAATCAGGTGACCTTGATTTAGTCAATCTCTCTCCACCTGAGCTAAATTCACTATAAGGTCCATTCCTTAAGCCAGGACAGATTTCTGAATGCCTTGGGTTGTGTCCAGCCCAGGATTTATACTGGACTAGTAATGCAAAGTATGCAAGGAGGGCACCCTAAAATAAGTGCTACATCTTTGAAACTTTGTGCAAATACACATTCTTATTTCAAGAGTTCCAGGCTTTTGAACACAGCACTCACAACCCGAACCCTTATGGCTAATGGGGCGGGTTGGAAATTTAATAACAAACAAACAAAATAGCTGAAACTGATGAAGAACGGTTACAACAACTGATACTGTTTAGAATTATGCATGGAGTGGAGAAAGGGGAGAGGGAGACATTTGCTTACTCTCCCATAATATTAGAAACCAGGGTAATTCCATGAATGTGCTTGGTGTAAGTTTCAGGACAAATACAAGGAAGTACATCTTTTTCCAGGAAAGACTTAAACTATGGAATGTACTACCAGAAGAAGCAGTGATGGCCATCAATTTGGATGGCTTTAAAGGGGGTTTGGAAACTTTCATAAAGGAAATGGCTAGAACTACTCCAAGATCCTTCTTACTTGCAGTATTGTTGAGCTGAGTATTCCTTATCTTGTAATGATGCGTTTGGTTTCTTTTTCTAGGTGCAGAATTTGACATCTCTCCCTGATAAATTTCATTTTGTTGCTTTCAGCCCAGTGCTCCTACCTATCAAGATCACCTTGGATTCTCTTTCTGTCTTCTTCCAGGAAGTGTAGCTCATGGTCTCAGAATTCAAATCTCTCACCTTGGCACCACCTTCATAGCCAACACTATCAACTCTATAAGTAACACATCCACATATGACAACAGATAACAGATTTTATACATATGAAACAAATTCATGAAACCCCACGTACTAGCTATAAATTTAACTCTGACGACATTGAACAAAGGACATTTCAAGAGATAATACACTGGATTAAGAAGGTGTGAAGAGTCTGAATGAGTGAAAATCTGATGGATTTACTCAACTTGATTCTGCGTATTTTATTCTGTCAGTCCTATACTAACACTGACTCAATTTGATGCAAGTTGATTAAGCAAGCAAATTTCCATTTTTAACACAGGGTGTGATTCAAAAATAATATATATTTTTGAAAATCCCAGGAAAATTCCAAAAATTCTAGGCTTTCACTCTGCCGTTTGCTTAGTTTTGCACAAATTGCAGACATATGTGCACAATGCATAATTTTGCATTAATTCATAGAATCATAGACTAGTAGAGTTGGAAGAGCCATGGAGGCCATCAGGTCCAACTCCCTGCTGTTACACGACACCAGTTTACACCTACTCAGATGGCTGTCCAGCTTCTTTTTAAATTTCTCTAGTGCGGGAGAGCCCACCACTTCTCTAGGCAGATGGTTCCACTGTTGTATTGCTCTGACAGTGAGGAAGCCTTTCCTGGTATCTCCCCTGAATCTGGGTTGTCACAACTTGAGTTGATTGTCCTACAATCTGGCAACAGCAGGAAGAGATCTCGACCTTCCTCTTTGTGACAGCCTTTGAGGTACTTATAGAGGGATATCATGTCTCCCTTCAGTCTTCTCTTCTCAAAGCTGAACATGCCCAGCTCTCTCAGTCTCTCCTCATAGGGTAGGGCAATTGTGGAACAGGGGACCAGATTTTGCATTGATCAGAACTCGTCAGAAAATTTGGCATGGAATGTGTGTGTGTGAAAGTAAGAGAAGGATGGTTCCATACTTCTCATGTTGAATGCAACAATAAGAACCACCACCAGAAGAACAGTGGTTCAGATTTAATGAGTCAGCTCTGATTTGTACAATGTATGCAATTTGCACAAATTGCACTAGAAATACAGAGTGGGCATACAGTACTAATCAGGTCATGTTTAAGTACTTGGAATGCTGTCCATCAATGTTGCAATATTCCTGGAACTGGTCCCCAACACTGTGGCACAAATTCCAGTTAGCACCCGTGTTGATAAATGCTTGTGAGATGAACTCCAATTCATTCACTGCATAAGGTCCTCCATGACCTGATTGGTACTGTAAACTTACTTTTGGTCTGCCCTGTATGTAATTTTCAGGTCCAAACTGACACAAATATTTTGAACAGTTTTGAAGAAACTAAAAAGCCTTCTACTGAACATTGCCTGCTCTGGGGACATCAGGTGGAAAATGTGTCCAAGTTCGTTGAACACAAAGAGAATGAATTTACCAGTTTTCTACAAGAAATCCTTAATCTGCTGTGGAAATTCTGGACATACATTTCTCTTCAAGGTGCCTTGTGCTCTCCCTCCAGCACAACTGAGGTCACATTACTTTATAACTCAGAATAATCCTTTGTGCCCAAAAGTCTGATGTATATATGTAACAATAAATAAAGTGTTTTGTAATACACCAACCTTCTTTAGCTTATGCAACTTGGAAAAAAAGTCAGATTATTTGTGAAATGTCATGTTCTAAGATTATTACTACTGTGACATGGAAAACAAGCCACATTGCTATATATTTTACTTGTACATGACAATGAATGCCTGTACTGTAAATAGAGAGGAAAGCCAAGATTGCATCATGACATGGTCACACTTGCTTAGTATTAGTATTCTGGTTTTAGAGAGCAGCTGCTCGCCAGTCACAGGGAAGCTGAAAAGCAGGACATGATGTTTGTTTTATCCAAACCCCTTTATATGGGAGACAGATACATGATACCCTGAACATGGGGATTATGCTGTTGACTGCTATGGCTAAGTAGTCACATATAAATCAACCTTTTATTCATTCATTCATCTAAACCTTTCAAAATTATTTATGCTACTGACCACCAAACATGCTGCAGCACCTTTGTTCCTTAGGTTAACAAGGGGCTCCCTGCCTACCAGTTACAATGGGCAACTCAGCAGGGTGTGATCATGTTGAGATATGAGGAAAAGCAGAGAAAGTGAGGCCTATCCTTCAGTCAAATTAATGCAACTTCAGCACACAGTTAAACTTGGAAATCCTACTGATTCCTGCAGATAGGAGGAAAGGGTCCTTCCAGACTGGTGACAGCTTGGGGAACAGGTCATTGTTTCAGGGACTAATGTAAACACCACCACTGGCTTCAGTGAGATACCTGCCTGTGTCCTCTTGCTGTACTTCTGTATCTTCCATCCAAATGGCATGGTGACATTTTAAGATGCCAGTAGCCAACCGATTTTAGACTAGAAAAAAGGCCCCCATTTGATAGGACTTTGTTCTTCTCTCTGCCTCAGGCCTTGCTTTCTTCACTCTCCCTCATTCTCTTTAACCATTCTGTGACCTGGACCAGCTTTTTCAGTGTGCCAGGATCTGAAGCCTGGACACAACTCCCTCTGGTGATGAGCGGCACAACTCACGGTGCACAACTGTAGGCGCTTGCAGGGGTGCGAGCCAGGCAATCACGCCGCGCAGCTGGAAGCCACGGACGCTTCCTAGAAGGCTCCCCTGTGCCGTCTGGTGAGGCCAAGCAACGCAGGCTTTTGCAGCGGCCGCACCACGGTCTGCATCTGGGCTTGTGCCCTGAATCCTGCCAGCTTCTGCCTCCATCTTTGCTTTGGTCTGACCCTGCCTTGCCAGGCACCTCACTTGCTGTCCTTCCCGACCTGCTCAATCTTCCCAGTATGCTTCTGGGCCCTGCCTTCATTGCCTACCCTACTTGTCTTACCAGTAACTGCTCTTAGTCTGCATTTGCACTTGCCTTTGCCTCTAGCCTCTACCATCTTGAGAAACCTCCACTCGCTCCAAGAGCCTGGTCCTGGTGTTCCAGCCACAGCTGCCAGCCTAATCCAGGAGGCTGCATTGTTCATTCCTAAAGAAATCATTAACAACGGATCATGATGATTAAATTAAGAAACAGATTTTTCATGAACAATTAATTGGCTCAAGTTCCCGTGAGTGTTTACATCTCAAATGAACTTAAATAGGGCTGGGAGCCATTCCTTTAGGAGAATTCATAGTATATTACAATGCAGAGTGTTACCCTATTTGGGTAGCAGTGCGATGCATGTGCTCCTGAGTGTGAGCCTCATTGAGCTGAGTGCACATACACAGGGTTGTCACTGTGTCATTCACCACTGCAGACTGTGGAGCCTGGGAGTCCCTGAAGTGAGGCCAAGCCAGAGAGACTTCTGCTCCCCAGAATATTTGGTGCATCTTCTGCTTCAGTTTTCTACAGTCTGGAAATGAACTGAATCATCTGTGTGAGAACCAGGAATGCTACTTGCATCCTTCATACTGATAATCTCCCATATGTGACCTACTTAAAGCACTGTACAGGTGTTCACCTGTACATGGGGAGGGCTAAAGTGAGGGGAGGGGGAGTGTACACGCATGTACAAGCCTCATCCCATGATTCCTGCATGCTATGCGGCAGTTTAGCTCATTGTGCTTTTAGTCCGAAGGCCTGAAAACGCTTCTGTGAGTGCATTCAGCTGAAAATGCTTACACCTTTTTCAGATTTTGATGCTCATTGCAGAAGCTTTGCACTGCAGCAGCTGCAGGCACAGATGTTGGGGAAGGAGCCTGTGTATACCCAACCCATACTCCCCATTTCAGTCCTCTGAATGCGCACTCAGAAGCCGTAGTTGAAGGATGCATCACAGACGCCTTTTCCAGAATTTCTTGTGGACTGCCCTTTAGCATGAATAAAGTCCCACATTCTGAACACCATTCTGCTGGTGACTGTCTGAAAGCACAGTGTAGACATGCATAGTTCAGTGTACAGGACAGAGTGCATCTGTGCACACATGCATGAGTGCATTTGCTTTTTAAAGCTTGCACCTTTGTGGCATGTTTTCTGTAGCAAATTATTTCAAACAAAAGCTGCTTGGGCATGCTTAGACCTCAGATGTTCATTAGCCCAGAGGAGGCCTCCCTTTGCTGGGTTACAGCTGCTTTTCACTTTACAAACCAGCAGTAATCACATGGCAGATCAGCTGGGTTAAAGATTCTGAGAAAGCAAAGACAGAAATGCTGGAGGCAACAGATAGCTGATCTTCAGCACATGCCTCCCTTTGGAACAGAACCATGTTGCTCTTAAAGCCAATCGCTTTGAGATTCATGCTTATTAACCCGGAAACAATTAAATCATGCCCAGCCTATTTGACCTATAGCTTTAATTTTGTTTCCACTGCCAACTAATGGTCCAACTCAAATCCCTTAGAAAATGTGGCATATTCAGGGATATTTGCCACACTAGCGATTTTAGTAGGTCTCTACCCAAACAGAAGCTGCTGTGTATTATGGTTTTTCAAGGCCAAGCTAAAGACACTGAGGACATTAAATGATAAAGCATCACATGCTACAATTAAGTGAAATAAGATGTGCTATTTGCCTGCAGGGTACTGGCTGGTTTTCAGTTTTCAGTTTTCACAGCTTTACTTAATAAAGATAATGTAGTCTCACACAGATGCTAAAATCACATTCAGCCTAACAATGTTAAGCATGTGTTACTTAGAAGCAACCAAAATAGAATTTCTCACAACAATTAAGCACAGCAAAATATCATCTGGAGGGTTATCAGCTGGAATTTATTGAAAAATACTGACTGTCTGAAGAGGAAAAAAAGTTGTTTTGGAACTTAAGTGTGTCCAGGGGGTGGGGAGGATGTGGCATATGAAGTAATTAAAGCTGCTGGAGCTTTTCTCAAGCTCTTCCAGAAAAGCAGTTTAGAGTCTGGGTGGGAGCATATCTTGGTGCCACAATTGATAGTATGCCAGCTTCAAACAGTATTCCAAGACTTGCAGCTACTACCAGGCTGTCCCAACATGCCTGTAGACAACCTTGGAAGGGGAAATCCAGCCAAGGATTTTCTCCTCTTCTTCTGATGTCTGAGCTCCAGCCTTGGCAAGATGTAGTGATCACAGAAAATCATGGAATAGTAGAGCTGGAAGGGGCCAAGAAGGCCATCGGGTCCTACCTGCTGCTGGTGCAGGCCACCCAGTTACGCTGTCCCACTCAAGAATGGGGAGAGGAGAAGTCACAGTTCTACATGCCTTTCAGCTCATTTGTCCCTGGCAAGAGACAGGCAAGAGAATTAGATGGGATGCGAGACCTGCCAAAGTTACATGCTGTTTGTGAGTAATGGGAAGAGAAAGGGCTCTGCTATTCTTCCCATCTTGCCTGGTTCTTGCTGGCCAGGTTTTAGATGGATAGAAAATTTCAGTGCTGAAGTTCTAGTAGGCATTCATCCAATGAGGCTGGATCGTAAATAGCTTTACACTTATGAGGTGTTGGCTATTTGTCAATGATCCCCTATTCCCTTAGGTCCTCTCACCATAAAAATTCTGGCTAGAATCTTCCTGGCCAAAGATAGCCCATGCTGCAGGACCGTTGCTTCTTGCAACTCTTCTTGGTGTTCTGAGAGAGAGAGAGTGCAAAGCTGATCCTACCATGAAATGTATCTATTTAAACCATTTCTAATACCATTTGATTAGCATAAGGCTTTCAAAATATACATAATGTTTTGTATATTTCAATATAATTAAAATATACAAAATCCAACAATTAAAACAATTTAAAACATTTGCCTACAGTAACAACATCTGTGTACAATATTTTTCAGTCCTATACAACAACAATCACAACAGCAACACAGTACAATAAATAATTACAACTATTCTACATGTACCAGACAGTTTAAAAGCTAATATAAAACTAGAAATTCAACAATTAAAATAGTGGGAAAATAAAACAATTTTAACCTGTCACCAAGAAGTACATACCATCAGCACCAGGCATATTTCCTTGGAGAACAGATTCCACAATTGGGATGCCACAGCTGAGAAGGCCCTTCCCCTCATAGCCACCCCCTTCGCTTCCTTCAGGGGTGGCTCATGGAATGACCTTGATAGATGAGCTAAGGGTCTATAGGAGAGAAGATGCTCCTTTAGATATCTAGGACCAAAACCTTTTAGGGCTGTATACATTAGCATAAACACCTTAAAGTTTATGTATTTAAAACTTTTGTAGACAATCCCATTACCAAAGTCTAAGGATGGTTTAACAATACCAAATGTTAAAAAAAAAAAATTAGAACACAGCGTCCTAACATTTAGCTGATAATATAACCCAAATTAAAACAGTCAGGTCTTAAAACACTGAGAAATTAAAAAGTGGGCCCAGACTTTAAATAATAAAGTGGGCCCAGACTTTAATGGGTAACCAGTGTAGGTGATATAGCACCAGGCTGATATGTTCATACCTACTCATCCCCTCAGTAGACAAGCTGACCTGTTCTGTACCCAGAGAAGTTTCTGGACCATTTTCAAGAGCAGCCCCACATAGAGCACATTGCAGTAGTCTAAACATGAGGTTACCAGTGTGTGGATTACCATTGCTAGGTTCTGTCTGTTCAGACAGGGATGCAGTAGGTAAATTAACCAAAGCTGGTGGACAGAAGGCGCTCCTGGCTGCAGATGTCACCTGAGACCGCAGGGGCAATTTTGGATCCAGAAGCACCCCCAGGTCCTGCACACTGTTTTTTAGAAGGAGTGCAACCCCATCCAGGACAGGGTGGATAGCATTCTCCTGGACCAGGGTTCTCCCTACCAATAGCACCTCTGCCTTGTCTGGATTAAGCTTCAATCTATTCACCTTCATACAATGCATCACTCCGAACAGGCACCAGTTTAGGATCTCAACTGCCACACCTACGTCAAGTGTAAACAAGAGGTAGAGCTGAGTGTCATCAGAATACTGATGACCCTTCAGCCCAAACCTCTGGAAGAACTCTCTCACTGGTTTCATGTTGCTGTTGGACAGCATGGGGGATACAATGGAGCCCTGCAGCACTCTATGACATTGAGGCTGAAGTACTATCCCCCGGCGACATGTTCCGGAATCAGCCAGTCAGGTAGGAATGGAACCACTGCAAAGCAGTGCCTCCAAATCTCAACCTAGCCAGAAGGATACTAGGGTCGATGGTAGCGAAAGCTGCTGAGAGGTCCAGGACAACCAAAAGGGATGCAATCCCTCTGTCTTTCTCATAGCAGAGATCATCCCACAGGGCTACCAAGGTAGTTTCAGTCCCAAAACTGAAACGGATCCAGATAATGCTTTTCCTCCAAGAGTGCCTGGAGCTGCCGGGCCACCAATCTCTTGAGTACCTTGCCCAAGAAAGGAATGTTGGCCACTGGCCTATAGTTCTTAATACCTTCTGGGTCCAGGCTCACCTTTTTCAGGAGGGGTCTGATCACTGCCTCTTTTAATGGAGATAGGACAAGCCCCTATCTTCAGAGAGCCATTTACAACTGCCTGGACTCAGGTTCACGTGTCCTTCTTGGCTTGGACGAGCAGCCACAAGGGTCAAGGGTCGAGAGCACAGGCGGTAGGCCAAACTTGTTCAAGCACTTTGTCCACATCATCAGGCAATTGAAACTTGTTGAATGAATAGCAGGGAGAAAAATGTGCCTGCTGTACACATTACTGCATCAAGAGAGAGATGGATTTAAACCAGAAGCTTTCAAAATCAGCCTGCGTGACATGAACATGTAGGATTCAGTTCTGTTTGTCATAGAAATGGTTTATACTGGATGCATTTGCACACAATACAGTATGGTGTAGCTTCGCAGCTTTGGGCTGGCACGGCCCATCCTATTTTCTAGCACAAGTGTGAGAGTGAAAGCTTCATTTGTTAAAATTAGAATCACACCAAAAGCCTACACTGTAGTTAATCATAACTATCAAGTCAACACTATACACCAGAATAAGAAGCTGGCTTGTTTAGTAAACCATAGTTAAGATAAACTGCAGTTTGACCAGTTGTGGACATTGAAACAAGTTTTAATTAGCCTAACATGTAAGCAAAAGTTCAGGACTCCTCCTTGCCGCTAGAAAACAGGAACAACCATCAAACCAGGGAGTTGCAGCTCTGTTTTAAATTGTGTTAATTTTGTATTTTGTATATTTTAAATAAATTTGGTAACCCATTTTGAGAGCATTACACTAATCAAATGGTATAGAAATGCTTTAAATCAATAAAAACATCCTCATAAAGGTAAACCACAGTTGTGCGCACGCAGCTGCGTGGAACGTCAGTCCATCTAGCCCAGTATTGTCTACTCTGCCATGATTCTGACTCTGAGGCCTTTCTCATCTTCTGCTACCTGCCATCCTTTTAACTGAATCCAAATCTGGGGTGTGCTTTCCCACTGAATGACGCCCTTCCCACTCCTGCATATGTGCTCAGTTAACAACATATGCCCTGCTGCATAGACCTCCCACTGAACAACAACCACAATAATAATACTAAGAATAATCATGATGATTTCATTCCTATGTGGCCCAATAGTCAGGGTGGTTCACAGCAATTCACACGCGTGCACACAATAATAAAAGCAGATGATAATAAAAATGCGAATAGAACAACAACATAGCATAAAGTTCCAGTGCGGGAAAGTTAAACCAGTTTAAACAGCTAATCCAAGCTTCTGACCAACCTATCCCATAAGATCTTGAGGCTTTTTTTCCAAGCCCAAAACTCCCATAATTTCCCATGTACGGGGATACAACTAGATCAGATGAAAAGAAAGGCTACACTGATTATGCCACCTTTTAAAACCTGCCATGTGGGTGCACCTGACTATTAACAGAGATTAGGCAAACACACCTATGGTGGTTCCAAGTGTAAATAAGAACAGGGACAAGACCTTCCACCGATACTTATTCTGGAGACCGGTCCCTATTTTTTACTCCTGTATTCCAAAGTAGATGCAAACTGTTCTTCACGCAGGATCCACACAGAAAACACCTCCCCTTGACAAGGTAACTCATTGGCCTGGACCCTGTCCAAACGGAATTGATTTGGAGCCATTCAGGTTGTCCTTGGGCAAAGGAGCCCTGGAATGTGCCAAGAACTCACAGAGGAAAAGCTCCTTCAGGGAGACACAGGCACCGAGCTGCAGTGAACAAGACCAGGCACTCCTTAGCTTGAATTTATGAAGAGAAATTTGATTTATTATTCGTATTGGGGGAAATGTCAGCTTCTGGGCCAAAAAGCATCCTTCATCTTCTTTACACAATGCCTTTATGACTTCATGTAGTCTCCATCCTGCTCCCTACCCTTGTGATTATTGCCTGTCATTCTTTTTGTATTACACCACGGAACAATCTTTCTGGAAGCAATTACATGTTATTTTGTTGCCTTTTTTGGTGACAAAAATAAGATTATGCTTACTCTGAAATCACTGTTGTTAGGCAGGTTTGCCCAACATGGTGCACTACAACTCCTGTAATTCCCAGACAGCACGGTCAATTATGGGTACAATACATATTTATAAAACTTGCCATCCTTGGCTTGCCATATTTGCAGTTCAGTTCATATGTTTATGGCACAGGTCAAGGGTACAGAGCAAGATTTCTGTCAACTCCGTGACAGTAGGGCTTTTGGGTGGGGGTGAAGGCAAAATCAACAGCTTTGTTTCTGGAAAGCTGTGATAATTTATCTTTTAAAAGCTGTACAACCCTTAAAGCATGCTGGCATTATTCCAATAAAAATTACCAATAAGAAGAAAGAGGAAACAATGCAACTGTGCAATATTAATGGAAGGGTCTCCTGATATGTCTGTCCATTTTCAAATTCCAACTGATTTTCACACTAGACAATTAATGTCCATTCTTAGTAATTCCTGCTGAAATTTCAGAGGCAATCCTATGCAGGTTTAGATACAAAAATAGCCTTTTTCCGTCTAAACTTGCAAAGGATTGCACTGTAGGGACACCGCCAGTTCCAAAATAAGTGGTACCCAGTTTTACTGACCTGAAAGAAGGTTGCCTTTTCAATTTTAACATACAAGTGACAAATGTGGAAAATATCAGAGAGCCCCTTTGTGTATGGGCCTCAGGCACCACTGGGTTTAGAAACCCACTGCATTTTGAACTGAAACACACTTCAAACCAAATGTTGAGTTTGTGAAAAACAAAGTAAGCATTTTCAACAGACACTGCTAAGTAAACAATATTATAAACACAGAAGAAGATAAAGAAGATGACGATGATGATAAATGTCTATGCATATGTGAGCGTTGCCTTAAAGTCCATCATAAAGTGCAATATGTGAGTTAATATACCAACTACTTTAAAGTACATATTTTAAAATTACATGTTCATATTATTCCTTCTAGGCTGTTGGGGAAACCCTTAAACTGAACAGTGTGTAGGTTTATAGCAATGTATGGCCCTACATGTTTTAAGGGTATCACTGTTCCTTTAACTACATATGTTCTATGTTATAATTATATGAAATATGATCATGAACTGAATTAATGTTCATAATACTAGTGACGCCAGCAACAGCACACACGTTTCACCAAGACGACCTGTTTAACCTATGCAAATGTTTCCACAAATGTGGCAATATAATTACCTTACTTTAACTTACTGATTATTATGCTTCAAGATTTCAGCTCATTTGAGGCCATGGGTGACATAAGAGATTGAAATGCAGTTCCACAAACTTTGCAGTCAGAAACTCAAGCAGGTATTACTTTTGTTACATTTCCAAGCACCTACCTCCATAAAGAGTGTTCATTTTACAAAGAGCTTTAATTTACCTTAATAGATGTTGCTTGATGCGCAAATAATGAATCAAAGCTGTCATGTCTCAAAAAATATCCGTAAGTGTTATTTTCTCTAACAACTTGTTTGGAAATATATGCCAATTTGTAAGTGTGGCCTAATTGTGTTGTGGAATTCCTGGCAACCTTTTCCCCAGACATTTTTTAAAAAGCAATTTCTCACTCTGATCCCAGAAATGCTCAAATGCCCTCCCATTTGTAGTGTGAGTATGGGAGACGTAGAGAGATATTTTCAGCTGAGTTATCTCTGAAGATGGAATTCTGCAATGTTCTTTAAAAAAACCTACATTAAAAAGGGCATTTATTTACCATTTTAAATGTTTGTTTTAAATCATGAAATTACAAAATTCTGCAGTCATTTTTCCATCAAAATATTCTTTCCAGTGGTAGTGTCCAACACTGTGTCGGTGCTGGCATTAATATTCTTGCAATAACATAAACCAACACTTATGCAACAAGGGGAAGGAATGGTGTGTGGCTGAAATTAAGCAATGCAATAGCAAGAAAGGAAAAATGTTCTTCAGTATTATTATTATTATTATTATTATTATTATTATTATTATTATTATTATTATAACATTTCTATGCCGCCCCTTGCCGAAACCTCGGGGCGGCTTACAACATGATAAAATACATTGAAATACAATAGTACATAATAAATTACCATTAAATATAAAAATACAAAAAATACATTGATTTCCAAATACAAAATTAAAATTATCAGTATAAAATAAAAATATAGGATGAGAAAGAGAAGGAAGAAGAAGTTGCCCAGGCCAGATCATATGTTTTAACAATTGAAATGATGTTTAAATAAAAAGGTCTTTACCTGGCGCCGAAAAACCAGTAACGACGGTGCCAGGCGGACCTCTTTGGGGAGTGAATTCCATAGGTTGGGCGCCACCGCAGAGAAAGCCCTCCTCCGGGTACTTACTCTCCTAATTTCTTTCATGGAGGGTTCCCGGAGAAGGGACTCTCCCGCAGATCTCAAAGGGCGGTCGGGCATATACGGACGTAAGCACTCGTTCAGGTAGCCAGGACCCAAGCCGTTTAGGGCTTTGTAGGTCATAATCAACAACTTTAATTGGGCCCGGGCTTCAATGGGAAGCCAGTGAAGCTGACGGAGGACTGGAGTCATGTGAGCATAACGCCCTGTCCCCGTCAGCAACCTGGCAGCTCTATTTTGCACCAATTGAAGTGTTCGGACTGTCTTCAGGGGAAGCCCCACGTAAAGCGCGTTACAGAAGTCTAGGCGGGAAGTCACCAGCGTGTGTGTCACCGTCGCCAGGCAGTCGTACTCCAGGTAGGGGCGCAGCTGATTAATCAGCCGAAGCTGAAGGAAGGTGTTCCTTGCCACCGCTGTCACCTGAGCTTCCAAAGAAAGCTCCGGGTCGAGGAGTACTCCTAAGCTGCGGACCTTATCCCTAAGAGGGAGTGTTGCACCATTTAGGACCAGGTCAAATCCACCCTCTCCGAAACCCGATCCGCCAACCAACAGGACCTCCGTCTTGTCTGGGTTGAGTTTCAGTTTATTGGCCCTCATCCATTCCCTTACCTCGGCCAAGCACCGGTTCAGCACAGCCACTGCCTCACCTGGATTAGTGGAGTACGAGAGGTAAAGCTGGGTATCATCAGCGTATTGATGATTCCGCAGCCCACACCTCCTGATGACCTCTCCCAGCGGTTTCATATAGATGTTAAATAGCAGAGGGGATAGAATGGAGCCCTGTGGTACCCCATGGCATAGCTGCCATGACGTAGAGACATGGTCCCCCAGCACTACCTTCTGGAATCGACCATCGAGATAGGAGCGGAACCACTGCAAAGCATAGGGAGGTAGGGAGCATGTGCCTTATTCTGAATTAGAATCACTCTGTGTTTTGCTACTATGCCACTGAATTTCAACAGCAGTTTGTCACTTTTTTGCCTTCAGCCTAGCTTTACACTTACACTAACATCATTAGTGCTAGTACTGGAACAACACTGGGTACAATCTTATATTATATCACTAACAACAGGGGATGGTATTTAGGATTTTTTCTCCAACATAAAAAGGAGCAAAGTCTTGCTACAGGACTGCAAGTGGCAGGAGATATTATGCTTTTTAAGTTATCATTATCATCATCAAATGTTGCTAACATTTTGAAATCTGCAGCTCCTGTTACACTGAGATTCATTGAGGTGAAATGGTTAAGAGTATGACACTAGGACTCAGGAGATCTGTGTTTTAGACTTTGGGCCAGTCACAGACTTTCAGACCCACCTACCTCACAGGGTCGTTATTGTGAGGATAAAATGAAGAGGAGGAGAATTATCTTTAAGTTCCTTGAAAGGAAAAATGGTGGGATGTAAATATAATAAATAAATTAAAACCTGATTGAACACAAGACATATTGGAACGCCAGAACAACAACTGAGCGAAACTGAGCAAACCCATCCATCCCTGTTAGGCAAAAGCGGAACAACAATAAATTAGATATGTTGCTGCTGCTTCCTAGATAGCATTCAGTTGCTTTGCTTCTCTTGACATCCAGAATATGGTCCCATTTTGTAGAGAAGCAGTGGTACTTCTTTCGTGTCCTTGCTATGAGGTGTTACCTTGACAAACATTTGCTTTCTCCTCAAATGGTTAGATAGGAGGGCAGGTTTCATCAGGAAGTTCAGTTTCTTTGCTTCCTAGCCATGATGAAAAATGTCATGCAAGTCTCTTGAAAGCTGAGCCCTACATGGAGGGAAAAGTCCATAAATAGTTCTGGAATTTGAAATTGCAATTTTGAAAGCCCAGGCAAGTGTGCGTAAGTATACACATAGATATGAAACACAAAACCATTGCATCTTTAATCTATTTTGTGCCTGAAAAGGCAGGGTTGGGCAGGATTCTAAGCCTTCGTTACCACAGACCCAGTGATCTAGTTCCCCCTGTGAGAATTGTGGTTGGCAACTGAAATAGTTTGATTGCCATTAAACTATCCTGTATACCTTGCAATTAGAACTGTAGAGGAGCAAGCAGGGTACAACAGAATATTGGTTTTTTTCTGCCATACAGAGCACTTCAAAAGGTAGAATGTGTTGACATTTAAGATTTGGAATAATCCTACTTTTAAGGAATTTTTGCCAAGTTCTTCAGTGACCGAGTATGACATTTCAATAGTGCCGTACTTCAGACAGATTATTCACATTCCTCGCGGGCAGTCCTGTGTCCTGATCCATGAAGCCAGATGATTCTTATGCCAGGGCTAATGATCCTAGGGGAAGGATCCAGTGGCAGCTGTCCACTTGCTATTAACATTATGCTAGTAGAAAACCATGGTTGTGCAATATCAGAAGCACTTGCCCTTCTGGCAGGTTTCCCAGTCACAGTCGGGAATTCAACACCCTGGAATGGATAGGAAGCCTAGCGCTCCAGCTATTGGGTGGCAAAGAAATAAAAGTAATTATAGTAATTTACTAGCAGCAGATGACAAAGCAGCAGTGGCTGCAGAAGCAAAAGCCAAGGTATCAACATGCCCCCAGTGCATCTAGTTCCAACAGTTCCCCAGGGTTTGAATGCAGTGGAATATCCCTAATATCCCAGTTAACTCCAGAACAAGCTATTTTACAAAGGACAATATTAACCAGGCAGAAAGGCACCAATGAATGCACAACAGTGGCAAGTACAAACTCAAAGGATCCCCAGGAACCTTTTGTGCACATGTTGCATTCATTCTCACCCCTTTCTGATATTCCTTCATTAGTTCTTCTTTTAATCCAAATTCACTTTTCTTGTTCTCCACCAACACATTTCAAACTACGATAATTTTATGTCTTTCTTTTATCTATCACACACATTTCTGATTCCCATAAACCTGTACTCCAAACTGGGAGGCAAATATTTTCCCCTTTCTTATAAAATATCTTTTTTGCTAAGCCTGTTCTTCTAATTTCTGAACTAGATGTTCTGCTTGCATCCTTGAGAGAGAGATGATGGCTAGACAATGTCGAACAATTCTTTCGTTTGTAGTTGTTATTATTATAGTCTATAGGTGGTAGTATGACTGAATTATGATTGTATCTGAGGACTGTGATTTCCAACCTGGATATGAACGTGAAGGTACATGGAGACTAAACAAGCCCCCTATGTATGAGTCACTGCTTAAAAGCCTCGTGTAACCCATGTACATGGGTGGGACTTGCATTCAGATGGTGAATTTGGAGGACTCCTTCTAAAAGCTAGAACCCCAGATCGGTACCCTGGAAGCATGTTATCTGTACTGCATGAAGGTACAGGGGCATTATTTCCACGTCCTTATGCAAGAGCAGCACCACAAAGCACAGGATTCTTGATTTGATGGCATAGTCCACTTTCATAATTGTACCCTGTGATTTAATTGAGAAATCAGTATTATTCTGGTGGGGAAAGCCCGTCAAGATTATCTGTGTTTTAAATACTGGGCAACAGGATGGTTCCACAAGAGCTCCTGAACATGGATGTGAAGGATCTTGCAATGGTGGTTTGAGAGAGCCGGGAATTCCATGAAAACCCTCTGAAGATAAAAGCCTTGAATATGCATTGTTGTCCCACAGCAGCTGCACAAAGGCCTGGGAAAGTGATGTCTGAAGATTTGAGCTTTGATTTAATATGAGATTTTGAAGGACAGCCGTGCAAAAGCCCAGAAGAGTTCAGGAGAATCAGAACCATTGCAATGCCATTTATACTGTTAATTTATATTATTTTAATTGAAGTTATTTATGTTGTGAGCTGCCCCGAGGCTTCGGCGAATGGGGCGGCATAGAAATTTTCTAAATAAATAAATAAATGCCAGAGAACATGGGACCTGCGGTGTTTTAGTTGCAATTCATGAAAAATGGTACAAGTTGTGATTTGGTGACTGTTGGTGGGGGAGCTCCATGCAAAATTCATGAAGTTCCATTATGGGGTATGCATTATACCATGTTTTTTGTGCCACAAATATACCAGATTAGTTACTTTTATGGTGAAGAGTATAATGTTGGATGGTGGGTTCTGCAGAATTCTGCACATGAAGAACTGGAGACCCAGATGAGTGCAATCTCCCCGTAAACTCAATTTCTGACTTAGTTTACCTGCAATTTGGGTTGGCTATTGTAGTGCAGGTAGACAATACTTCGTCTACAACAGCTCCATCCTTGGGCAACAACGCTCCGCCCCCGGTTATCATTCTCCGATCTTTCCCCTAAAACCCGATGGCGTTTCTCCTATTGATCTTGCTGTTCCTCCAAGGACTTCTCGCTGCTCAGGCGCGCGTAGAAGCCAGGCCAAGGCTGGCAGTTTCACTGATTCCGTTGAAGCAGTGAGGAAATATAATGATCATTGGCAGTCCCGTTTCATCGGTGCTTCAAAAAAAGCAAACCCACCGCGAGACGAGCGAGACCCCCTAAGGACGGGATGCGCCGTGCTCCTTAGCCGGCAGGGGACGTCCTTGCCACGCCACACACGCCTCAGTTACCGCCCCCCCCCCACCTCAGGAGCAGAGCGGGGGTGGGCAGCCGCGGCCCGGACTGCTGCCCTCTGCAGAGCTTGCACCGAGGGCGCGCACGATCACCGGACGCGGGCGGGGGGGGGGGGGGCGGCGCTGCGCGCGTCGCGCAGGAAGGAGCGGGCAGGGAAACATTTGCCCGGGCCAAGGAGAGCTTGTGCCGGGAAAGGGGTGCGCTTTAAGGTGTTAGCCAGACTTTGCGCTTTGCCACTCTGGTATGCAGCAATCCTGTACGGAAAGTTACGTGGAAGAAAGTGCCACTGGATTCGGGGAGGTTAACTTCACACTGGACGTGCATGCATAGGAGCAGGGGCGGTGTAAGGTACTCAAGAGATCTGGGGCTCAGGGCCACCGGACAAAATACAGGAAAGCGCATATTTGCGTATGATCTAAAGTCTCTCTGCGTGCAGAAGACCCTCGCTCCTAAGGGCACCCTTAGTGGTCGGGGCAGGTGAGAGCAGCGCATCTGCTTTCGGGGAAAAAGGCAGGAAAGCTCAAGGTGGCTGGGGGGGGGGGGGGGGGGGAGCAGGAAGTGAAGCAGATGTGGACAAAATGCCAGGCCATCCAGGGGGATCAGATTCCACGCAGATCATCGGGGCCCTGTTCCTTCGTTTCAGCAAGCATCTATGGACAACACGGTGGTGGGTGGTGGCCTCACAGAAATAGAGGGCTAGGGCCCCAGCGGGCCCGCTTTTACTGCGGTATCTGAAGGTTATTCTCCTCAGGGAATCTCCTTTCCTGAAGAGGGAGGGAGCAGATTTCTGGTGGAACAGCGAGCAATTGAGTGCACTTGCCTGCACATTTTCCTTCCTTTTATTGAAAGGAAGGCGTGTGGGGGGGGGGGGGGGAGAGGAAGCAGACTGAACCGAAAGGAGAGGATCTCCTTAACGCGCCCCTGACTGGCCCAGAGGACTTCGTATAAATGAGGGCTGCCCTAGCGCTCTCGATCTGCTTTGCATACGGGAGTTCAGTCCAGGACCGTATGAACATCATGATGATGGATGCCTATTAGGACATCACGGAGCGAGCAACCACAAACAGCCCCAAGCACCTCTCGGCTGAGGTCGTGTGGTCCAGGCCGACTTTGAACTTGAGCAAGAAATCAAACTGGGCTCACACCGCGCCTTCCTCTTGGAAAGGCGCCCGCAGCCGAGCCTGGACTCTGCAGACCGAGCCGGGCAGCTGCTTCCGCCTCTGCCCAGCGTCGCGCACCACTCTCTCGTTACCGAAGTGCTTCATGCACGGAAAGAGAGCGAGACCCGGGAGGCCATTCCCAGCTGGTGCTGCCTGCCGCGGCCCCCAAAGGGAGCCTTCCCATTCCCGCAGGGCTCCTCGCAAGAGGAAACGGAGAGGACTTGCTTTCCCGCCCCTCGTGCGCGCCCCGAAGCGCGGCGGAGCTGCTCGGGTGCCGGATTTTGGCGCGCGCCCGCGAAGCAGGCACTTCTGCCGTGCGTGGGCGTGTTTACACCGCCCGGCGACCCTCCCCCACCCCCGCAGCTCATTCACACGGTGCTGGCACGCTTACGCACGCGCTCGCTCGCTCTCTCCCGAGCAGTTATCCAATTGGCTGCTCACCCTGGAGGCCCGAAGGGCGGAAAATAAATCGTCACGGCCAAGCCCGCGGTGATTGGCGAAGCTCTTCGCACATCACGGCTCTTCGGAATCGCCCTGCAGCTGTTGCTCTGGAACATCAGGACCTGTGACGTCCTACCCACTCCTATTAATCTTCCAGCTGCTGCTGCTGCTGCGTTTACCCCCCCCCCCCCAACTACCTCTCCCGCCCCGTCTCTCCTTCATCTTCCCGCAGGAAGTGTGACAGCCTCCTCTTCACCTATGCTCAAGCAGTCAACTACCCATCCTGCTCTCTGTCATGCCTCTAAAGACCTGCGCACCAATATATAAAGAGGAATTCAATTTGCGCAGGCGGAGTCCCTCGAAAACCGCGCTTTATCCCTAGTTTGCTCAGCTGTCAGGTTATTATTGTGTGGTTCCGTACTGAAGAATCATATTGGAGGAAACAAAAAGAGTGAGTTTTCTTTGTGCAATCCCCTTTCCCCCCAGTTGTGCATGCGTGATCAATTACAAACTTTTTCGTTTCCAGGAACATGTACTGCTGAGTAAGTGTCGTATAGCATTTCGTCTTGGTTGTGTTTTGCTTTTGTTTAATGGTACACTAAAGGGGTTCAGCTGCTGTTGAGGCACACGATTTCTGTTGTTTACTTGTGTTGTGCTTCGGGTACGTAGCCTGAGTGTTTTGAGGGCAATTCTATCTAGCAATGTGCATTTATCGGAGGGTGAGGAAAACGAAGACTCGCATTTTATGGTGTCAGATCCACGGTAGGCTGAGAAGTCCGTTCCGGAGAATAAACAGAACGAAGGAGGAGGAGATGCCATTTTAATTGGGCCAGTTTCACCCGCTGAAAGGATGTGTTTTAGATGTGCAGGACTGCTGGATTGGTAGACTGGGGGGCGATAAGAAAAAAGCCAGACCCCTCATTTGTGTGGCCCTCGCGACAACAGGTGTGTGCGCGCGGAGGGGGGAAGGGGGGCTGGAAATCTCGGCTAATTTCATTTCTGGCCAGTTCTTGACGGTATTCTTATTTTTAGCTGCCTTCAACGTAAGGACCTCAGTGTTCCTTTTATTTCCAGTCTTGTCCCGAAACATTTTGGATCATCTTTTAATTTTTTTCTCAGAAGTTAGCTCCTTCTTACTGCACTAAGCCGTATTTCCAAGGATGGCGTTAGAATCTAAGGTTCTGGCTACCAGGAACCTGTGTCCCACAGAGCCTTATTCTGAGCGTGCAAACGCCAAGACCGTCTTTATTTTTTTTTTAATGGAAATAAAATATCTGGACCCGAATGGCCCTTGTTGCTTCATTTTCTTTAACACTCGCCTGGAGGGACGTTGACGTCCTTCTCCCGGCTTATATAAGTAGCTTCAAAAGCCATAAGGAGTAATTTCTGCTTCACTGGATTGCTTTTTCTCAGTCCCTCCGGGAACTGCACAATAGTGAGTGCGCCACCACCGGATTCTTGCGAACCCCCCTCCCGTCTCACTCTGTGAACGTCACTGTCGGGTTTTCATCAATGGGGATTTACCGCGCCTGGATGTGTGGGTAGAAGGCATCCTTCCCTCGGAGCGCAGCCCCTTGCTCCTCTTTCGGGGCTAGTTTCGTGACCTTAAGCTGCAAGGAGCGTTGTGCGCAGGGAAAGCCCTGGAAATCCCAAGAGCGTCTTTCAAGAGAGGCAAGGCAGCCCCCTCCCCTTCCCAGACCCTCAGATGGCTGCATATTCTCCAGCCGTCGCCAGAGCTGCGTCGGATCCGATCCCCCGGTGGAAACGCAGCCCGCCCCTTCGGCCCAACACGATCGCGAAGCGCACATTCAGCAGGGAGAGCCAATGAACGTGCCACATGCTGCGGACATGACCCCTTCCCCCACCTCCCGCCTCCTTCCCGGTGCTCTCCCATTGACTCGGTAAAGGAGGGACGGCAGACCTTTCCCCTGCCCCCCCCCCCCCCGTTTCGGAGATTGCAATCTCCTTCCAGGAAGTTCCGGCAGGATCCAGATCATTCCAACTTTCACCTTTGGGGAGAGATTTTTTAAAAAAATATTTTGACACCAGAGGGAAAAGGAGGAGGAAGCGATCTCGCAAAGCGCAGGGACCAGCTGTTTATGCAAATAAATGGGCGTGCCGGGGAAGTGGGAAGCGACGGCGGGGGGAGGAG
This sequence comes from Varanus komodoensis, assembly GCF_004798865.1. Classification (NCBI taxonomy): domain Eukaryota; kingdom Metazoa; phylum Chordata; class Lepidosauria; order Squamata; family Varanidae; genus Varanus; species Varanus komodoensis. Next base: position 11,095,018 of record NW_025335349.1, on the reverse strand, counting down.
GAAGCGGCCGCGGCGCCCATATGTAGATGAGAGGGGCGTGGGGAGCGGAGGGCGATCCGGATCCCCGGAAGAGCGAGGAACCCCATATAAAAAACTACTGAAGACCCTTCCGAGCAGAAGTAGCGAAAGCTCTGGGGGCGGGCTGGCGGCGGAGCGGAGCGGAGCGGAGCAGAGCAGAGCAGAGCAGGCGGGTGCCGTTCGCCGGAGACCGCGCGCCGCCGCTGCGCGCTGGCGGAGGAAGGGCGCGAGCAGCGGGACATGACTGCGTAGATCCACCCGCGTAAGCGTTGCCCGCCGCGCCGGGCTGCTGCTGCTGCAGCTCGTCCGGCCGTGCGTAGGTGGACGGTCCGCTTGCACGATCTGGCTTCGAGCTCAGCCGCCTCCTGAACCGTTGCCGTCCGTCGGAAAGAGCTCGCTCACTTCGCTCGCTCACACGCATGCACGCCCGCACGCCCCGACTGCAGGTGATCAGCAGCGAGCGCGGGTGTGTATCTTGGTGCGCAGCAAAGGATCGGGACGGGGGGCGGGCGGAGAAGCGAGGCGCTGGAAATCGGTGCCCCTCGAGCGGCGGGCGGGCGAGCGAGCCAGCCGGGGGGGCCTGCGCGCGCGCGGTGTTTGTGCAGCTTCTTTCTAAAGCGCCTCTCGGCACCAGATGGACTTGCCACTTTCTCTTGGAGGGGGAGGGGAAATTAAAGCCGGTGGCGAGGGAGGTGGGAGGGGAAGAGACCGAAAGCTGCGATCCTTAAAACGTTTCTGCACCAGACGGGCTTCGGCCAAGAATAAGCGATTTGAGGATCGCGGGGCCACACTTCGGTGCACTGATCGCTTTTACTTGCATTTCTCCTCTGCCTTTGCTAGGAGTGGAAGAGGAAGAAATCTAGAAAAGGAAACGACGCCTTTTCTGTTTTAGATAGTTTTGCTGCTGTTGTCGATTGTGCACGGCGCTGGACCATGGCAGACGAGGAAAACGCGCTCGGCAGCGGCGGCGGCAGCGGCGACGGCGGAGGCAGCCCGAGCGGGGGGGCCGCCCAGGAGCCGTGCCCGGGGTGCTGCGAGAACAGCCGCTGCAACGTGCTCAGCTGGGAACAAGTGCAGCGCCTGGACCGTATCCTGAGCGAGACCATCCCGATCCACGGCCGGGGCAACTTCCCCACGCTGGAGATGCAGCCGCGGCAGATCGTGAAGGTGGTGAGGAGCCGCCTGGAGGAGAAGCGCATCGGCGTGCGCGATGTGCGCCTCAACGGCTCGGCGGCCAGCCACGTCTTGCACCAGGACAGCGGCCTGGGTTACAAGGACTTGGACCTCATCTTCTGCGCGGACCTGAAGGGCGAAGGCGAGTTCCAGACGGTCAAAGACGTGGTCTTGGACTGCCTTTTGGATTTCTTACCGGAAGGGGTTAATAAGGAGAAGATCACCCCGCTGACCCTGAAGGTAAATTTCGCCCCTACACACACGGCCGTTCCCAGCGGGCTGGGGGGAGATCTGTTTTCTCTTCCTCGCTCTGCAAAAAGGGGCTGCCGCGGAGCAGGGGAGGCGAGGGGCCTGGAATGCGGCTGATGCAGCCGCTGAGTCGCTGCTGTTCTTTCGCTTTGTGCTAAAAGTACAAAGTAGTGTCTGTCCCGCGGGGCGGCAGAATTAATGGTACGTGAGCACGGCCTGCCCTTCCCCCTTTAAACTTATTGAAATACCGCCTTGGAATGACTCGTTTAAATGATTTTTAAAAGTGGGGAGAATAGATGTATGTTAATAATCAACTTAATTCTTCTTTGCCTGCAAAGAGGAAAGAGGCCTGTGTTCCTTCGTTTAGTTACAACCTGATCCATCGCTGAGGTAAGCCAGAGTGGATGGATTTAAGCTGATTAGTTCTACTGATTTTTCATTAGAGTGAGTTGTCTAAGCTACTGTTACTTCATTTTAATTGGATTGTGGATGAGACCACTAGAGGGAAATGGTGCTCCTCTCTTTTCCTCCCTTGAGAATGGGATGTGAAAGCTGAATTCATTGTGCCTGGGTGCCCTTACTGATTCTATTCTGTTATCCGTTCAAGTATTTTGAGAGAGGGCTCTATTTCCTTTACTTCCTGAGATCGTTCTTCCAATTACGGGTCCTTACCATCGCTCCTTTCCAGTTTCAGGGAAACCCTATTACTACAGGAGAAGTAGCTTAACTGGGTTGTGGGTTGGACAGTGAGATGTCCAAGTCTTCTGGTCTGAGTTGTTAATTTTCGGCAGTTGCTTTGCTTTCGAACAGGGCAAATGTGAGACTATTTTGAAATTCCTAGAATAAGACTGAGAATCTGACCATCATCACCCTTGCAGTTATACTGCATTTTCATTGCAATCTTCCAAAGCAGCTCCTCCTCCAACACTGTGGAAGTCTGTTTATTTGGTGTGGATCCATTTCGTATCTTTGGAAGAAAAAAAAAAACGCAATAAAATCCTTACAGAATATGTCCTTTGTGCAGTCACCGTGCCATGAACACTCCTTCTCCCTTTGGTCGTTTGCAGCTGCATGTCTGCAAACCACATGCTAAATCTGTCTACAGTGTCTCTTTCTTATGCCTGGGCTCTGTGATTGCAGCCTGCTGCAAGCTTGGGCCAAGGTGGAGCTGGGATCAAATGCAAATGAAGGCTTGAAAAAGGAGGTGCTTTTCTAGGTTTCCTGATCTGCTCCTTTTCCCCTCCCCTGTATGTGTTTCAAACTGTAGGAAGCCTATGTGCAGAAAATGGTGAAAGTGTGCAATGATTCTGACCGGTGGAGTCTCATATCCTTGTCCAACAACAGCGGCAAAAATGTGGAGCTGAAATTTGTGGACTCGCTGAGAAGGCAGTTTGAGTTCAGCGTAGATTCTTTCCAGATCAAGCTAGACTCTCTCCTCCTTTTTTATGAATGTTCAGAAAACCCAATGACTGAAACTTTTCACCCAACTATCATTGGAGAGAGTGTGTATGGGGATTTCCAAGAAGCCTTTGATCACCTTTGCAACAAAGTAATTGCTACCAGAAACCCAGAAGAGATCCGAGGAGGTGGTCTCCTGAAGTACTGCAATCTCCTAGTAAGAGGCTTTAGGGCCGCCTCAGAATCCGAAATTAAGTCCCTTCAGAGATACATGTGCTCAAGGTTCTTCATTGACTTCTCAGACATTGGAGAACAGCAGCGGAAGCTGGAGTCGTACTTGCAGAACCACTTTGTGGGACTGGAGGACCGCAAGTATGACTATCTCATGACCCTGCACGGCGTGGTGAATGAGAGCACGGTTTGCCTGATGGGGCACGAGAGGAGGCAGACGTTAAATCTGATCACCATGCTGGCCATCCGCGTCCTGGCCGAGCAAAACATCATTCCCAACGTGGCCAATGTCACTTGCTACTACCAGCCAGCCCCCTACGTGGCAGACGCCAACTTCAGCAATTACTACATTGCCCAGGTTCAGCCAGTGTTTCCGTGTCAGCAGCACACCTACTCGACCTGGTTGCCCTGCAATTAGCCGTTTTCCTAGCCTTCGCGGGGAACGTGTTTTCTATCGAGCAAGCAAAGGGGGAGGGCTGCCCTCCCCTTTCTAAAATGGGGTGGGGGGTTGTGTCATGGTGGTCTGCTCTAGCTTTTAAGCTCGAGGAAAGCCGTTGGTTCTTCTGTTTAATGTAAGGGACCATGATTTAGGAAGAACCAAAACCTTATTGGATTTCCACCCCAGAGCACGAGGCCTGTCATGGAAAGCACAGACGTCCCTTGAAAGGAACCAGGGATGTGTGCTTGGTGACAATATGGGTCGGCAATGCCTCCTCCCATAGCTATGACATAGAGAGAGTTGGGAAGCCTCTATTTTTTCAATGGGATCTACAAAAATAGAAATCAAGGGGGGTGAGAATACAAACAGGGAAAGCTAGATATATGGTTTAGATGTTTAGAGACCTAATGCACAGATAAGTAGGAATCAGATATATTTTGGAATCACTGCCTTTGGAGCGTGCATGAAGTGCTATCAGTGGAGGGATCCCATAGAATGTATAGCTTGCTTGCATAGAATGCTTTCGGAAAAATAGCTTGCTCCAGACAAAGAGCAGTAGATGGGTACAGTTATTTCAAAAAGAGACATGGGCGGGGGGAGAGTAGGATTAGGGTAAATGTCATTATTTCCAGCTGCGTGCATTCTTCACATTTTATTTAAAAATGTGGAAAAGCAGGAAGAGCAGCTGTAGCAAGCAACATATGCTTCAGGACCAAAGATTTCACAGATAAGTTATCCAAGCAAAGAGGAGGACAGAGTAAAGTATATAAAAAGAGTTTACTATATTTGTACACATGCATATTCAACAAAAGTGCCTGATGCCTTCAGAAGATTTGAAGTGAGAAAAATATAGTTTTGTGGTTTAACCTTGCGTTTTGTTTTTATCAGGGACACAAGAAACTAAAAATAAGCTTGTGAATAAATGGTGGAGGAAATGCCTATTTTTTTTCCTGGCAAATATCGATATAAAGTTTATAATGTTGGTGTGATGTTATCATAGGTACGCGTGTGTATGTGTGTGTTTATTGTGTGTGTGTGTATGTGTGTGTGTATATATATATGTAACATGTTACATGTATATATACACACAACATTTTAAATAAGGTCTAGGAAAATGTAGCAATTTTAAGGAATGTTCTAAATAAAATATGTGTTTTCCAGTCTACAGCAGGCTATCATAATACTGTGGGCACTTTGCAGAGACAGTTGTGATCCCATAGCAGAAAATCTGGATAAACAAAATAGTCTTAAATAAAGTGGGATTCAAATTACACAGTTGCACAAACAGACAAAATTATTCACTGGGTTACTTGTGAGCCACAACAGTTTCATACCCGCACAAGCATTTTGCTTCTCTTAATTTGTACTGTTTTGACACTCAGCTCACTATTTTCATACTCCATATATTCATTATATATAAGACATCCATTGGAATGTGGTTCAAACAGGTAGTCCCCGCGGAAGGATATTTAGTTGGTGATTTGCATACTTATTAATATTTTTCATAAAAAGCAAGCAGAATGTACTGTGCATTCCAAGACCACTAGAAGTTAGACAATGTGAAATGAAGCAGTATGGAGAGTATTACACGGATGTTTAAAATTTATATGGTGTGTGTGTGTGTATTATGCAACAATTAAACATCTTTCATTTGGTTGTCACACTGCATTTTCCAGCTCAGTACTGTACCAAAAACCCAATCATGTTTTTGTTTGGAACAAATAATGACAATTCTTTCACATGACAAGTGGAGAGCTGAGGAATAGTGTTATTGAGATTTTTTTTTCCTGTAGTGTTGATCATACCAAAGACAACCAAGTCTTATTTTTTGCCCCTCAAGCCACTAGTTCTTAAAACCAAACAAAATTTAACCCGATACCTTGGTCACATTCAAATGCAGGAGCGAATTGCTCATAAATGTATTCTCTTAAGTCCATTAAGGTCTCTGGGCTCAAACGCTGGCTGAATGCTAAGCGCCGTGGTCCCACAGGGCAAAGTGAGCCATGGTGCCGCACTGCAGAATCCGGTGGGGCAGTGCGCGCTGACCTGTCCAGTGTGACCCCTCGAGTGGAAGGTTCTGCAACGTGTTAACCAGGCAACTTGGTCTCCTTTCATCCCAGCAAAGCTGCTGGCAAGGTCTTTTCCTTTCACCCATTTGAAAGGACTGACGCTGTCCCGTTTTTACCATCTTTTTATCTCCAAAGCCAGTTTAACATGACTGCCATTTGTTTGCTCATGTCTCTTCCCTGAGAATTTTGCAGGAAACGGCCTATCATTGTCCCAACACGGAAACCCCTGTCATCACTTTGCTTTGCAGCCTTCTGATGCCTGTTGGCTATGGCCTGTTTTCCAAATAAAAGAAAATAAACATATTTGGGGCAGTGCTCAGTTATGAAAGTGAAATGTTTGTTTCTATCATCCCGTTCTCATCAGCAGCAAATTAAGAGAAGTGCACTTGGTCAGAATCAGAGCTGAGTCTGTATTTGTTCAGCGGGCTTTCTGACAGGAGCTGTGCTGAAGGCTGGGGAAATAGGATCAGCTGGTAATGTGGTATGTCCTTTCTTGCCACAGTGATTCTGCTGCAAATAAATGAGTCATCCACTCCTGCAAAGGGTTTGGGGACCTCTGGCAGTGCCTGAGCCACAAAATGCTGATAATACGTGAGGTATTTCCTCTGGGGCAGCCTTCTCCATCTTTTATTTCATTTTTAATGGCTGTGGTGGTGGTGGTTGCTCTGGGAATTACAAGTCAGCCTCGCTGCCTCAAACTTTAGCTATATTTTATGGCGAGCAGCAAACTCTTTTATAGTGCCCACTTAGGGCTCGGCTCCCTTGATTTCAAAATACTATTTCTCTCTCTCCTTCAAGGGTCTGGTGATCTTCTTTAACCTGTATACATGTTCCAGAGTAACAGTCATAGGGAGTTGTTACAGCTGGCTGGTGCCTTTTGTTTTAACCACAGGGGTTAGTGATGAGAAGCCATCCGGTGCAGAACCTACACAAGAGCTTTTGTGGTTGACACACACAGCCCCCAGCAAGTGCACACGCCTCCAATTTTAATAGACTAGTATGGTCACCAGGAGAAAAAACCCTTCAGGATCCTGTGCTGTATTCATTCAGCAGAATTTAAGATTAGGTTGGTAAGGAACAAGAGTTTTTTCCTTTAGATTATTAGCATTAAGATGCCTCAGTTACAGTCAAATAGTTCGTGTTTCTGCTAGATTAAGTGTGATTGATCAGCACAGTTCTGGCAAGTGTAGAGGGGTTAGTGCAAAGCAACGACACCAGATTATTTTAAAATGCAAGAGAATCCAAAAGCATTTCAATAGTGGTTGTCCTGAAACTCTCACTGGCCCACGTCTGCTGTGTGGACCCCAAATGGATCACATACCCTTGCTGCACCTATGTAAATATCATTCTTGCCTATCCACTTCTTTGTCAGCTGCAGGTCATTCAGTTCAGATAACTGGATTTGTACTGTCTATATAATCTGTAATATGCAAAGGCAAAGCAAGAAAATCTTTGAAAGGAAGCAAACAAATACTAGGAGTCAACTAAATTGCCAGCGGGATTCTTGTTTTCATAACTTCTTATTTAAATGCTTTAAAAATTATTTGCTGCTAGGTATTGCACAATGTTTCATGCACAGCTTAGAAATACCTGTTGTAAAATGCTTTATATGCGAGTTGTGTTGTACTGAAGGCTCTTATCACTTCAGATAAAGCTTTAAAGAGTTCATGGAAATAAAAAAAATGTTTAAAGGAAGAAGAAAAGGAGAGAGAAAGAAATATATATATCTAATGACGTATTCAGCACTTTTTTGTTCTTTTAAAAATTATTTTATTTTTTTGGCAATGACTTTTTATTTCCTTGCAATGGAGAAAATCCAAACTTCATCAGCAGGTTTTGCTGTTTGCTATTATTGCAACTAGTTAAGCATCAGAAAAACCTACAGGTTTTAGGACACGTTTCGTGTTGCTCCGCAAACGCTTGCAGTCTGTGGGAAGTGATGCCGATTTTGTTCTCCTTCAGAATTCCACACAGCCATTGTCTTCGGTGAGGTATCCTGTTGCATCGGACTGCTCCCGTGACTGATCTTTTGGGAACTTTTGACTCTGGGTTCCACTGGAGTTTGAAATGAGCAGCAGATGGAAAATGGACACTTTTTAACCAACAAAAGTGTTTGCTTCTGTGCTAGAGGGAACAGATTGTGAATTTTGTTTACAGCATCCAATATTTGGATTTCTTTTTGTAAATAAAATGTTATTTTTTCTATTTATTTGTGTTTGTTCTTTTTGGTATCTAAATTCTAGCCTTTTTGTGCCAAGTAGCAATTGGTTTTACTTTCAGTTAGAAAGGACAAAGCAGCAGATTTTCCAAGAAGTAGCTTTTTGATTGCAGGGCAGTATAAATCTGGAAAGCCCAGATGTGGACTTCATTGGCAATGAATGAACCCAGGTAGCAGGTGCTAAAGATCTGTCTGCATACTAGCTGAGTAAAATAAATGACTGAAGCATCAGAACACCAACCTCCTACAAATCCCATCAAAGCAGATAGTCAAAAGTTGCATGCTTTGGGTTGGACCTAATCTCATGCCTGTTTAGCGTAGTACCATTGATACCAATGGGACTTGAGTTTGTGGATGCAGCTAATTTATGTATTGCATTTAAGTCCCACTTTTCTTTCAAAGAAACCAAGGAAGTGGTTTGATCCACCGCCATTTTATTTTTGAGTATGAGAGTCAGTGAATGGCCCAAAGACAGATGGGACCTTAATGGCAGAGCAGGGACTAGAACTGGGTTTCCCCAGCCATGGTCCAACAGTCTATAGCCTCTACACTACATCCAATCCCTTTGGAATGCTGCCCAAATGTCAGAAGCAGCCCTACCTTATAGGATCATTTAGTGAGCACCTTCCCCTTTATTACAAGACAAAAGCTGTTCTCCAGACCAGGCAGGAGAGCATTGGTGCCTTTCCTTGCATTGGGTGATGCTTGCAAGCACTTTGCAATAAACTTTTCAGAGGGAATGGCCTTTTAGATCATCACTCCATGAAAACTGCTGCAACTCTTTGAGCATCTTCACAACAGTGCTGTGAAACTTAACAAATTATTATTATTATTATTACATTTTTATACTGCCCATAGCCAAGACTCTCTAGGCAGTTGACAGTAATAATTATAGAATCATACACTCAAGTCACCCATCCCAATTCTGACCAGGCCTGACCTTGCTTAGCTTCCAAGATTAGGCAGGATCAGGCACTTCAGGCTACAGGGAAGCATATATGCTGGCTAGGTGCACCATCTGTGCATGGGTTGCTTTGGTGCAGGCCTCGCTAGATGCTGAGGAGGGAAAAAGCCATTTGACTCATTCATCCAAGCAAAAGAGCTGCCCCAGTCAAAAATGTTAAAAACAGCAACACGTACACAGAAAGAAAGGCAGTGTTGTTGTAAAGTGCTCGCACTTTATAAATCTAAAATATTTTGAATCCAGCTCATTTTTTCAGGAAAATGTGTATAACATTTCCATAGCACATCTCTAAGTCAAATATCATAGACAATTCCCTGAAGAAGAGTCTAGAAGCATATTGGCTGTGTAAAGATTTACAAATTAGTATTTTGGAATGCTCTTGGATTTTTTTTTTTCTCCTCTGAGGAAAATAATCCCAAGTCTAGACTCATAAAAAGGAAGTGCTTCCAGACCTCAAATAGAGAGCTTTTACACCGCTGTGATGAGATGTTGGTTTCCTTTTGACATTACTTTCACAGTTTCAGAGCTCCTAAAGGTAAGGTTATACGTAGCTCCTAACAGTAAGTTTGTAGTTGCTCATCCTCCACATCTCAGCATGATTTCTCTCAGAAACCAAGACCACTCTGGAATGGGTAATCGCTCTAGAGATGCTTCCAGTACAACTGTTTCGTGCCAGGAAGGTACCCAGTAGGAATGCTTCATCTGGCAACTTAGGAAAGTGAGAAATCTCATGGATGCATGATGGTGTGCTGGATTGTTTCCCAAAAAAGCAGCAGGAAAGAAACGTGGTAAGGCATCCATTTTGGGCAGTGAAGAGAGGAACCTTCCAGTGTACAATAAAAACCCAGTGTGTATGAATAATTGTTCTTCATAATTCTTTTAAACATTAAATTCTTTTAAACATTAAATTCCAGCAAGTGTGATGATACCAGGTTGGAATTCGATGTTCAAGAGTGTCCCTGAGGAAAAAAAATGGTTATTCAGGATGTGCAGGGCTTAATGAGAAATGTTTTATTTTCTCGTACACCTTGCCTGATGTTTGCTTCACCTTTAAATTATCACGAGCATAGTCTGCCCGTTAGCTTGCTGACTTTTTGTCACTTTCATGTTATATAGTTGCTGAAAGCAGATCAAATTATAAATGTTTCTGCCACTTTAGCCCCCAGAAGATTCTGGGAATTGTTCTAATTTGGCAAGTTCCTGAGAATTCATCCTCTACCAACTCCATGTCTCCGGGTTCCCTGGGAAAAGGGAATGACAGCTTCAAGTTTATAAATGTGCATTTGTCTTAAGGGTTGATTGCAATGGGATGTGTTTTGGAACAATTCTCATGAAGAAATGCTTGAGAAAAATGCTAAAGCAAATTGCGGGTGGGGAAATCTACACGGATGTTGCAAGAATATTTATCACCAGGATATTTCTGTAACTTCTCGTGTATTTTTCCTGGAAATTCTATATGCTGATATGCATGTGTTTAATATTGTCTTTTCCATAAGTACCTCTAAATGGGAATTGTCCTAAATCATATGTAAGTAAGAAAAATATATTTTATTGGATCCATTTCTCCATAAAATTGGCCTGTTTCTCCATTTACTCAGAATGTCTAATCTCAAATGACTTGGCATACCATTGTAACTTTAAGGCTAAAATTTACTGCACAAATGTGTTCCGAATCGGACCCAAATCATCCCACTGTCTGGGACAAAGGAGGAGTGACCTAACTAAAGAACTAACATTTTCACACCACTCTGTATGTACAGCCAATGCTGATGTAAGGGTACATCTGGGTGTGTGTTTGTGTGCTCATCAAAGGAAGAATCTGAGCTCTAGAAAATTGGATTGTATCTCATTAATTTATTGTTTACCCTACACTTCTTCCAAGGAACTCCTGATTGGTGTATGTGGGCCTCTTCTCACATTCTGCATTTTATCCTTAAACTAAAGCTAGGAGATAGCAATGTCTGAGGAGAGATCAATCTGTTGCAGCAAAAAGAAGCAGACAAAAAACAAACACAAACACAAACAAGCTTTGTGGCACTTTAAATCACTATTTCCAATTTGCCACTTTCTATGTTTTACAACACGTCTCCCAGAACTATTGAGTATTGGCCAAAGCACCTATTTTTTAATTTATTTATTTAGAATTTTTGTATGCCGTCCCATCGCATAGCCTTGGGACGGCTTACATAAAATAAATATAATACAAATAAAATCCAGATTCACCCTGGCTGCAAATTAAAACCTATAGATGATATTAAAAGTTATTAAAATATTGTTTAAATAAAAACATCTTAGCCTGGCGCCAAAAAACAAATAACGAAGGTGCCTGGCGGACCTCTCTGGGGAGTGCATGCCAAAGGCGGGGTGCCACCGCAGAGAAAGTCCTCCTCAGGGTACTTTGCCTCCTGATGTCTTTCACAGAGGGTTCCTGGAGGAGGGCCTCTGCCACCCATCTCAAGGGTCGGGAGGGCAAATATGGATGCAGGCGTTCCTTTAGGTATCCAGGTCCCAAGCCGTTAAGGGTTTTATAAGTAATAACCAGCACCTTGAATTGAGCCCAGACTTCGATGGGGAGCCAGTGAAGCTGGTAGAGGACTGGGGTTATGTGAGAATAACACCCAGTCCCCTTCAGCAACCTGGCCGCTCTATTTTGCACCATCTGAGGTATCCGGACTGTCTTCAAGGGCAGCCCCATGTAGAGCGCGTTACCGAAATCCAATCTAGCCAGGGAAGGGTGCCTTACAGACAAATGTTTATCCTAGCATAAGCTTTCACAGGCACTGTCCACATCAGCAGAGGTATCCAATGACATGGGCAGGGTGTACAAAAGGTTATGTCAGCATGGCTTAATGAGTCTCTAAGGTGCCATGAGATACTTTGCTGTTTTTTCTTTTGGGGTAAATTAGGCTCAGAGAGTGACAGGGTGAAGCAGTAGCTGAACCTGATTCCAGTCCTAGACCAACACAAACAACTACCCCAGGAGCTTACAGGTAGCCCGTTTTTTTAAATTAAAATTTCCCTTGATTTTTCATTTTTAAAATAAAATGAAATGCACGTGCATGAAATGCATATGACATTCAAGCAATTATGCATAGGCTTCAACAAAAGCAGACCAAAAATTCAAATAAATATCCATTTGAAGATGGTCCTCAGTCTATTGCATTATAGGAGGTGTGTTTTTATCCTTCCAGGGTTGTAATATGAGCCTTCTAGCTGTCAAAACAACATAGAAAATCTATTTACACTGAGAATTTGTTAGCTTCTACGAACAAATGGTTTAACAGGAAAATAGCTTAAAAGAGTATGCCTATCAGAATGTGTCAGTACAAAACTGTATGTAATAACTCACCCCACCACAAGAAAAGAAGCAACTTCTAGACATTAGCAAGCATATATTTAAAAGAAGCATTAGCTGTATCGCACCACCAGCAATTAACGGAATTGGACAATCCCTTATTAAAGAGAAGTTGCAGTGTCCAGCAGACACAAAATGAGAGTTGTTGCTGAGTAAGTCACAGGGCAAAATGCATAACGGTGACAGGTGGATGCCAAAGCAGCAATCCACTGATTAGCCCTTTTTGAGATCATATCCACAACACATTCTCCTGTCCCCAAATGAGAAACGTTACAGGGAATTGTGCTGGAATGCTATTTTGGTGGGGAGATCTCATCCAAAGGTCCATGACCACACTATTGAGACTGGTCACACTGGCACTTTTCTGCTGGTGGAAAGACCTACATGATCAGCCCCACCAATTTGGTTGCAGGCCTTTTGGCAGCCTATGCACAAGTCAAAGGCAGAAACGCATTAGCTAAAAAAAAAGGAAAGAAAGAAAGAAAGAAGTGATAGTGTGATAACAATTCAGCAGCTTTATGAAGCATGCAACAGAAATCACAAAACACTCCTGAAATATACAGCTTTATTTCTCTCTCTCTATCTGCAGTTTACTCTCAAATGCATTTATCACTGAGTCACTAGACTCTCCTGAGAATCTTTGCCTTTAACCGAAACAGGGCCCTGGCTTGTTTATCACTGCTTTATTTTTAAGATGATGATAAAGAGACAGAGAAATTCTGAGTCAATGAAGAGAGCTGGGAAACACAAAAGAAGTTGCCTTACCACCTTTGACCAGCACGATTCCCGACTCCACAAACCTGATAAAGAAAGAGGAAACTGTTTTCAAGCCACATCAGGTTTTTGCATTCTTGAATTTACTGTATGTTGCAATTGATCATTTTCAGTCTACAAATATCTGAGTAGATTTCTTTACCCACTTTTGAGCAACTGCATCTGACTTTCTCTGTGTTGGAGAATTCCTTGTTTTCTTTCTTGAACTGCCTGTTTATGATCCTTGCTAGAATTTCAGAAGATCATGACCGCTAAAGTACAGTATATCTATTTATGTAAGTGAAGGATATTCTGAGACAAAGCAAAAAGCACACACAGCATTTAGCATTTTAACCATATGCCTGTATAGCTCAGCAGATAATAAATAAAACTCCTGATTATTTGCTGGCTGTTTAAAGCTTCTTAATGCTGGATTGCAGGAAGTAGCCTTTTATGGAATTACAATTCATGTTCTATTAGGAAGGCTGACAATTCAGCTACGTGGAAGGGGTTTGCAGAGTAATGACCTCACCTGAGTTTTGCCGAGATTCTAGTTTCAGATTCCCATCATCCTCTGCCAAAAGACCAGAATGGAGGGTTAGGGGTGGGGCATTTACCTTTTGTAAACAGAGGTGTCAAGTTGCACAAAATATTCATGTGCTAATTTATATGTACAGCAGTACATTTAGAAATTGCTACTATATTTCAGTACTCCCTGACTTGGGTCCCTGCTTTGGTTACTGTCTGGGCCATAACTGTCAAATGTCAACTTCCCCTCTCTTTAGGGTTTCTGGCCATTAAACCAGACTTGGAGAGCAAAACCCTTTCAAAAGAACACCCTTCTCCAAATGGGTGCCCTTCGGGGTTGTGGAAGGCAACATCCAGCATATCTGACCACTGGTGCCGCTGGATGGGGCTGTTGGGAACCGAAGTCTCAAACTTCTGGAAATGACCAGTTTGAGGAAGGCTGAAATAAAGGGCACCTTCAGACAGAGGACTTCCCTTTGCAACTAGGACACATAATTTGTATTGGAGAGAAAAGAATTCTTACCTGAAACTTTGGAGAGCATCTGTTTCCATCGGTAGCCAAAACTGGACTGCATGAGCCAGCGCGTGATTCTGTATAAGGCGGTTTCATATAGAAATACTCTAAAATGGCTATTTGTTTTACTGTTACATGAGGGTTTGATTTTTACTTCTTTATGCTTGAATAGTTTGAGCTAAATGGATATGATCTGCCATTTAACTTACCCTCCTTCCCCCCACCAAAAAAACAACAACCTTAAAGCACCTTCAGATTTTTTTTTTTTTTTTGGGAGGAAAAAGTTAGTTCTTTGGGCATTAGTCAAATGGGGAAACATTTGAATTTTTTAATGTTTGGAGAGAGAAGAGGAAGGAGAGCATGAGCTTGTAAAAAACTGGCATTGTGGCCATGAAATTTTGGCTGCAGATAAATGTTTGCGTCTTTCAACAAGTAGTATCTAATGGCATTAATAAATGAAAACGGCAACACCACATATCACATAGCAAGTATTCATTAAATATGTTTGCATCTGTGAATATTGTTTCCAGATATAAAAAGAGAGTGGAGGGGAGAAAACCCCTCAGATGAAATATGATGCATTTCGTTCTCTCCGTGTAAATCTTCACTTAATTTTGTGCTCAGAAAGGCCATCCCATTAATTCAGCAAGTCTCTTTTCTGCATCCAGTTGGGTTGTGACATGCAGGGAACAGCTGTTTTTCATATAACTGGTACAGGATCCTGCTGCATTTGGAAAGCTCATGCACAGATCCACTGGCCGGGTCTTCTGTGTCTCAAAACCTGTGGAAGATCCTGCTGTTCAGTGTTAACAGCAACACACTTATGTGGCTTGGAAGGGTGTATTTGTGAATCTGTTCCCAATCAAAGGCTAGGTGGAGGCAGGAGATGGTGATGCAGGGTCCAAAGAGTGCACAGACTGATCCAGCTGGCAAGATACAGGCAAGTGCACACCTACTTTGGAACACCTTACATGGTATAAGCAGCACCTGGTTGATCATCCACAGTTATGCGAGGCTCAGCAATGAGCTACATGTCAGCTATTTCATTGGCTGAGGGATAGCAGAAGAATATTTCAGGCACTGGAGGGGGCCTGGTTTTCCCCATCATTGTTCCTAAAGCAATGGACGTGTGAATAAAGCCAAAGCTGAGCGCTAATAGTAGTAATTAATACATGAGTTTTCCTAGCACTCTTGTTCTTAGCTTCAGTGCATAACTTTTAGTACATGCTAAACCGTTTCACCGAAATCAGTGGGTTGAGTAACTACTGAATGAACTGCAGCCGTTCTTTGAGCAGACCCTTTAAAACCAATGGGATCGAAATCATTGGTCTCATTGATTTTGAGGGGTTTACTCTGAGTATGCCTAAGTCTGGATGCAATCCTGTGTGGACATAAGCTAAATAAAACCAATGGAAACAAGCATGTACCTGAGGCTTTGACTTCCACCTTATCTGAGGTGTTGTAAAAGCAGTGGAATAAGAGAACGTCAAATTGTTCTCAGAGTTCTGAAAGCGACGATTGCGGTATCTAATGAATTTCAATCTTTTTTGGTGAGAGAATTTGACCACTCTGATACCAAGCACTCAAGGCCACTGTTATTATATTATTAGCATTTATTGCATTTTAGGTCAACTTTCTTTTATTTCCATAGATTGCATTGAAAGGAATGTTTTAGAAAAAAGTGGTCTGAAAAGCCTGATTGCTAATTTAATAGCAGCAGAAGCAACAAGTAAATTGATTTTAAGTGGCAATTGCCATGACTAACAATTTGCTTGTATTCTTACAGACTGGAATATCTTTCATGCAGTGCAATCCTAGGCATGTCTGCTCAGAACAATACTCTCCGATTTCAAAGGGCCTCACTTCCTTTACATGTGAGAAGACACATGTCAAGGAAGCCCTTAATATGCCTTGAAGGGCAGTGGATTCAATGCATATCACACGACTTCTGCTCATGCCAAAGGGCCTCACCTTGCTTCCTCCCTCTGCAGTCCCAAATCTGTTTTGCAGGGACTCCACTTTTCAGAAGAAGATTTCGGGAGTACACGCAGAAGGTTGTATCGGGAAGAGGAACAGAGTCTTCCAGCACTTCCTGTTCCTCTGACAGTCTGCCAAGCATGATATGACCTGGAAAGACCCATTGCAAGAATGGGTTGACTCACCACCACCACCACCATCACCTTTCTAAGCAACCTTTCTTCAGGAATCCAAGGTAGCTTGCAATGCCCTCCTACACTCTATTACAACAACCCTGTGAGGTGTCAGGGAATCCAGGTTTAGCAGCCTGTGGGAATCTGCACTCAGATCCACAGGGAGAGCTCTGTGTTATGCACCTCAGCGGTTTCACCGGTGAGAACAGCCAGGAAACCTCTCTGCAGAGACAAACCTTCATAAACAGTGCTGTCAGCAGAGGTACATGTACCAACTGCAAAGTTCTAGAACATATACAGAGTGTTTTATAGGTTCTGAGTCAAATACACAGGAGCAGGGTTGATGATGACGGAAGAATAGGCACATTTTGAAAGAAAATGCATGCGTAAACAGAACCATATGAGTTAACTGCAGAGGGGCTATGACTTAATGTTATAGTAAATATCAGTGATTAACAGAGTATTGATATGGCAAATAGAAAGGACGTGAATCATAACAGGTCTGCGGTATGAGCTGGAACAAATAAGCAAATGCAATTGCAGCATAATGAGCAAAACCAGTCAGGGCAGCTGTGCCACTGCCTGCAGAAGAATGGACACAGAGTAACTTTCCTTGGGATCTGCATTCCTCAGAGGATTAACTTTGCAACTAACTGTAGCAAGTGAGTGGAGAATCTCAGTCTCGTAAAGGGACAGATGAGTAATAATGCTTCAGGGAAAAGGAGTGTGGCTTGACATTCTGGCTCTTTCTGGGTGAGAGGAACAGGGACTCTGCAGCTTTGATTTTATATCACAAAGGCGCATATAAGCAACCTTTCTCTATAAAGATTTATTTCAATTTCTCCATCATAAGTTAGGCGAAGAATCTATGCCTGGTCCAAAGTGGGACCAGTGGGCTTCCCAGGTCCCAGTCCAGCACTCAAACTATGGCATCACACTGGTATTTGCATATACCTAATTTCTTTTGATATAAGGTGCCCCTCAAAACAGATTGCCAGTAATGGAATGCACAACTATAGTATTAAACATGATGGACACTCTTGGAGGCAAATCTTTCAATTATGCGTTGTCTAGGATTCCATTATTTCCTGGTTACTATTAACACAGATTTGGAAAAAAAAAAAACCTGCACTGCAATTTATGTGTTCTGGTAGTGTTCACTAGCATTAGGCACATATATGGCACTGGGAAATTGGTTGCCCAGTATAAAATGCATGCTGGGCATTGCAGGACCTTTTCCCCAGACAAACATCCACAGCATTATGTCTTAGGAGATGCAAGACATTCTTTCTGCTATGAGCTAGGCAGATGACTCTGAGTTAAGTCTATCCTTATCCAGAGCCCTCAGGCATTCTTCACTGTGAGGGACATTTTCCATCTCTTTTCCTTTTTAACTATTTCACTTTTGTGCACTTCATCCCTTTCATGCCACAATGACAGAGTAATCCTATCTCTGATTTACATCTCCTGGGCAGGGGCAGAACCAGTCCTGCTGCACCAGCAAGCCCAAAGAGATAGTGGATCTTGCCTGGTATACTGGCACAAGTCGGAGGGCTGAAGCCATGGCACCAGAAAAGCGGGCTTATCCTGGAATCCGGCTTGCTTAGAACAGGCAGTCAGAAACTCAACATGCTTCTGCTGGAGACTCCAAATATTTGGCCCTCCACCCAGGCTGAAGCCTTCCATCAGTGGAGGGAAGCCTTAACTCAGGTGGCAGATACTGGGGGAACCCGTAACAGCTTTCTGGATGTTGCTCCCGAACTCTCCAGCTGTTGCCTCCTCCTCCTCTTCATTATTTTTATTGCAACTTTCAACAAAACAAAAACAAAAGGAAAGGGGAAGAGGAAAAGAGAGAGAGAGAGGTTTTCTTTCCTAAACTTTGACTAGAATATTTAGAACAGATTCATTTGCAATGTGTAGCCATCTATATTTGAATATGTAGAGAAATATATTGCTATCAATTTGAAAAAAAGCTCTAGCAAAGGTAGAGCAAATATCCATATATCTGTCCTCTAGTGGATGGTGTCTAAATGCAGCCATTCAAATGCTGAAAGTGTGATGAGGACCTCAGTTCAGAGCAGCAGAACCTTCTTGCCTGCTGGTGGGAGACCAGATGCTGCTTCTGCCCTGTGCCGCTCAAAGCAGGGACAGGGTGACAGGCACATCAGAGGCATGTGAGTGGATGGGTCCTCCTGAGAGCATCCGGCCAGCTCAGGAACTGCTGGTCAGCTCCGACACAGGTCTGTGTTCCACACCTTCATGCTGCTCCACATGTTCCAGCATCCACTGCATGAGCACCATCTCCCTTTGTCTAGGGATTGGGCCTGTTGCTGACCCAGCCAGGCAGTGTGATCCTGCTGTCATTCCACAGGTGGCTATGAAAGGGAAGGCAGGGCAGTAGCGATTCTGGCTCAGAGCTCGACAGCACCAGCCAGGGTGCAGCTCCCCTTATGCAAGGAAGGAAAAGGAGGAATCACATGTCATGCTGTGTTCCAAAATACCTTCTTCCTTTTGGCAGTACAAAGAAAGGGCCAAAGTTAATCTTTTCCTAATCCTGTATAATGAAGCCATGCATAACTGTTTTCTCTGTTCTCTTGCAAGGGCATGTGCTACTGGTTTGGGCCGGGCCCATGGTGCTCTAACTTAACCTTTCTCCAAATGTTTCCATCCCCAAACAACGATGCGGACATGCCAGATGGTGCATGTTCTAGGCAGGAGTATTGCTTCCACTGGAGGTGGCTTGAAGTCCTCTTGCAGTGGTGGCCAGCTAACCAAGTATCCTATTTTACAGAGGATATTTCTCATTTGAAGGCCAATCAGAAAAGAGTCATTTATTTGAAGGGCTTCCTGATTATGGCAATATTACACGGTGTGAGACAGGCTGCTTGCTACCAAAGACCGAACACCCAGGAAGGTGATTTCCCTATAGGGGAATCAAGGATGGGAAAGACATCACCGATGCACTGATCCTAAGAAAGATCTTGGACTGTGTGGAAATGGACAGATTGACTTTGTCACTGAAGGAGAAAGAAGATACTGACTTCTATCAAACCTGGGATTCTTTTTATTAATTGGCTAGAGAAACAGGGCTTCGCATAGATTTAATTATGTTTATAAGTTAACATAAAAAGAAAAAATGTGGAGGCTGACCCAGTGGGTCCAATGTGTCTGATGATTGATGTTGTTTTTAGTTTTTCTTTGTATTAGGCTTATTTAGAATAAAACTTATTAAAAAAAAGGATGGGAAAGGCATGTATTTCAGCTTAGTTTTGATAAGAATTCCCCAAATTCTCATAGTGCTTTATATCAGAGTCAAAAAAAAACTTGATATTTTAGCAAAATTCAATGTGGGGGAAATGTGGGAGAGCTGACAACTCTCTTCACCCAGTCCCTTGGCTTTAAGTGTTTCGCTTTTAAAAGCTGGGTTTGAATTCCTGTGTATTCAACCATATTCGTGTTCGAGTAATTAGGCACTCTTTCTTTCTTTCTTTCTTTCTTTCTTTCTTTCTTTCTTTCTTTCTTGTCATGCATCCCCCCCAAACAAGCTCTTCATCTCTAACAGCTCACATTTACAATGTGGTTCCCTCCATACTGGGAACAGCTTTACCTCTGGAATTTGGCTGGTGCAGATGTGTGAAAATTTAGTTTCAGCTTTTTTTTTTTTTACTTTCCTTCTTCCTTTCTTATAAGAATTTATACCTCCCCACCCACCCCACACACATACATCTCTCCAAATATCAGTGAGAAAGAACTTGATTTAAAAAACTGAATTCAGAGGGAAGCAAAACAAACAGATTCACTGATCCCTAATTGGAATATTGCAGGAATTTTCAGAAGTGGGCAGAAAGAAACAAACCACCCTGTCCTGATTTGGACCTCTCAAATCTTAGTCGAAAGGAGCATTACACATATTCCCACCTCCCCTGCCCCAAATCCACCCTACTTTTCCTCATTAGTTCTTGAGTATTCATACCAGAGTGAAAAATTGCTTCCTAAACACTTTTCTGTTTGTATACATATTTTTAAAGCTTGATTTTTTAAAAAAAGCTTTTGCTGGACTGTGTCAGGGGTATATGTGGTGAAGTGCAGTCTGTGTGATACAAGGATTTTATGAGTTTGGGGATAAGCTATTTCAAAAACCCAGGAGATGGAATGTTCTCTCCAGAATCTCCTATGCAAGCTATAGATTGATTTTCCAGTACACCGTGTACCTTTCCTTAGTGCCAAAAGTTTCTGGTCGATCTGCTGATGGCATCATAAAACTGCCAAAAACGTGATGTTTCTCATTTACTAAAATTCAATACATTTGGCTATATTCAATGCTTTTGAGGATTTCAGGGTAAATTTTTTTGCAGCAGAATTTTATAGCTGTGCAGAAGCATGTCAGACGTCAGAAGTGGCGTTGCTCAGGGTTTGTTAATCTCCAGACAGTAGCGAGAGCACCGTCAGCTCATAAGGACATTTCTTGACTGTGTCTAACCTCTAACCACAAAGGCCTTATTAACACCTGAAGCAGACCATGATATTTCACAGCGTGTTTGTGTAACTACAGGTATGCAGGAAATTTCCAGGTGGGTCAGCTAAATTTAGTGGATTTCCTTTGGAACAAGTGCTTTAAGATTCAGCAGCTAAGCAACTAAGGGGATTAATCTTAGTCAATCTCAGACGTTTACAAGCACCTAGTCTGATCTCCACCTTAATGGGTGTCCCCTCTGCAACTGGAAGGGTCATTGTTGAATGTGTCTGTTCAGCCCTCCAAGCTGTGGTGCTTTGGAGGAAGAGGGAAGTGGGCTGGTTATGGTCAGGATACATTGAGTCCTGATAGCTCCAGACCTCTCCCCTCCCTGCCTGCCTTTTCCCCTATCCACAGTTGAAATTCTTTCTCAGAGAAGCACTGAGCAGTTTTTTCTGAGCCAGCTGCGAAAGTGGGGGAGTGGATTAGTGCACAGACCCCCAGCTCCAAAGTGTCAGGTTTCAGCTCTGTTTCCATACTCAAGCCTGAGAATCTGAAGTATCCTATGGCCTTCCGGTTGCTGGCTAGGGGCCACTGGATCACTTTCTAAGGCTGCAATCCTATACCTGCTTATCTGGGCTAAGCATCCCTAATGCCCATTGGTATTTACATTTGGGTAGACATGTATAGGATTGTGATGTAGGATTGCAAACAAATCTATCAGGGATGGGGAACTTCTGGCTCTCCAGACAATCCTGGATTCCAACCACTACACACAATAAACAGCATGTTCAGTGGGAAGGGATGATGAGAAATCTGGAAGGCCACAGGTTCTTCACACTTGCTTTACATACTCACCTGGGGTTGTTAAAGCAGGGTCTTTTTTCTAAGTAGACATACCATGGATTACACTACAGTTTCCTGAAATGTCCCTTGTTCTTTCTTTGCTGGTATGGGAACATTCTTGGCTGTTCCTGTATTGTGTACACTGGCTTTTGGTCAAGAAACAATCTAAATGACAGCAGCAACAACAACGATCCAGAAGTTTTGTGCATTTTGATTACTGATTTACAAAAGCCCTGTTTTGTATTCAGTGTCCTCAAATACAGAGAGAAATAAAAAACTTGTCTTTTACTTTCTCTCCCTTGCAATTTTGTTTTGTCCCCAAAGCAAGCCTCACTCATCAATAATGCATTGTGTAAAATCCAAAGTAATTAATGTCTTCCCCATTAAAAGTAGTAGTAGTAGTAGTAGTAGTAGTAGTAGTAGTAATACAAACATTTGCTTTGCAGCTGCCCTCTCCCTTTCATTTCCTCCCTTGTTCCAACAGATGGTCACCTTATCTGCTTGTTCTTCACAACAGCAACATGGACTGACTGTAGCCAGATCCCTGCCATGCTGGTTCTGAACATGCAGGGATGTTGACATGAGCAGAGCATCCAGACGGTTAACCCGCCCCCTGACCTAAGTGCAACTGAAGTTTCATGGTCCAGCAACTGATGCATCATGTGCCTTGTAGATCATCTGTTCAATTTCCAACTCAGTTGCATGTGGCTGCTGGCAGAGAAGGCAAGAATGGGAGACACCCATGTTGTGGTCTGCTATTGTGGAGTGGTTAGAAGCAGCCTCTACGCAGGCACCAGAGAGCAGTAAGAGAAAGGATTTCACCAGATAGATCAGCCCCTGAGCATCTTCTGCTTTGCTGGGTAGCCCTTTGCAATAAAACAACGGTGTTGTGGCCCCTGAGAGGTCAATGCTGCGATCCTGCTTATGTGTCCCTAGAAATAAATCCCACTGGGTCCAGTGGGATTTCTCCAGTGCCAGTGTGCATAGGTGTACTGGCAGATTTATTCGGGCATAAGTTTTCATGGACAAGGCAGCATGAAGCATGATTATCCTCATGTGAGGGGCTAATGCATGACAGATGCTGCTGTCTGCCCGCAGCATCCTTCTGCTTTATGCTAGAGCTCTGAGGCTTGAATCAAGACAGGGGCTTCCTCTCCCACTGCAGAGTGTTATCCTTGCCCTCCGTGGCTGTCATATGATGCACGTGTGGCCAACGTCCGGGGCAGGGGAGATCCACACTAGGGCCCCGTCCATCGATCAGGGACGGCTGTCGGGGCATTCCCGCAAAGTGCGCTCACCACGGCTGCGGCACGTGCACACGAATGCTGTGCGGTTTCCGGCGTGTTGCAAATGCGTCACACACAAATGCAATTGCCGAAGAAGTAGGAGGGATTCAAAAGGTGGTGCGCGCAGGGAAACTGTCCTTCGAGGCGAATGGCTTTTTTGTGTTTGCTTTGTTTCTGATCCGTTAAGGTGTGCACAAGTCAGTTGGTAACCAGGAGCAAGAGCGATTTCAAAAAGCACTGCACATTCTGCTAGTGCATGTGGCAGCATTGCCCTGAAGCCGCAGGAGGCCAGCCTGCTGGGTAGCCGCAGTGGCAAGGCCAGAGCTGCCTCTGGACCAAAACGGAGGCCACCCTGCTCAGGAGACTGGCCCCTGGGAGGAGGGCATGGCCGGGGCACCAGAACCATCACTGTTCCCACCTGAGGTACCTGCCCACCACAGGAACCTCTTCCAAAGGAGGCCCACTGGAGCATTCCAGGCGAAGGAGCCGGAGTGGGCAAGGCGAAAGAGAGAGGGACACCGAGGGCAACCGGGATGGGCAGCCTTCCCAGATGGGCCCTCCCAGCGTCCTGAAGCTCATCTTGTTACATTGCGTCCTTGCCAATCTATGTGTGGGTCTTCAGATTCCCTCCCTGTGGCAAGAGAAGAGGGTTCAATGGTCCCCTCCCTCCACTGTTAGGAAAAGGGAGAGGAGGCCGGCCTGCCCTGCTGGGACCTGCATTTCCATGCCCTGGAGAAGAGTGGATTGTTGCCACTTCTCTGAGAGGAGCTGGCCTTGCTGCCAGGTGCAGTGCGAAGGAGAGCAGGGCTGCAGGTGAGCACAGAGGTCGCAGCAGGAGGAGTGCTTGGCCGTTGGGGGCCCTGCTACGCTCTGTGGGTGCCCTGAGCCCTGGGAGGCTGGGGGTCTTCCCTGGCAGCGCACTGGGTAGCCCTGCCAGTGCGCCTGCTGCTGCTACTGTTGCCTCGCCTTCCTTGCCCTGTGGCGCTTCTTCCCAAGTTCTTCTGAGCTTTCCACGTGGTGCTGCTTCCTGGAAACTGCACCTCAGCCCCGGATGTCCCCCCTCGGGCCCCATGCAAGACATCTGGAGATTTTATCATAATCAGATGGTATATAAGACATTTTAATCAATTGATTAATTGATTTTTCTGGCCATATCCTTCAATGTCTCACTGCAGGTAGGGCTGCTGGTGCTTGGAGTTGGTGCCTGGAGCAGGCTGAGATGTTTGCTCAGAGGTACAGAACAGATGTGAAAATTGCCACGCCGAGATGGAAAGTAGTTTTGGCAGTGGGGGCACCTGGCCATCTGCAGAGGGTGGCTGAGTTCACATCAAGGAGTCCTGCTGGATGTGTCTGCTGGGTGGAATACAGTTCTGTCCTTCTGGACCTGGTGGAGTGAAAGATGGGGACTTTCTGGATGGCAACATGGACCACTTCAAGGGCCAGGAGTGTAGTCTTGGCGATTGCATGGGGGTGGGGAGGGTCCGGCTTCCCTCAGTTCCGCCAGGCACCATGTCCATCCATGGTTCTGAAGCCTGCCTAGAGCACTTGTTGTACATGACGACCTCCCTGAACGTCTTGAAGGTGTGCAGCTTATCCCTGAGCTGGGCTAGGGTGCTTTAGAAGTCCCCCTTTTTTATTTTTTTTTTTAATTTTGTTTATTTTTCGATGTATATCCTGCCTTTTTCCTACAAAGGGCTCAAGGCAGCTTACATCATTGTCCTCCTCCATCTTATCCCCACAACAACAACCCTGTGAGGTAGGTTGGGCTGAGAGTCTGTGACTGGCCCAAAGTCACCCTGTTGGCTCCATGGCTGAGCGGGGACTAGAACCCAGGTCGTCTGAGTCCCAGTCCATGCTCTTAACCACTACACCACACTGGCTCTTTGAAACGTCTTTCAATGTCTTTGAAAACCATTGGAACATATTGTTGTGGTGGGTGCATCCAAGTCCTCCTGAGCTTCTGGACTGTCCCATTGGTCAATGAATATGGCCAGTTCCTCTTTCGTGCAGACTTCCTTGGTCTTCTGGGACTGTGCTGTCTGTCCCTCCTTCAGCTGATGGGTTTCCTCCAGGGAGAACTGCCGAGGAGGTGCCTAGAGGCTACAGTCCTTTGGGAGAAAAGGCTGAATGTTGGGGAGTTGATGTCAGGTTATCCTTCTGCCAAGAGTGTAGGCACCTGTGTCAGGGATGGAGCAGAGAGTGTCCTCCTGGGAAAAGCTTTTCAGAGACTGCCCTTTGTGTGCCCCCTGGAAATGCTGATAGACTAGCTTTTGGGAAACTATCCGTATGGCGGACGTGATGGCAAGGGGAAGATGGCAGCGGAGCTTGTGGGCAGTCCTGAGGTATCTTGCAGATGACATATGAGTGCAGGAGAGTAAGGAAGGCCAGTGGAGGACAGTGCTTTCCCACTTGACTTCCCACTATGGTTTAATGCCTATGTTGTTGCCCATGTGTTCCCTGTCTGGAGACTCGAAAGGAAGCAACCGGCAGGACCACGCAGAGAGTGGTGTTTGTGAGAACCACGGTGGACAGATGGGAGTGCTGGCTCCAAGGTTGTTGTTTCAGGCAGAGGGACACACTTCTCCGCTGCTGAAAAATAACAACAGGCTGGCCTCTGGAGGAACGCAGAGAATCCTGAGGGTGTTGGAAGCACAGACCTCCTGTAGGACAGAGGAAGGCAACAACACATCTGTTGCTAGGCAGAGGGGGATAGTAGAGTCTGAATGGCTAGAGCGGTTCCTGCGGTTGCTGCTCTTTCCAGGGGACTCTGTAGCAGTTGTGTTCTTTGACTGTGGAAGCCATGATGCCGGGTTCAGACATCACAAGAAATCATTGTGTACAGAGATATCATAGAACAAACCTTTGTTTCTAATTGCAGTTTGTAAATTGAAATTAAAATAGCCAGGCAGACAGCAATAAAAACAACCTGTGCTTGTCATACGATTAGAACACAGTCAATGCGATTTACTTCTGAGTAAATGTCATTGAAGACAGTCATTTACTTCTTAGTAGACACACACACACACACACACACATTTTCAGCTAGTTGTTCCTTATGGTAAAAGGATGAAAGAGACATTTGAAAAGACATTCCAAACTTAGTTTTTCAAAGGACTGGGAGGGGTAAGGGAAGCAGTATTAAATTCACTCTCCAGTTTGCTTGGCAAGACTGTGTGTGCGCGCGTATGTGTGAATGAGAAAGGGAGAATGAGAGAAAGAAGGATTAAGAGGGGAAAAGAGAGAGAAGCTGAAGGGTGGAGGTTGGCAAGGGAGGCAGCAAAGCAATTGCTTGGGCTAACCTTTGAGTTGTTGCAGTCTTGCCACTGCTTCCCTGGAGGAGCTCTGCCAGGAGAGCCTTCCTCATCCAGTACCAATAGGATACCTCCTCCTGCAGCATGCTTCCCTCTAGCCCATCCAGCTACTGAAGCCTCGCTCTACCTACCCGAGACAGGACTGCAACTTTAGCACCCACTAGAATATGTACCTCAGAAGAAATCAACATATGATAACCTCGTGGTATAACTAGGCTGGAGAAGAAACACCTGGGAGCTGCAGGCAGAAAGCTTGGTTTCAAGGGCTCATCAAGGGACACCTCAGTGAGGGAGGCATTGCATTGCTGGTGCAAATCCTCACTACAGATCTCCCCCCACCCTGGCTGTGCCATTCTGTGAGTGCAAAGACTTTGTTCTACTGGAAACTGGGCTCTGCAGTGTGATAGCAACTAAAATGACTTTGTGCTGGCATGGTTGTACAAGCAGCTGTGCAACCAGTGACACCGCATTTGCACCTCCAGCTGCAAACGGCTAATGTACAAGCCCTTGTGTGGTGCTGAGTTGTTGGAGCTCCACAACGCTTCATAGAACACTGAATGCTGCCCACCAGCTTCCAGAAGATGCTCCTTCTAAATCCAGGCAGTGTCAAAGCTCAGGAGCGGTGAGGGCAAAGACCCAGGAATCTGCTCCGAGTTTTGAAATTACCGGTTAGGGTAATGAGGGAAGGAACCTTGTAAAGGCTTCACAAAGCCACACAGCCTCTTCAAACTATTTAGGCCACAAGAAGCTCTCTGGTTTTAAATAAATAAGTAAATAATTGTGAAGCCAGCCTTGAAAAATTCCCTGCTCAGCATTAAGCTTGCAGCGGGAAATCTTTATGCTGGGTCGCAAGAACTTATTCCATGGGCAATCTCTCTTTTAGCACATATCCAGTTGTGGCATTTTGGAAATCTCACCCAGATAAGTCATTTGCAGGACAAAAACTGTTGCAGGGTGGGGTGCTCAGAGCATCGCCACGTAAGCCATGAGTTCAGTGGTGTTCTTGGCTGTCAAAACAGTTCAAACTAAACTCAAAAGCTGGAGCACCTTCAAGACCCCTTCTCCACTGGTGAGGGTGTCACTGTTTCCATCATGAAATCCCTGTTGTAGAGATGTTACTGTCTGTTTGATTTAGGAGGAATTCCAGGAGCCTTGCTATCTGGCAAGTCCTTGTGTGGTTCTCATGGACAAAAGATAACACACTCACAATAAGAATTGCAATTTCTCTCTCTGTTTCCCTTTTTGGGTTAACATATCGCAGGACATATTGTACCTCAATGGTGTGTGTGAGATCTTCCATTTTAGCGAGATGAAACCCTTCATAAACCATAATGATGCCTCTTGAGAATATTGAATTCTGCATTTACAGAAATTCAATCTCTCTCTCTCTGCAACTTCATACGAAAATCCATAATAAAACAGGAAACCAAAGAATGGGTACCAAGCGGTAGTTAATTAATCTCTAAATGTAGTCATGGAATTAAAGAGAAGCAGTTTAAGTATACTTTGCAGCTATATAAACATTATCCTGAACACCAGCCGCACAAACATCAACCCATTTTAGATCCAAAAATGGGATCGGACTATAATGGTGAATAGCCACCAATTTAGCTGGATCTGTGCTCTTCAAGCGCATATTAGTGTCTATTTTGTCCAGATTTCAAAATAACCTTTTAAAGCTTTCCAAATAATTTTACTTATGAAGTATAAAGCGACAGTTTAGCATGATCTGTGCTGGCCTAAATCCCTTGTTGTTTGCAACCTGCCAGTGGCTGAGATGATAATTGGGCAAAGCACTTGATAGGATGCTTCGGCCAGGAGATCTGCCCAAAGAGTTTGGAAAATAAAATACCATACTATGAGTCGAGGAGGGACAGATTCCAAAAATTCAGGTCTGAGTATACTCATCAGTATTTGTGCACATTTGTCAGCACAGAAAGCATGAACTCTGTGAATGGCTTCCAGAAGTATAGGAAGCAGAGAAAACAGAAGCAGCAGCCAACCTATTCTGAGCAGTGAGTTGCTACCTTGTGGAAGTCAGGACTGCAAACTGTCAGATCTGCACAGTCACGTGGTGGAGACCTTTCCCATCCTGGACCAGGTTAGGGTATACAGGGCTTGCTTCAGCAGCTCATTTCGGGGTGTTGTGAATGGGCAGCGATGTCATATTCTAACTCCCAGGGAGAGAAAAGAGGTGCTTTTTAGGATTTCCTGCATCAGGTGCCCAGTCCTGGGTACGATGTGCCTCTGGAAGCTACCTGATGCTCTTTCAGGCCTGGGTTCATTTAGTCCAGCACTGCCAACACAGACAGGCAGCAATGGCTCCCCGGGGTTCCGGCAGGCCGTCCTGCAGCCCTGCCTGCGGATGCCAGGCCTTGGGCCCGGGACCCTCTGCCTGCAGAGTGGGCACTCTGATCCTGAGCTGGGGCCCCACGGCTGGCGTGGCTGGTGGGAGATGGCTTGCTGCCCCACATCAGGCAGCCAAAGCCCCGGGGCCCGCCTCATGCTGCTGGTTCTGCAGCGTGGTTAGGCAACCTCTTGCTGCTTGCACACAGCAGGCGCACGAGGACGAGAGGCGGTGGCCTGTTCTTCCTCCAATATGCTGGTTTCCGTAGGTGCAGCACTGGGGAAGCGTGCAGAGATTTCCCTGCTTCGCATGCCCTGCCAGAGGGCTGTGCTCCGCCAGGCGCGTGACCATGGGCAGCCTGCCTTGCTTTCTCCGATGGCCCCGGCCCTCCCCTCTCTCCCAACCATCAATACTTCGGTGGAGCCATGCTGGCTGGGAATGATGGGAGCTGCATCCAACAGATCGTGAGAGTGCCAGAGCAGGCACAACTGATCTGGCTGTAAATCTTGCACTACTTTTCCAGGTAAGGCAGCATTTTATGCCAGTATTCTTACCTCCTATATGGGGAGGAGGAGGCAAAACGGCTTGTCTAAGGTTCCCCCCTGAGTTCATTGCAGAAGTTACAAAAAGGAGCTTCTATTCCACAACAACAACGAGAGCAACAAAGTTTCTGATTCATAGCAAATGCAGATAAAGTTCAAACTGGGCAGAGAAGGACAAATACATCAATTTCAATTTCTCTCCTTTCCCCATTTCTCCAGACTTGTTTGGATCATCCTACTATGCAAAAATCTCCCACCCTGAGTTCATTGCATTCCATACTCTGGGAATGTTGTTTAACAGATGTGCATGAAAATTCTTGCAACGTATTCTTGCACACATTTTTCTAATACATACATTTTACACGATTTGTTTGGCATAATATACAAACTTTTTGCAAGCAGCTTTCTTAATATAATGCATCTTTACCACTTTATCGTACTGGCAAATTCCACTGCAAAACTTAGGGAAGTGTGAATTTTGAAGGATAAGTGAATTTTGTTTCATATGCTGGTTTTAAAGAGTGAAAGTAGGATAAACTCACATTAAAACATAAATTCAGCAAAATTTTCTCCCATCCCTAAAAATCAAGGAATTCCTGATTCATGGCTTAGCCTGTCAGCTACTAGGTCAATGCTGCTCTTTTTCTCTACCTTATCTTGCCCAAACTGCTTAAATTCCTGTTCTTAGGAATATTTCTGCCTATCTAAACAGGGTGTGCAGGCACAAATGCTTCAGGACAATTTGGAATGTAATTCTATGCATGTCAATACACAAAAAACTCTTATGCCGTGGCTGGCCGGAGAATGCAGTGAGCTATAGGCCATCTTCTGTCTAAAGGTACCTCCTTAGGTACTGTCATAAGCGAGTCCCTTCCCTTCTACCCTTCTGGTTACAAAACGCAAGACAATGGCGACTTGTAGGTATTTGATGAGCAACTTATAGGTATACGAGGGGATGTCATGTGGAGGAGGGCTGTGACCTGTTCTTTCCTGCAGTGGAGGGCAGGATGTGTTCCAGTGGGGCAAAGCTCAAGGGACCAGGCTTCAGGTTGGGAGCCAGGAAGTACTTCCTGATGGTTAGGACCCCTAGCATATGGAATGGCCTTCCAAGGGAGGTGGTTGAAGCCCCATCAGTGAGGGTGTTCAAGGAATGACTGGACAACCACATGTTGGGGATTACATGAGTGGAGCTGACTGGTGCTGGGGGTCAGACTAGATGACCTGGGAGGTCCCGTCTGACTTGCTCTGCTTCTGTTTTAACAGTCCTTTGGAATGCAGTACTTTTACTGTAATTCCACAGTTAACAGGACAGCTTAATTCTAGTAGTCCTTCACCAGCTAGGAGGAGAAGCCTCTGATCATGTAAAAAGTTGAATCCAAACCAGAAACTTGTCTGGGTCCCTCCATTTCAGTAAGGCTGCTGGCTCCACCCACAGTTGCCATTGCAAGATGGCGAGAGCAATGGAGCCTCACCAGCTGAAAAGTTCATCTCTCCCGATGCCTCCTTACAGGGTCAAAGACTGTGTCCTGCGTTTACCCTCCCCTCCCAAGAACCCTCCCGTCTCAACCTTCCACTCAGTGAGAGAATCTTCCTGAGGCAACCTCAGAAATTCAGAGGGTTTACCCCACCCCATTCCTGCCCCTCCTCTTCTCCCTTCTGTTCAGAACCTCCCTCCTGATTCCCACTGGGAGGGGGTGGCCCCCTCTTCCTACCATACCTGCTGAGTTATTGGTGAGCCTGAGTACTGTTATTTATTTATTTATTTATTTATTAAAACATTTCTATGCCACCCCTTGCCAAGGCCTCGGGGCGGCTTACAACATCGAATGTTATGGACGCCCTGGGTGCGTCTTGCAGGATACTAACCCTAAAATCCCTTGCAGAAGGGATTCCCTCCCTTCAGTTGATTGACTGACAGGGGTGCTGGCAATATTTGATATCCCCAGATAGCTGCCAGAGTCCCAGTGCCTGCTAGGACAATGCAGAATACCTTCATTTATTTTTCCCAATGCAGCCCTCTGATCTAGCCACACTTTTCTGCCTGACTTAGCCCCACAATCTAGGGAATTGTGGGGAAATGTAAAGGGTGGCTAGTTTTACCCAGTGACAGAGGAAATTCCCTCCCTGCGAAAACTCTGTCTGGACCCACCCCCCAAAACCTGGAGCAGGGTGCGTCAGTTGAAAATGTTGGCCTGGTATTTATCTGATTGATGTTATTCACACCAAAGGTGGAAAATGATGTGCTCACTCTTCGAAGCCATGGGCAGTGAATGTGTTTAATTTTGCAAATAAATGGGCCACTTTTGGCGTTTGGAGAGAAGAATTGTATGTGTGGCCAGCTTTTCACTTTTGGGTTACTGAAAGGGGAAATTGTGCAATCAGATTAGATCCAAGCAAATATTTAGCGCTTTCTCTGACAACAACCCCTCCCAGCTGGGTGGGATAGCGTTGATTCATGCAGGCTCTGCTCTGAAATCCGTTGGTTTCTGAGAAAGTGAGAAAAGAGCAATCGTGTTAGCACCAGACACTCTCTGGTTCTAGCCTAGATTGTCTTTCCCCTTATTATATTCATGACAGGAACATATTGCCATTTCAAATTAGCTGTCCAAGAAGCATGGTGGAAAGAACAGTGGTTGTCAGGAACTAGGGAAAGAGGTGATGAATGGAACGTTTAAAAGAATACAGAGAGCTTTACCCAGTCGAAAATTAGAAAGCAAACAGTTCTGTCTGAAGGCACATGGAAACCATCTGCTCTGATTTTCCCAGGTGGAGTCACAAAACCGGGATATGCAGAAACAAGCACCACAGCAGAGACCCGCTGTTTTCAGGTACAAACATGCAGGCTCGCTATGTTTCTTATCTCTTCTCCAAGTTCTCCTAGCTTAAAGCTTTACTCAGAAGTAATAAAATATGTAAATTCCCACCCTCCCTCAAGTGTCTGAATTTTTAGCTCATTTAGGTATCCCAGTGAATACTTCTGGATCAACCTTTGAGAGGGGTTTAGCTCAAACACTGTTTAGCCAGACAGTTAAAGGACCATGGGAGGGCAGGGAACACCTGAAGAGGGGGAACTGCCATAAAAATATTACAACATACAGTGGCATGTGGGTCTTTGCTTTGTTCCATTTTATGTTTTGTGAAACTCTGTAAACAACTGCCAATCCCTTATAGAAATTCTCTGGTTTAACTCACTGATCCAAATGCGAAACTGGCTGTTAAGTATGGCTGTGCGCCAAAGGCCCTGCATGTGTGGATAGTCACAAAATTAAGCTTTGGCTTTGGCAAGAACAAGAAAAAAGGGCAATGGGAAATCCAGACTTAAAATCCATCTCTTAAACCAGCAAGTGATTATTTGGAGCTGCTTTGGCAAGAATTCTCATCACACGCAAATTTAACAGCAGTAACAAAAAGAGCAAGAGTGTGTGTGCTTGCATGATAGACATTGAAGGGCAAAAATCTTGCAGTGATAGATATAAACATATATTCATGGAATTCTTGCTAGATTGGGAAATACTGTGTTTTTCTGTATGTTGGGGAGAAAACTTTGTTCAGGTATCTTAATTTTTAAGCAATTTTGGTTAGGTCTAATCAAGGTGACAAGATCAGTTTTGCTAATTGGACACTCATAATCTCTATGAAGCTGTATTTCCTTAGCTAATATAGGAGATTAGTTGGCATTCCAGTTTCCTGACCAGAGTGGTCCAGTTTGGTGAAACAACCAGGTATGTGTGACAGTTCGCTATCACACCTTCAGTTTTTGTTCTTGGATTTAATTACCTGATTTAAAAGCAGCACAAGGAATTTCAGAAAGGTGCGTCCGTGTAGGAGGATTTCTCTTGGGCACTGGCTTCAGGAGTAGATACAGATTTGCATGGAGAAGCAAGTGTACATACCGACCTTCTCCAGAAACGATGTGGGTTAATTTCCCAGAGGACATCT
This sequence comes from Varanus komodoensis, assembly GCF_004798865.1. NCBI lineage: Eukaryota > Metazoa > Chordata > Lepidosauria > Squamata > Varanidae > Varanus > Varanus komodoensis. Next base: position 11,062,235 of record NW_025335349.1, on the reverse strand, counting down.
GGAAAAATTAACACTGACATTGCAAGCCTACGCGGCTTTACTTAGAAGTGAAGCTTAACCCAGATGAGAAAGCAGCACTGTGCATGGGGTTTTGCAGACCTGGATGGAGGCTTCAATGTGACCTTCCGAGTGACTTGCCCCCGGACATGGCCTGGGTGTGCCCCTGGGCTCCATGCTTTCTGCAGCAGTGCGGGTGATGTCAGCTGCCAGGAGTGCTTTTGGCTAGCTTACACCGCCACTGCCATGTCTGGAGAAAGCTCACCCGCCCTCAGAGACACATGCCTTGGTTGCATTCAGCTTCGCTCACTGCAATGCACTCTGTGTGGAGCTTCTCTTGAAGACAACCCAGAAACTGCACTGGTCCAGAATGCTGCAGCCGGAGCCCCGTGGGAGCCACAAGTCACTCCTGTCCTCTGTCTGCCTCTTAGTTTCTGCAGCCAAGTCAAGGAGATTGTTGACCTTTCAAACCCTTCTGTGACTTGGGCCAGATTCAGCGAAGGCAGTAATCAGAAAGTGAAGGCAGATATGAGGGTTCTTTAGAAAGGTATGGATGACAGTTCAGGAGAATAAATAATATGTATTGAACAACAAGGCCAGCGCTGGGCCAGATCTGGTTTTCCTTAGTCAATTTGTTAGTCAGCCTCTTCACCCTCAATAGGCAAATGAACTCTGGCAGAAATATTTGGATTTTCTTATTTTTCCAGAAATGGTTGATCTTTACATTGATGAAAATTAAACTTATGAAAAAATGATGAAAACATTAAGAGCAGCCTTTCTAGTGTGTATTTTCCACTTGAGTGCTGAACTTGGGTACCTAAAGCTCCATATTCTGAAGAACTAAACTCAAATGCCAAACTGCCCTTATAGATGTTATTCTTTTACCCGTGATGTCAGTGTTTTTCCACATTAATTCCATAGTAAAGATATCGGGCTTCAGTTCAGGTTGTGACAATATCTAATGTCTTTTCCACATTCTCTTTCTAGTTAGAAGAAGACTTCCTCTTTTGTTTTCATGGGAATTTTGTGAATTTTGATATTTATATTTTTTCCAGCAGTAGCATTTTATTTGCCATTGGAAATAGCCCACTGAAATATCACTTTTCCTATGAAAAAGCTGCTAATACTAAATCTTAGCAGTTAAAGTTGGTCTCAGGTGCTCAGGTTAGATCGTCCCTCGTACATAAAGCAGAAGCCTGCTCCAGTATCCTGAAATGATTTATGATTGGGCAGATCTGGAATTTATTTATAGTTAAACACAACACCCCTCTGATTGATAAAACACTGAAGCAGTGGTATAAGGTTATTTGAGGTACAGAGCTGCGTTCAAGAACGGCACAGCTGAGGCAAGGCACCTGGGTCTTTTCTTCGGCACACAAATGTGTGCAAGCATTCAGCGAATATAATTTGCTTCACATGTGTTTTGCTGCAAGCAAACCTTTAAACTCATCTCCAGAACCTAACCGAAGGAACCATCTATTAGAAACCTTTAAATCAATGCCCAGCTGTCACCAACATTGTGCAAGGGTGTCTGGAGAAACTGATGAGCTTTTGCAGCTATGGCTGCACTGCCATGTTTGTCTGATTTCTTATTCTGCTCCCATTCTTACACCTTTTTCTGTTCCTTTTTTTCTTTTGTTCATTTAAGAAGGCAGCTCTTAAATGCATTTTATTTTTAAATCTCTTACTTTTCTAACTTCGGCACTGATTTTTACCAAACTGCACGGTAAGAGAAAAATGGATATCTGTGTTCTATACAACTTGAAATGTTGGTATCTTAAAGATCTTAATTGTAGGAATAAGTAAAATGGGTCGGTGGTCCTTCTTCTTCTTCTTTCTCTTCCTCCTCTAAAAGAGAATTAACCATTTCCATCCTGCCCAGGCTACACTGTAGCATCTGGAGTAGATTCAACATGTCAGCTTGGCCTTTGAAAGGTATTCCAGAATTTTCTCTGTACTTGTGTGGTGAGGACTAGCATGGCCTGGAGCCAGCAGTTTTTCGTTTATCAAGGAGTCTGTGACATTGTCCCCATTGCGTGTGGTGTGCTGGAGGCTTTGGAGCAAGAGCAGTGGTCTGGATCAGTGTTGCTGTCAACCTGAGCTGTGTCAGTTCTTCCTACACTTTTGCAGTCACATGTGTGGAAGTGACCAAATGCCAGAGTTACCTGGCATTTGATGTTGCTCTGCTCATAACAGAACCCCCAAATTCAAGGTGAGTTTTAGATGCCACAGAATCAAGGGACATCTCCACCTCATAGCAGGCAGAAGGGTGGAAACCAGAAGCTCCTTCTTTTAAGGAATAGGCACAGAAAGTTGGCTTGCTAGCAGATTGGTCAAAAATGATTGCATATTTTTTATCTGGGAATGCTGAGTAGTTAGGAAGGGAAAGAGCAGCAGCAGCAGCAGCAGCCCAATCCTGTGTTTCTGACAAGATGGCCTTTCTTCTATCACTCACTGCAGTGGGGCAATCCTAGAAAACCGCTCTTGTCTCTCTGTTGCAGCCGAATAGCACATTAGCAACCTTACAAAAATAGCAGACGTAAGAAGAATGAAGTCTTGGTTCTAGAAGCCATGCTATTGGGGGGTTTTCTTTACACCACACACACAGAGCGCAGTAGTTTTAAACATTCCGCCTGTATATATGTGAAGTGTTAAGCATGGCGTGTCTTTCCAAAATGATTCTACTCCCCCCCCCCCGCCACTGCCCCCACTCCTCTGTTAACTTCTGGGCTGTGGAAGGTGGAACTTTCTTAGACAAAGAGATTCATTCTCCATAAGGGACACGTTGACAATGTCCTTTGCCAGTGACTTAAATGTGTTTTTTCTTCTTCAAATCTTTCTTTTTTTCTTTTGCCTGTGTAAACCCTCAAATGCTTTCCAGCCACAGATTTTATGGAAGACAAGGGTTTTTGGGGGACTGGGTGTGTGGGTCTTTTCCTCTGCTCACACACTATGTTTTTAATTCTCTTGCATTTAATTCTCTATTTGGATTATATACAGACACATAATGATCCTAATTACTTGGAATGTATGCAGCCACATAATGAATTTCTCCACATGATTGCTAAACTGCTCAGAAAATTTGGGGCACAAAAAGGTGCTGGTGTTCAAACTGTATTTTACAGTCAATATTATATTTAAAAATAATGTTATCTTTGTGACCTTTATTGGTGCTTGAAAAAACAAAAGTGTGTGTGTGTGTGTGTGAGAGAGAGAGAGACAGAGACACAGGGAGAGACAGAGAGAGGTTGGATATGTTGTGTTATTGCAAATCGTATGACACAGTATGGTGAAAATGTTGTTCTGACATTTCAGACTGCACATTTGAAAACATTTACACCCTACCTTTTCTCCGATAAATGTAGGAATATAAGGAGAATGTACAAAATTAAGGGCACAAAATTATGAACAATCACAGCACAATCCAAAGGCTGGTACAGTCCAAAGAATCACTCTTGCTGTGCCTGTATGCAGTGATCTGGAATAAGCTGAACTGCGTTACTTTGGAGTTGCTTCTGAAGGCAGCAGCTCCGAACCTGCTCTGTAATGAGGTTCTCTTAGCAACTCACACTTTGGGGAGATGGGAAGTGCAGCTTCCAGCATCCCAATCTTTTATTTCTCAAAACACTGTGTTTTGGAGAAGGAAGGAAGTTCTAGCTGCTCATGCTGGGACACACGGGTCCTGCAAGGGTCCCCTGATCACTGTCCTTTGAGAGAGGTCACAGAGATGGCCATCCACCAGCAGTTGCAGGCTTCAAAATGAGAGGAGAAAGTCTTAATCTGGTTTTCAGTAATTATCATTAGCTTTTGCACATATCCTTCTGAAATGTTGTAGGTTTCTTGAATCAGCAAACCCTTATGACATGTGCCATGCTTGTCAAAATTGCTAAAAAAAAAGACATGATGAGTGGGGAGGGGAGAAAATTCCCCCTTCCACATGAATTGCACTCTCATTTTGAACACTGTGCGTGCTTCTTACGCTGTCTGTTGCTCTCAGAACAATGGTCCACAAGAAATGTAGGCGAATCAAGGCATCCTTCTTTGGAAATTCCAAAATGTCATGGCTGCCTTGGCATTGAAAGCCCTGCAATGAGTGTCCTGAAATCTGGCAGATGTGATCCCCTCAGAAGGGGTGACCATTTTTGACATATTCATTTGATTCTGTGGAAGAGAATCAAATCACATCATCAGCAGTGTCTTCTTAAAACAAAGCAAAATACAAAGGCAGGCAGAAGAAAGACACTTGCACCCATTCCTCTGATGTCTGCCTGACGTCCTTCTAATTATACCTGAAAGCACCATCCAATTTTCAACATAATGAATCAGGGTTTTTGTTGAAGCTGGTGGCTGGAACACACCTCTAGTAAAAATAAAATAATGCAGGGTCATTGAAATATTACAGGTTTATACATCACATCTTGCTGTCTGCAGAGACTGCTAAGTTAAATTGTGCATCCACGTCTATTTCTGGAATAAATATAAATTGATATTGCTGAAGCTCTCTTGTTTTCAGTTGCAGCAAGGTGACAAATTTCAGCTTGTTTTTCTTGCATTTTGTTGAGATGGGTTATAGATTTGCAATTTGATGCCTTTGTACTGAATGTGCCGGGAGATCAGAAAGAAAGAAAATGTTGCTAGAGAGCAGGTTAGCTAGTTAGCATCTTACCGACTTTCACACATGCTTTTTGACTTTCGTTAAGAACTGTGAGGGGTCCAATTCCTAGAGAAAAAGAGAGAGTTAATTAACCACACATATCTATTGATCTGCAGACAGTTTTAGTTCTTTGTGGCATTGTCTACAGATGCATGGCATTTTTCCAAGTGTTCAGGAAACACAAACATTTAAGAAGCAACTCTTTACTCTGGGTTGGCATGTTGCTGCCGGATACACCTCTCCCAAACCCTCCAAGAGCCCCCACTCTGGTAGAAGGTTTTCAGTCTACTATTCCAAAGCGGTTTGCTCTTATTGTTCTGGGACACTTGGAGTCAATATACAGGAACAGCGGCTTTTGAAATTGTACTTAGTTAATTTCTGCTTCATGCATTATTACAAAAGATGAAAAGTCCATAGCTGGTTTGTTGTTAGTGATACAGCAAGAGAGGAAAACATGGAGTGTACATAACATCTTTTTAAAAGGGCATTTGTGCCTTGTTTGCTCCACTTTTAGTGATATATATGCCCACAGAAGCTAGAAATAAGACTTGAAAAATACACTAGCAAGACATGCTAGTTTATCAGTGAAATATTATTCTTCAGGGGGTCTGATCCTGTACTTGGTTCTGCTTACTGAAACTGATAAAATATGTCCGTTTCCCTGGAAATCTATTCATGCTGGCAAATCAAAATTCCATTACCAGGTGGAATTTCTGGTGACAAATGTCTGGTATCATAATCAAATCTACCAAAAATCCCATAGTTAACTATAAAAAGTATAATGAAGGTGAGTTTCTACTTGACATTTCTTTCATCTCAGTTTCACATCCCAAAGACGGAAATAAAGATCCTGAGATGAAAGATGGAAACTCTTTCTCAAGTTTGTGCTGCTCCTTTCTCTAGAGTTTCTGACAGATAAAAATATATATAGCCAGAAGACAAGGACTCTGCTCCTTCCCTTAGTGACTGTCTCTGGAGAGGAGGGAGTTCATAGGGAGCAGAGAGAAGCAGCAAGCTGGTGCAGGGCCCTTTAAGCCTAATGAGCAGGGCACCTTGTGAGCTGTAGGACCTAGTCGAGGTCACAGGAGATTTAGAGAGGGACGTGGGAAGTAGTGACACTGGCACTGCTTTTCTCGCAGATCAGGACTCAGTTTGGAGAGGACACAGTACAGCTTGCCCACTCTGTTGGATGACGGACAATACTTTGGTCTGGCAGGTCACTTTTTAGGGGGATGATGGCAGGAAGGCTTGGCTTGCTTTTTAAATGGTGGTTCTTATTGGCTGGAATGATCTCACCTTTGCTGCTGTGTCCTTTACCTGGATCAGGACGTGTTTATAAGAGCTTTTATTGGCTGTTTTGTTTTGCTTTCATTTGTTTGTTAGACACAATTTTGGCGGAAGGACAAATACAGACATAGATCAACCCTGAGGAAAAGAGAAAACTAAGCAGGTGCCAGATACCGCTGTGATCCGGGACAATGGCAGGACACATTGCAGTTGTGGCCATCTTAATCCTACCATCAGGGTCCAACTCTGTGTTCCTTGCCATTGTAACCACCAACAGCACTCCAGCTTTCCTCCCTGCAGGACTAAAAGGGTGGTCATGTGCTCTACTTTCCTTTGCTGCACTTGGTCTATTTCATGGCTATGTCAGGTTGCTGTTTTTGTTTGTTATTTGATGGCATTATTTACTTTATTATGTTATACATAATTCATACTTTCTTTGAAACCAAAGTTATATATTTATATAGAGACAAAGGGACAGAGGGATGGCCGGACGGTCAAACAGACAGATGGATAAGTAGATAGATAGAAAGATAGGAAGGCAGGTTTTGTGGCAGATTAGGGTATTTGTCCATCTAACCCAGCATTGCCTCTTTGGACTGGCAGCAGTTCTCTGTGGACCTTTAAGTTAGACTGGGCTGTTGTCCCATCACTTGTGACTTGTTTCTTCTAGCTGCAGATGTCAAGGACTGAAGCTCAAAGCTTTTGCATGGAAAGTGTGTGCTCAGCCAAGGTTGCGTCATGGCACACTCTCCATTTGGGAAAGACAAAATTAGTGTCTCAGGATACTGCATGAATGCACAACCTTTTAAACCAGCTTTCAGGAGCAACAAGAGCCATCACCACAAGGTCAGGCTTGTGCGAGCTAATGCTCAGTAACCACTCTTTGCCTCCATGTTATTTGCTTAATGATTATGGCCACTAGAATGAAGCATTCCAGACGCAATATGTCTTGTACTGTATGCACCAGCCAATGCAAACGATCCAGAAGCAACAATCCCTGCAGTTCCCACTTCACTTTCAGGGCAATCCAAAATGAGTAGAAATGCTAGTTTCTGAAAACAGGGTGGGTTGACAGAGAGGGTCCAGATCAGAGAGGCCACAATCCAAAAACTAGCCTTTGGCTTATTTCAGAGCTTGTCCCCAGAAGTGCTAAATCTCCACTGTGTGAGACGAAGAAATATAGTTCAAGGAACCAGGGTTCAATTTGGATGCCAGGAAGCACTTCCAGACAGTTAGGACCCCAAGGGTATGGCATGGGCTTCCACGGGAGGTGGTTGAGGCCCCATTGGTGAGGGTGTCCAAGGATAGGCTGGACATGTACACAATAGGCATGTCGTGAGTGGAACCGGCTGGAGCCGGGGGTCAGACTAGATGGCCCGAGAGACCCCTTCTGATTCGCTCTGCTTCTCTGTTTCTATATCATTGAATATGCTCATATGCTGGAGAGGGAATGGGTGCACCAGGGTGTTTGTGTGTTGGTTTGGGTGAAATGCTTTACCGTGAAAGCCAGAAGGTTCAGGAAAATTTGGATTACAATTATGCCTTTCTTATCTGTCTTGAATGACTAAGAACATTTAGGCATGTGGATTTGCTAAATAAGATAACAGTGCATCATCGTCATAATGAAAAATGTCAGATAAAACATGCCCTCTGCAAAGATTGTAAAACGAATACAGCTCAGTTGGCATCTAATGCTTGATTAAACTATGCAAAATTCATTTTGGCTTCAGGTAAAACTCAGTCCCAGTGTGTGGTACTTGTGGCAAAACAATTGAGTTCTTAAATATAACCTTAAATATATTAGCTATTAAAGGAGAATGCCAACTAAAGTACTACCTAATATAACCAAGTAAATAAGTATTATATAGGATCTGATAACTCAGTGGCGCTTTCTTCTGAGTAGAAATGCACACAATTGCACAGTTAATTCAAACTGCACTTTGTGTTGATGATGTGCATATGACTGCACAGTAATACATTTATTCAGGAATGATGATTGCGTGTGATGGATGGCAATGCGATTGGAAGGTGCTGAAATAGAAGTGTCTTCCAGGAAAGATGCCTATGGATGGCTAGAGAATGTCACATTCTCCAGTCTACAGAATAATTTGAAATTCAAGTGATAACCCTGATAATAGTGGATACTTTTATGTAAGAAGTGAATGACCAGAGGTGGGCACCCTGTGGCCATACAGGTCTAGTCAGATTACAACTCCCATCAGCCTGACAATTGCTCATGCTTGCTGATGAGCATTAAAATTCACCTCCATCTGGAGATCCACAGCTGCTGGCCCTTGAAATATTAGCCCCTATTCATTGTGCTTAATGTGAAATGAAGTCAGTCCAACAGCCAAGACCAGTTTATACGAATACTTCGTGTATCTTCTACCTGGGCTTTTATCACTAGAAGTACAACGCATGACACCTGTACAAACAGGGTGATGCAGTTTGGAGTAGCCTGGGGTACGACTGCAAGGAATCCATGGAATCCAGCCTTTGTCTGCTTGTAGGACTTTCTCCCCTTGTGCTTGATTTTGCTTAGGAAGCAAGCTGTGCCAAGAGGAAGTCCACAAATACTTGCGCAACTCCAGCTGCACAACTGGCAACCTGTAGCACATGTAGCACAAAGAAAGCCTGCAAGTCACAGGTGTGGAAGAGGGATGCTGCTTGTGCAGTGCTCACGGGGGTGAATGGTGGCAGGTGCCTGTACAAACCCTTGACAGGCTCGGTGCCAAGTTGGACTTGGGTCTGCCAGAAAGCGGGTCAATGTCTGGGGATCTGAGCTGAGAGAATCGAAGAATTCCACCTCCAGAGAGGATTCCTCACACAGGCCCATCCTGTAGTTCCATCACTCTTGGTAGCTTTCAGATCATACCTTCTGCACTTGGACCATGATTTGATACTGCTCCCTGTGGTGCTGATCCATGCATGATTAAGCTTGCACCCACACCAGAAAATAACCAACAAGGTCGTGAGGAACCAGTGGTTTTCGAGTTCTCCTAAATTCTCCAAAGATCACCTGAAAGATTGTTTCATTTGCTCTTACTCTCTTTTCAACCTGGCTTTTGGCAGGCTGAAAATAAATGCCAATAAATGAAAGTTCACATTTTGAGAAAGGAAAGTGTACATTTGTGTGCACATTTTTCAAAAATGTGCACCATTGACTGAAGTTTGAAAATGTATATCTTGTATTCAGTTTAAAAGAAATGCATGTCTTCAAAACATAATAAGAAATATGAGAATTTGTGAATATTGCATCCACCCAAAAAGCAATTCTGTTTGCATTATGGCTTGCCAGTGGTATATTTTCATATGATTGGTGAAAAGTAACAAAATTCTCATAGTACTGATGCAGCATTTGTAACTCGGGAGAAAGGAAGCATGGAAAGAAAGCAAAGCAGCTCAAATGGTCAATGAGAGCCAAGATATATGTTTGTTGAAGGCTGGGGAGCTACCATCCTTATACCTCTTAACAGCATCACACTTCTGAATGCAGGCGAGGAATTGTATGCTTCATACTCTCACACTGGAAGAAATTGACACCATAGAAGTAACTCAGGATTACATTCAGGGGGAAATTCTGGAGTAATCTGCTTGGTAAACTCTACATTAGAATGCTGGAGGGGGGAATCATTAGAATGATTGTCTCTGGAAGAACAAAAACATTCCCCACACATAGAAAACTGCCATAAAAAAGGGAAAAGAGCAAGCATGCTTCATGATGTGCTGGTTTTCTGCATGCAAGGTTTTGTTGTATTATATGACAAATGAAGTGTGTAATTACACAAAGAACATTAACATGCACAGTTTCTCATTAGCACTTTGAAGTTAATGTTCTCCTGCCAGATGTGTCTCCAAATGATAGGAAAGTATTAATATTATGTTTAAGAAGGTCATAAGCATAAGCTATGGTTTAGACTTTTAGGGCCAAAGTCCTCAACATTCCTATAAACTATGCTAGGAGTAGTTATGTGTGTTACCTTCCAGGTTTCTTCCATGTTTATGCAAGTGAAAATAAATATTTACAATAATTTCTGGCCTCCATTCTAAGGCTTTCACAATAGGAAATTTCTCTCCTCAAAGAAATTAGAAAGGAAAAATTAAACAAATCATTCAAAAAGCATTTGAAATGTGTGTCAAAGCAAACTGTAAATGTAAAACTAAAAAATTATTCAAATACATAAAAACATTTGTTGACATTCATCCAAAAATAAGAGCAGCTTTTAAAAAAATGTGCCAATGGGACAAGTTGATTTATTATTACATAAAGACTCAATTCATAAACAAGATACTTGTGTGGGTGCTGAATTCAATGAATTCAATTCTCTGTACTTGAGTCAAGACAAGCAGTTTCAGCAGAGACCAAAAATGGGAGAAATGGAATTCATTTGTGACAGTGTATGGGCATTGATGAGAAGGGGCTCCATTTAGCTATTGACCTCCCATTTGCTACGCTTTTCAAAAAAAGATTTAAGGTGCATCTTTTCCGTTTTGCCCTTGAAATTGCTTTTAGTGGTTTTACTGTTTCCAGATGGGTTTCTTCCTGATTGTCTGGTTGTTTATTTTGTGCGAATGTTGGTATCGCTCCATTCATTTGTTGCACATTGTCCCTTTTGCTTTTGGGTCAAGGTGGTTGAGATTCTTGTGTATGAGTTTGAAGAACAAATTTCTGCTCTCCAGGTACACACAAACCCTGCCTCCTTTCAGGTCCTCTCGGGAGCCTTGGTAACCAGCATGTGAGTTGCTGGTCCCCAGGAAACACAGTGCCAGCTTCTGACTTTTTAGTAAATGGTACAGCTGGACAGATAGGAAACTTGCTTTGAAGATGCTAAGTCTTGGAGCTTGTGGAATAAGTAGATGGGTTCCTGACTTGCTAAAGCTATTCCTTTGAGACCAAAAACTGGCCTGCACATACCCTTCCTGGACTTAACCCTGTTGAATCCTGGCTTGTTTCAACCCCATGTCATGTAGCTTAAGTTCCGTGTGTCACTGGAATGGGGACTGAGGCGGATCTGATTAAGGCAGTGGAAGGACTTAGGGTTCAGCACTGAGTGGTTGTCTCGGTGTTTTTGCCTAGCATTTATTTCATTCCTAGCCAGCACAGCCAGAGATCAGGACCTGTGGAAATCAAAGGCTACAAATTGCCACACTTGGTAGATTCTAGGCACTAGAAGGTAGGTCACAAGAACAATGGCTGAAGGAAGTAGAGAACCAGACTAGCAATGATGATCAGGGCCGTCTTAACAGCATTACGGGCCCTGGGCAAAGCAGTGTACTGGGGCCCCTACGACAACTACAACTACTGTTAATTTTGGAAGTTTTCCAATTTTCCAAGGGTTAACATACACAGATTAGTATGGGGCCCATGGGCAAGTGCCCATCAGGCCCATGTGTTAAGATGGCCCTGATGATGATGCGTGTGATACTCTGCACCATACTTGAGATACCCCTGCTCCAAAGAGGCTACAATATAAAACAGAGGGAGCTGGAGGCAGGGGTGGAATCATTGCTAGTTCCTAGACTAACAGAAGGCATTGGTGAAGAGGTCTACCTGTTTTCAGATCCTGAAGAGGAGGCTGGAAAGAACAATTGTCCCGTATATGGTGAGTTCCTAGTGCTGGATGGCTATTCCTATCTTTTTCTGCACTGGGTTCTACATTCCCTTTTTTCCTGGTAACAAAAAGTTTGGACAAAGGGGTGGGAAAACCTGGTAGGGTTGACATAGTAAGATCATGATGTCAAGACTCATGTAAAATTCCAGTGATGAAGAGCATGACTGCAGAATAAAAATCATGTCTGGAAGCACCCCTACTGAAGGTAACAGAGAGCAATATCATGGTTTGGACTGGACTGCAGGAAAGGAAATTCAATATATTCAAATCGTTGAATATAATCAGGAATCTTCCTAAAAGTATGAACACTCACCGGGTAATCTGCCTGGAGCCACAATCTGGAAAGCTGTTATACAGGAAAATAACTACTGAGAGCCCTTGCTAGAAGAGGCATTTTGTTTAATTACATCGGTACCGCAACTGCTGTGGTGGACACGGCCCAGCCACATTAGGCTGGAATGAGGTTCATTTATACAAAGAATGTTGAGGATTTTCAGTGGAACCCTAGATGTTTCTACTCAGAAGTAAGCGTCATGGTTTTCAGTGGATTTTAATCCCAAGTAAGTGTGTATAGCTTGCCAGTCTTGTATGCTTATAACAGAATAAAGATTGAGGAATGCCATTTGAGAAGAATATATGTTCCAGAGATCAGGATTTTATTTAACCAGGTAAGCAAAGTGTCCCTTTAAACTGAAAAAAAAAAGTCCAAATGTATTGAACAGAGCAGTAAGTGGAAAAGAACCAGAATGCTGAAAGACCAGATTAATAGACTACAAATGTGAAGCAGACTAAAATGTGACCAAAAATTGTGGGGGGAAGCCAGTATCTTACTTTTTGGAATAAAAAATCAAAACCATCTGCAGGAAGAGTTCTTAAAGGTCTTTAATTACTAGGATGAAGATGTTCAGATGGCTTTCAAATTAAAAAGAGAATAAATCACAGTACTCACAATAACAAATTTGCCATAATGAGCTGGCCCTGCCATAGAATGAGTAAACCCACTTAGCACAGCCAGAAATCATAGGTTCATGGAGCGAAAAAAAGAAAAGGACACCACGGTGAGAAGGAGACACCGGGTTCCTAGAGAAAAAAATAGAACTGTTTGCAGGGATTGTCCACTGACAGGAAGCAGTGTTGGGAATTGCAAACGGTGCAACAGGGGAGTTCAAAGTGACTTGCGACATCGCTTCAAAGTGACTTGCGACATCGAGCGTCTGTAAAACATGGTGGGGAGATGCACTGCATGACGAGGCAGGCAAGCATGGCAGGGCTGTGTCTTCTGCCAGGAAGGTCTTGAATGAGGAAGGGGCGGTCCCAGCCTGTTGTCCCCACCAGAATCCTCTGCTGCACACCAGGAGGCCCAAAGGCCAGAGGCCAGGACACTGCAGGGAAGCAGGGGAGAAATCCAGGACAAGGATGCTACACATGCTGGAAAAAAAGCACTCCGCCTTTTCTGCTCTGGCCCCGGTGGGCTGGTGGGGCTTTGCCCGTGGAAGAGGATCTATCCTTTTGCTGCCTGAACCCCACTCTGGATTGATCTGCCTATTGCTCCTTCAGCAATTATTTCTTACAGTTACTGCTACAGGGAGTGAAAAGATATGATAACATATGCACCGAAGGTAAACAAAACCGGATTTGTTAAAGTCCCCTTCTCGCTGTCCTCATTCTGCTTGGCACTCTAATGCTTGCACTTCCATTTCTGTCAGGAGTTATGAAAGAGGTTCTTACTGCCCAAGCCACTCTCTCCCTTTCCCTCCACGTACTCATTAGTTATCCTATCAGGTGTCGGTTGCCATACTTCAAACATTCCAATTCATTTCAGTTTATTGCTTTTGGTCCTAGCCATTGCAGGAAATCAAATGGATTCATTTGCCAAAAAATATAAAGGACACCTTATTGATGTCGAGTTTTATTTATTTAGAACAAACACTTTGTAAGGAAATACAATCAGAAATCCACAGAATATGCCATACCTAGCATATGTAGTAGTTCATTGTTTTCTTTTCTTTTATTACAATGTAGAGAGTTATAATAGGACTTCTCTGATGTTTATGACTCTAATGCACATGAGAAAGAGGTCTGGGTCCACACAAGGGGACTTCTGTGTCTAATCAGGATCCGCGCTCATGTGGAAGGGCCATATTTTGGTATTAATCCTCAAGCCAAAGGTGTGTGTGGCCATCAGTGGAATCTTTCGGGGAATGGGGCTAGCTTGCATGGCTGAACAACCCTATCGCATATTCACAGAATTTGTGAAGTGGCCCCAGGATCTTACCTTGCCTTAGAAAAGACAGTCACTCTAAGCCAAAACCAGCAATGGACGGTTGTTGTAAGGACTGGGGCAAGAGAATGCCTATGAAATGCTTTCAGCATGACTACTCTAAGCAAGGGTTTAAATGCTTTACTGACATTTCTTCTCCTGTTTTCATTGCAGGAGGGAAAATGTGTCCTTTACACCATGCTTGTATTTCTCTGCATTTCTATATAATCTATTAGCCAATCATAAGGTGGAGGTGTGGTATAGCAGATTTGGGACTTCTCACAAGGCTTTTGTTGTGCTTTGTTGCAGTTTAAAATGTAATACCAGATTTTCCTTACTCCAAAGCAAACAAACAAGCAAGCCAGCTAGCCAGCCAGCCAGCAAGCCCTGGAAAAAAAAAACCTTGCTAAAAAGACTGGAAAGTGTGAGAGGGACTCTAGAAGACAACAGTATTAGGGGAAGGCCTGCGAACTTCAGTGCGTGAAAGATCGTGAAAGCACGATAAATGCCTCATGTAGTGAAAGTGCTGCCCATCTATTGCATAACTGCACTGCTACCCAGAAAAAAGATGGAGCAGTTTAAATTAATAAAAGCTGTTCAAGGATGCTGGAATTCAGTTTCTGAGGCCGTGAAGCTTGAGCCGGCCGGCTCCTCCATGACATCACAGCAGCTAATCCAATGGCACCAAAGCAACGCCTTTGCCTGCAAAGCCCCGCTGTAGGCGGAGCAGATCAGCAGAGGCTGACCAAGAGATCGCAGGAGCCAAGAGAGGCGAGCATGGCTGTGGGGAAGGCCTGACCGCAGTCCCTGCTGCTTTTCAATAATCAAGAAAGTGGGGTGTTTTTCACTGGAGCATTGATCTCTCTGAATACGGTGCTGAAGAAAACCGACATTCATTTCAGGCAGGAATATTCAGGCAGCACACATAACTCATCTCGCCTTCATAGCAATGATTCACAGCCTTTCAGTTGTGACTGCCATATGTTAATCCAATGATTCTGAAGGTTTCAGAAACATACCCGTGCTTCTGCAAAAAGATGATTTGTTTCTGTTATGAACTGTTATTGAATAGGATCAAGTGTTACATCTATTTTTGAAAGCAGTGACATTTTCTTCCTGGCAAGACATAGATAAATATATAAATCAGAGACATGAAATGCATGTACACTTTTTTCTTAAAGCAATAAAAAATCTAGGACTTTCCTTCTTGCATCTTGTAAAACAACAACAACAACACACCATCCTTTTTAAAAGTGGAATTTCTTAGTGGGTGCAGCTGGGCATTCCAGCCTGTGTCCAGTACACAGGATGCATTCATAGTAACGACCATGCTGACAGGTCTGTGTGAAAAGGGAGGTGATATTGCTTGTTAGAGTGGAAGGATTCAGATCATATTTTTCCAGTCCTTCGATATTTAATATCTTGGGGTGCTGGTGATGGTCAGAACTCTCAATCTACTACATCAAAGGTTTGCATCTTGTCCGTGAAGAAATTTTTGGTCCTGGATAGATGTCATCATAAAAAATGTCTCTCTTTTTCCCCAAGGGCCAAAATGTGGCTAATTGTTTTTAGAGCCCAAGTGATTCAGCATAGGTGGGTAAACTTGCATAGCATAGGGTAGTGGACTAGGATGCCCAAGGATTATTAAAGCCCAAGTAAAACCAGAATGGTTTGGAGGGTTTTTGGTAGAAAATATTCTAAAGGAACATAAAGAAGAACATTGATATTGCTGTCTACTTATTCTTTAAGCACTGTTTTGTAGGTTAGAGCCACAGTTTACATCTCTTGAGCAAATTTTTTTCACAACTTTGGACTCTGATGGCATACAAATCTCCTATTGCATATTTGGAAAGCACCTGTGTTATGCTTGCATTGGGATGGATCCAATAGTGTTATTCTCTTCTTGGCAATACAACTGGGAGGCACTTATTTTCCCTGGTCCTGTGATCCATATTTTTTGTTTTTTTCTGCCCAGTATTTTGGTAGTGGGCAAAGGAGAGGAAGAAAGTCCCAGAAAACTGGTTGACTACTGCATGAGTAATGTTGTCTTCAGCCCATAATCTTTAAATTAGGTAACTAATGTTTGGAGATTTTTATCTGGAATCAAATCAGATTCTTTAGTTCATACGAGTCATAGTTATGCCATATGGAACTATCTGTCCCACCATAGTATTACAGAAAACTTTGAACACACATGTTTGGCTGAATGCCTATACTGCCAAGGATCCTTCTTTTCCACTGAATTATGTATTGTGTCAAAATAATTGCACTGTGCATTATTTAGCTTTGGGATATTGTGTAAGGATCATTTTCTCTTATTGTTAGAACTAAAGGTTGGCATACAATGGCCGTGCCAGTGTTTGTGCTTGAATTATGTTGCTATTTTGTGGAATAATGTTTTTAGTTGAAAACCTTATGTAATCTCTTTAGGGATTTCATGTCAGTTTGATGTATATAGAGAATTGTCATGTATGATGTATGTCCAGAACAATTCCATGCCACTTCATCTTCTTGTTCTCTAGTTTAAGGCTTTATGGAGAGTTGCTTAGTTTTGTTGCTTGCAAGGGGAAAATGTTCAGGGAACAATTTAATGAATATGTCTGACACATTTGCCAAAGAAGTTAGTTTTCCATGCATTTATTGGCTAGCAAATCACCTAACTTATAGAAATGGACCATGAAGACTCCCTCCCTGCATATAAAGTATGCAGAAGTGTAAATACTGAAAATGGTTGCGGTGGACACATGGGCAGAAATATCAAGTGGCACTGGGGACTGTAGATGGTGTATGCAATCCTGAGGATGACATAAATGAAAATCCTGCCATCTTAGAACACTGCGTAAGTTTAGATAAAGAAAAATTCTGCCATGTTTCAAGAGATAAGTAACTTGCAGTCATAGCTTTTGAAACTGAGCATGGTTGAACCATAATTTCTCATGATATATACGCATGCTTCTTTTAAATAACTTACCTTTAGTCAAACTATTTTGTAGGGTTTTAAGGGCTCCTTCAGGGATCACTGCCTTGTCGTGGCAAAGGGGCATGTGTAGCTCAATGAAGCTATGAACTATGCCATGCAGGGTCACCCAAGACAGACAGGTCATAGCAGAGAGCTCTGACAAAACGTGTTCCACTGGAGAAGGAAATGGCAACCCACTCCAGTATCTTTGCCATGAAAACCCCGTGGACAGTACCAAAAGGCAAAAAGATATGACACCGGAAGATAAGCCCTCAGGTCGGAAGGTGTCCAATATGCTACTGGGGAAGAACAGAGGGCTAGTACTAGTAGCGCCAGAAAGAATGAAGCGACTGGGTCAAAGCCGAAAGGACACTCAGTTGCACATGTATCTGGTGGTGAAAGGAGAGTCCGATGCTGCAAAGATCTCTACTCCATAGGAACCTGGAATGTAAGATCCATGAATCAAAGCAAGCTGGATGTGGTCAAACAAGAGATGACAAGACTGAACATCGACATCTTAGGAATCAGTGAACTAAAATGGACAGGAATGGGTGAATTTAATTCAGATGACCATCAGGTATACTGCTGCGGGCAAGAATCCCTCAGAAGAAATGGAGTAGCCTTCATAGTGAATAAAAGAGTAGGAAAAGCAGTACTGGGATACAATCTCCAAAATGATAGAATGATCTCAGTTAGAATCCAAGGCAAACCATTCAACATCACAATAGTCCAAATCTATGCCCCAACCACTGGTGCTGAAGAGGTTGAAGTTGACCAGTTCTATGAAGGCCTACAACACCTTCTAGAATTAACTCCAAAAAATGATGTCCTTATCATCATGGGGGATTGGAATGCTAAAGTAGGAAGCCAAAAGATAACTGGAATAACAGGCAAGTTTGGCCTTTGAGTACAAAATGAAGCAGGGCACAGGCTGGTAGAATTCTGTCAAGAGAATACGATGGTCATAGCAAATACTCTTTTCCAACAACCCAAGAGACGACTCTACACATGGACATCACCAGACGGTCAACACAGAAATCAGATTGATTATGTGCTCTGCAGCCAAAGATGGAGAAGCTCTATACAGTCAGGAAAAACTAGACCAGGAGCTGGCTGTGGCTCAGATCATGAGCTTCTTGTTGCAAAATTTAGGCTTAAGTTGTAGAAAGTAGGGAAAAGCACTAGGCCACTCAGGTATGACCTAAATCATATCCCTGATGAATATACAGTAGAGGTGACAAATAGATTTAAGGAATTAGATCTGATAGACAGAGTGCTTGAAGAAGTATGGATGGAGGTTCGCAACATTGTACAAGAGGCAGCAACTAAAACCATCCCAAAGAAAAAGAAATGCAAGAAAGAAAAATGGCTGTCTGAGAAAGCTTTACAAATAGCTGAGGAAAGAAGGGAAGTGAAAGGCAAGGGAGAAAGAGAAAGATACAAACAATTGAATGCAGACTTCCAGAGAATAGCTGGAAGTGATAAGAATGCCTTCTAAAATGAACAGTGCAAAGAAATAGAAGAAAACAATAGAATAGGCAGGACCAGAGATCTCTTCAAGAAAATTGGAGATACGAAGGGAATGTTTCACGCAAAGATGGGCATGATAAAGGACCAAAATGGCAGGGACCTAACAGAGGCAGAAGAGATTAAGAAGAGATGGCAAGATTACACAGAAGAACTATACAAGAAAGACCTTTCCCTGATAACCATGATGGGGTGGTCACTGACCTCAAGCCAGACATCCTGGAATGTGAAGTCAAATTGGCCTTAGGAAGTCTGAGCAACAACAAAGCTAGTAGAGGTGACAGTATTCCAGCTGAGCTATTCAAAATCCTAAAAGATGATGCAGTAAATGTGCTACACTCAATATGCCAGCAAATTTGGAAAACTCAACAGTGGACACAGGATTGGAAAAGGTCAGTTTACATTCTGATCCCAAAGAACGGCAATGCCAAAGAATGTTCAAACTACCGCACCATTGCACCCATTTCACATGCTAGCAAAGTGATGCTCA
The DNA here is from genome assembly GCF_004798865.1 of Varanus komodoensis. Classification (NCBI taxonomy): domain Eukaryota; kingdom Metazoa; phylum Chordata; class Lepidosauria; order Squamata; family Varanidae; genus Varanus; species Varanus komodoensis. The sequence continues at coordinate 11,043,449 of NW_025335349.1, read as the reverse complement.
AAATCCTACAAGCTAGGCTCCAGCAGTATGTGGACCGAGAACTATCAGAAGTACAGGCAGGATTTTGAAGAGGGAGAGGAACTAGAAATCAAATTGCCAACATACACTGGATCATGGAGAAAGCTAGGGAGTTCCAGAAAAACATCTACTTCTGTTTCATTGACTATGTTAAAGCCTTTGATTGTGTGGATCACAACAAATTGTGGCAAGTTCTTAAAGAGATGGGAGTACCTGACCATCTTATTTGTCTCTTGAGAAATCTATATACGGGTCAAGAAGCAACAGTGAGAACTGAACACGGAACCACTGATTGGTTCAAAATTGAGAAAGGAGTTCGGCAAGGCTGTATACTGTCACCCTGTCTATTTAACTTATATGCAGAGCACATCATGAGAAAGGCGGGGCTGGATGAATCACCAGTTGGAAGTAAGATTGCTGGGAGAAATATCAACAGCTTCAGATATGCAGATGATACCACTCTCGTGGCAGAAAGTGAAGAGGAATTAAAGAGCCTCTTGATACAGGTGAAGGAGGAGAGCGCAAAAGTTGGCTTGAAACTCAACATTAAGAAAACTAAGATCATGGCATCCGGTCCTTTCACTTCCTGGCAAATAGATGGGGAAGAAATGGAGGTAGTGACAGATTTTATTTTCCTGGACTCCAAAATAACTGCAGATGGGGACTGCAGCCAAGAAATTAAAAGACACTTGCTCCTGGGGAGGAAAGCTATGGCAAACCTGGACAGCATACTAAAAAGCAGAGACATCACCCTGCCAGCAAAAGTGTGTATAGTCAAGGCTATGGTTTTCCCAGTTGCAATGTATGGCTGTGAAAACTGGACCATAAGGAAGGCTGAGCACCGAAGAACTGAGGCCTTTGAATTGTGTTGCTGGAGGAGACTCCTGCGAGTCCCTTGGACCGCAAGGCGATCAAACCAGTTTGTCCTAGAGGAGATCAACCCTGACTGCTCTTTAGAAGGCCAGATCCTGAAGATGAAACTCAAATGCTTTGGCCACCTAATGAGAAGGAAGGACTCCCTGGAGAAGAGCCTAATGCTGGGAACAATAGATGGCAAAAGAAGAAGGGGACAGCAGAGGATGAGGTGGCTAGATGGAGTCACTGAGGCAGTTGGTGTGAGCTTAGGTGGACTCTGGGGGATGGTGGAGGACAGGAAGGCCTGGAGGAGTGTTGTCCACGGGGTTGTGATGGGTCAGACACGACTTCGCGACTAACAACAACAGCAAGGGCTGTAACCTGCGGCCCAGTGATGATACAAGAAAAGGTGTTTGGGCAACTGATTCGTCATTTTAACTACCTTCAGGGTTTTTTTTCTCTTTTGTTAGGAGAAAGACCATAAGCCTCAATGTACAGCGGGTGCTTTGCATGCATAAAGTGCTAGGTTAAATCCCTGTAATTTGCCAGTTAAAAGGACCAGGTAGCAGGTGATGGAGAAAGAGCCCTGCTGGGGAAAACAGATGCCAATCAAAATAGACAACAACAGGGTAGACATATTTTCTCCCTGTCTCATAATAACAAAACCTGGGGCCATTTCTATAAGCTGATGGGTAGCAGATTTGTAACCCAACCAACCCCCCCAAAGTGTGTGTGTGTGTGTGAGAGAGAGAGAGAGAGAGAGAGAGAGAGAGAGAGAGAGAGAGAGAGAGGTAACAATGACACATTATAAAAACGTCGTTCTTTTCCCTTAGGAGCACAAATGGACAAAGCTTTTTGGGGCAGAATGCCTGGTGCCATTTTGTCATCGCAGTAGAAAAAGCATCCCGGTTTTTATTACTGGCTAATGTTACCAAATTGTTCATTAAAGGAACTCCTATCTATGGATAAGCACAGGCAGTCCTTGGGTTTTGAATGAACTCCATTCCTGAGAAAATGTAAATTGTCTTTAAGTCCAATTTGTATGTTAGTTGGATGATGTTTAGTCAACCTTCCATATTCATGGGGGTTAGGGGTGCAAGACCCCTGTGAAAGTAGAAGAACTGCAAATATCTCTAGCTGTCTCCCCCCAAATTTAATAGTGCTTCCTCTTTGCAGCAAGAACATGCCAGAGAGATTTCCCTCTCTGGATGGCAGGGCAGGAAGGCATGCCTTGGAGGCCTCCCTTCCTCCCCTTCTTTCTCTCTCTCTGGTGATGCTTTGGAGGCCTCTTTCTCTCCCCTTTTGCTTCTTCTCTCTCTATGGTGATGACAATTTTCTGCAGTATTAAAAAGCAATCAACAGTTCGTTAATGGTTGGTTTGGTTTGTAAGTATGGTTTGTTTGTAACTCAGACGTTCGTAACGTGGGGCCTGCTCGTAATACAGTTACTGTGCCGACACTGAGCTAAACTCTCTTATTACAGCCCAGTCACTTGCGATGAGTATTCCTTTAACTACTTTCCAAAGGTGTATAAGCTTTTGAGATCAGCATATTCGGTGAGAAACTTGGAATGATTTAAATGTTTTACTATTTGTAGAATGCAAGAATTGAGAAATTGGTCTGGAAAAAAAAATAAATCTTAAAAAAGAACATGCACTTTTTTAATTGCTTGGACTAGTTTTTTAAAAATAAAATATTGTGCCTTACTCATATTTTCAAAGGTCTTTTATTTAAGCTCTATTCCCCTGCATTAGGTAATAATAGCTTGTGGTTTCTTGGCTGTTCTGGTTTGCTGGATTCATGTATTTCCCAGAGCAGCAGAACATGTGACTTCCAGAGTGCTCTTTTCGTCAGGATTTTAAGGACTGGCTTATCCCATTTTTTAAAAAAATTGATTGTTGTGAGGCCAATAGCTGGGGATGCAGCTGGTGTAACCTGTTGGGCTTGAACAACTAAGTTCTGATGAGACTCCAGAGGCGCCTAGGTCGCCGATGAGCCAAGTGGCTCCAATCAAGGAACATAAGTCACCTCTATCTGTTCCAGATGACTTTGAAAATATTGGGGTGTGGAGTCTCACAAAGGGCTGCCCACTAGCTCTGGAACTGTCCATGCATATTACTTGTTGAGTCCGAAGGGAGACGATCAATCCAAAAGGTCTATGCTGTAACCACCCTCCAGAATACAGTCATCCATTATGAAAACAATCTGAATGGAGAAGCAATTCAGCATCGTTGCCATGTGCTGTTCCCTCAGAAGAATGCTCAGCAAAGGATGTCAACTTGAGTTACATTTACAGTGGGGGAGCTGCCCCAAAGGACTCTGTGGAAGTCCTCAACCAAATTCGAAGAGTCCACACTGTGCCTCCTCCTCAGACCAGCATGGCCCCAGGACAGGAAAATCATGGGCAGCTGGGCCTACAGTTTCTGTTTTTAATTTTGCAGCATGCCTAAGAACCAACGTGACAGGAATACACACCCTCAGATTTATTCTAGTCATGGTCAAACTAATTAATAGACACTTAATTCCCTCAAAATCTAAAGTATTCCTATTGACCTGAAAACACAGAAGGAAATTATAGACATCTGCTTCACACTTTGATAATTTCACCTTTTGTCCCCAGTGCCTATTCCGTGTAGGAAGCAAGAGAATTCATACAGGAATACTTCATGCAGAACCTGTGACCCACCATGCTTAATAAAGGTCTCTGTGATTGTATCATAGCCTCCCAACCTTCTATTTTTGACAGCCCAAGGCAAATGTTTATCAAACTTCTGTTTGTTTCCATCAATGATTGGTGACTTGTATTTCTCTTGGCAGGTAAAATGTTGTGGATGCCCATATTCCTGTTGGAAAGGAAATCATTTTCGCCCTCAAAGGTATCTGCTTCATCTTGATGTCCAAGGAGGCCAGATAACATGTGTAAATATAGCCTACTTCATTTGCAAAATCTAACCAAGCCACTTATTGCACTTGATAGTTCTATGACCAGTGCTTTTTTTGTCATAGAACACACTGGAATGGAGTTCCGGCACCTTTTTTCGACAGATTTTCCAAGTTTTAAAAGTAACTTTTGAAAATTTTATGTTTGGTCCACGAGGATTTGAATTGCCCTGTCGAGCGTAGAAGGTCGGCGGCAAAATCATTAAAATGGTACATGCGGGCTGCTTGTGTGTCGAATCTGATGTGTCCGTACTTCGTCTGCACTGGTTGTGATGGCGCTGTTCAGCTTGTGGCACTGCTCGGCTTGTGATTGTTCATGTGCTCGCGCGCTGAGCTTACTGCGGGTGGCAACCGTTATGTTTTGTTACACAACTGACGTGTGTGGGTGTGTGTCCAGCAATTAACTATGTATGAAAGGTAAATAATTTCATGAGTTCTGGCACCTTTTTTCTTACAAAAAAAGCTGTCTATGACTATTGGCTAAGGCTAACCTGCCACCAAGCTTCAGCATCCACACATATTTAAACTGATGGGCAATTTGAAGTAGTTCAGCACTAAATTACCTCATGACAACTTCACAGATAGCAAAGAATTTGCAATAGGGATGGGCTTCAGATTCAGCTGAATCCTAAATCTAGAACTGAATCAGAATCATTTGGACAGATTTGGGAAATGCCTGAAACAAAGTGGGGCTTCCCACTTTGAACCCAAAACTCATCGCTGCTAAGGACACAGTCAGCTTTTCTGATGCATTTCTTCCCCACATGTAAAGTAGGGAAATAGGGGATGGGGAGAAAATGGGCACAATTCTACCACTATATGCTCCACATCTGGAATCCCTGATCCACCCCTGCCCTATTGAACTATCTGGAACTTTGGTACCAGTTGGGCAGAAAAAGTCTTAAATGGTTTTGCATCACTTGCAACTCCTGAGCTTGGCCCTTATCTGTTGTAGGATTCATGGCTAGGTATACATCTATGGCACATGCTTTTATTTAGTTTACACCCTCTCAAAAAAACTTAAGAAAAAGAAAACATGCTTGGGGTAAGGGGATGTAAATCCCCACCCCAGCAACTGGAATTGCAAATGAAGGTGTATGTTCAACAAGCCTGTACATGGATGTCCAGAGTTTTGCAGACTTAACCGATGCTCAGATCTGGCACAACCCTCTTCCATAAAAAGGACTGCACATATACTTCTGAAATGCTGCTGGTTTCTTGATGAGGCATATAATGCTTACAAATTTCCAATTCTGGCAAATGAACAAAAATTGTTGATTTCCATTTATAGACTACAGGAGACATGAAGATTTGGATTTCTGACTGGAATTCAGATTCAGAACCAAATCAAAGCCTCTGAATTAGTCTTAGCAGAACCAGGTCATATTCTAGACCAGAGTGTAACCCATCTAGCCACAGGTTAATGATATATTTAGACATTTTTCATTTATTTTGATAGACTCAGTTATGTCAAGTTCACATGGTAAGTTCTTCTGAGAATTGTTAGTACTCTGTCAAACCTTACCTGTCTTTTCACAACCCCTTAGCTTCCCTTCAGAGAGGAAGTCATTTTTCTGACTCTTGGTTTTAACCTCCTGTGGCTAAAAGTCCTTTTAACAACATGAACAAAATTAAGAACAGCAACAACAACTGTTCACTCACCTTTCAGGAACTCAGCACCACTGGAAAAAATGGGGAAAAAGCCTTTATATCAGTATTAATCTTGCAACTGATATTATAATGAAATAGGATCCCAGAGAGTTCATTGGGTTTGCTTTTTTGTCTGCCTTCTGGTAGATGGACTGTTTATGTTAGACGCATCACAAATATTCTATATGACAACCTTATGGAGACATTCTTTATCTGTTGCTGGACTATCCAAACAGCTTTTTGCTGCAATTAAAATTGTTGCAGCACTTATAGATTTCCTACTAGCTTCTTGTGTTCTAGTCACACTGCATTCTTAGAATACTGCAGTGACATACAAGGACAGTGCACTGGAAGCATATTAAATAAACAATTACGCCAATAAATGAAACTATGTTTCATAAGAAATACAGTATCCCCCCCCAAATATTGTTTTCTTTACATTTGCACTTGCATATTCATTTCTGATTATTTATTTAAACATTCAGATATCATTCTTCAATTAAAGATTTCTAGGATCATTGTCAACAATATTATTAAAAACAAAACAAAGCAAGAAAACACTCAAAGAACAACAAACAATAATGAAAACAAACAACGATAATTAGACGCAGCATTATGATAATGACAGCAAAGGATTTAAAAAAGTTATTCAGTTGCTTAGCAACTAAATAATAAAAGTAGAAGCCCCAGAGAAGTCTCCCCGGAGAAAAAGGGCATTTTATAAGCAGGGTGCCACAACTAAGAAGGTCTTCATGCCAAATAATCAACTCTGGTCAAGATTAACTCTGCTTTTGAATGAACATCCTGTCCACAACAATCCAATTGCTTCCAAACTGAAGGTCTGCTTAGCTTTGGATTTTCTCAGAAAATGATATAGTCTAGATTTGATCATGTGGAAGCATTATAAATCCCTTCCATGCAATAAGATGGGGAAAGTAACTTCTTTAACACATGGCTTATGCACCAAATACTGTTATTATTTGGATATTAATTGAAAAAATACATTTATGAAAAAACAGCTGTCTGTTCTGAAAATACCTGAACACTGTTGGTAACCCCATCAGTGAATAAGCCAGAAGGAGAACGAGCCATAAGATTACACCCTGTTTAGACTACTTTACCATGTCTTATGTGGGGCTGAGGAATGCTAGGAATTTTTAGGCTTTTTTCTGCCAACACATGCATAGGGTTTGCCCCTAAAAAGTGAGATCACATTTTCAAGTTTAGACTTTAGGTATTCTATTTCAAATTAGAAATAATAAAAAATTGGCAGGTTCAGAGTTGGGTTTAGTCATAGCTTCCTGCTCTGTTTTATTGGTACTGAAAATTTTATGATAAATTTGGGATTTGCTTATATACATACCATGGGCATTTTTATAGGTTTGGAGCTGAAAACCTCCAAGAGTTCATTGGTGAGTGTGATTGCAATAGGCCCATTCACACTAAGTTCATGGGATGAATCATATTTTGTTTTTCTGGAATTCTAACCCAAATGATTTTTTGTTGTTTCTGATGCATGCAAGCCATAAAACATATGAAAAGTGTGAGATGTTATCACTCCTCAAAAACCAGTTGCACCATATGTGTTAACAAGTCAAAGCCAACTTTACTATCTCAGGAGCCAATCCATTTGTAACTGACTTTGTAGCCCACTGTAGGAATTTAAAAGTGTGAGAGAGACATACATTTAGTGATCATAATAAATTACATTATCCAAGAAATATTGCCAAGTTTGGCTTGCATGCTATGTGAAAGTCCAGCAATGACCAGGCAATTCTTCCTACCTTGGCTGGTCTCCTGAAACAAACCACTGTTTAGATCTGTGGGCTTTAGGAGACAATCCTATGCAAGCTCGGACCGAAAAAGACCTATAACTCCTGGTGTGCTCCACCCCGCATAGTCAGCTGGGGCATATTAGACATTGCAGGCCTTCCTGCTATCTAAACTAGCAGATGATTCTACCTCAACCTGCTTCAGCTGCGCTGTTGCTGCTGCTAAGTCAATTTCCCCTCCTGAGTCCCCATCTTTTTGCAGAGAAGGCAAGAAGAACCGATGGTCACATGTAGGCAGGCCTATCCCTGCTTAATCAACCAAGATATGAAGGTGGTCATGTCTCCAATGAAAGTTGTTTTACACAACTCTTTGTGCTAGCAAGACGGCAAGCCAGGAAATATTCAGCTAACTGTGGTCTCCATTATGTTTGAACCGGGGAGCTCTGGTGAACAGCTGCTGAACAAGTCAGGGTATGAAGCAATGGTGCAAAGCTAGCTTAATATCCTAGCTTGCTTGGAAGCCATTAACCCAAGTTGCCTGGTTTTGGTGTGATAGGACAGTATAGCTAATGAAGAATACCTGGGCTTTTGCCTAGTTCATGGAAAGAGAAACAATCTGACACAGAGGCACAAAACTTAGTAAGTCAAGATATACTAGCTTAAACCGTGGCCTCTGCAATAGTATTCTTACTCTCTTAAATTCCTGGACTCTTCATGAACATGGGACCCCCCTAGCTCAGTCTATTCAGCTTAGTTGTATGGAGTTTGCTGTTGAAGTCATGAAATTGAGGCAAAAAATGAGGCTTACACTTAGCACAATAAAGTAGGTCTTCCAGTCAACAATGATAGAAGGATAATAAATTAACGATGGCAGCTTGAGCCACAAAGGGGGTAACTCATGAGCAACATGGGCAAATTATCAGCAAAAGAGTTTAATCATGTAACATACATGCAGGACTGTGATGCACAAGTGTCCGTGCCTTTCTCTTTCACATGCATATAATTAAAATAAGATTGTCCCGGATATCATTTCCCAAGAAATAATATATAATATTTTATACATTCCTTTTATGAGAGAAATTAGATATCATTATTCTTGCTGTGGGTTAGTTACAACACTGACATCTGGTTTTTAACTCTTATTTTCCCCAAACATATTAAAAATGGAAATACCTTTAGAGTAAATATTGCATTTTTCATTAACTGTACCTATGCACTGTTCATGAGCTGAATCTGATTGTGTTTTTGGCCAACATAAACACACATGGACCAGAAGTTTGATTCCAAAGGAAAGACAGAAAGCTTCCCATTAGCATTACAACTGGAAAAAATAGATGGGCAACCAGCAAACTGAATGCTGAGTGATCCACCCAGCTATCTCCCTGCTTGCTCAGTACCAATCCTGGCTGGAGAATGTTTATATCAAAATCATACCAGGACACCTTGTGTTTCTAACCATAACCCAGTGATGGTGAAACTTATAGAGACTGTGTGCCCAAACTGCAATCCAAAAGCCACTTATTTATCACAAAATGCCAACACTGCAATATAACCTGAAAACTGAGGTTTTAGTTTAGAAAAAACACTTCATAGCCAGTCCAAGGAAATGTGTGTGTGTGTGTGTGTGTGTGTCTCCTTGGCAGCGCTCTAACCGCCCATCCGAAAGCTCAGATGAGTTGCAGCGAATGAGTCGTGACATGTGACATCATCGCCTGGCGCTGCTGCTCCTTTCCAAGCATGTGCATGGTCCCTATGTGCGCTGTTATCTGATGCTTGGCTGCTGGTTCGATGCTGGGGCAACTTGGCTCACATGCCAACAGAGGGGGCTCTGCGTGCCCACTGTGGCATGCGTGCCATACATTCGCCACCACTGCTATAGATCTTGGGTGGCATCTAGGGGCACAGAGGATGCTGCAGACAAAGCTACTAGTGCAGGTGAGGAAAAATGATCATGGATCTTGCCCTTTCACAGCTGCTGTAAAAGAACAGCCTTGGACAAGGGCAGAAGGATGGCCAGGGAATGTACTGAAGGGAATGGGAGAAGCCATAAAATTCCTCCATTCCAAACCCTCTGCCCAGGAAGTAAGAGCATTAGATAGGCTCAGAGGCTCATATGCTTTCAAGGATGCATAGGAGATTAAAATACCTCGACCTTTCCTGTTGTCTTGCCTGGATTCTCCTTGTAGCACTTAGGAGAAAGGGATAGTGTCCTCTGATCTTGAAGCCCTCCATCTACAGAGCAGTAAGCCCCTAGGACTGTGTTCTAAAAGAAGCTACACGGTGCAATGAGAATTAAGCATAGTTTAAAGAGAAGCAATAACAAGCTGAAATGGAAAAGTATGATTTACTATGCAGCTTTAAACATATCATTAAAAATAAAACAAATACCAGTCTAAAAATATTTTTAAAGGCGTGGGAGCATTTAAAAACTTACCTGGTGCCCCAAAGTCAATACAGTCAGTGCCAGGCTGGCCCTGTGGGAGGGTATCCCACAATTTGGAAAGGTCCATGCCTGATCACCAAATCTCTGCATGTGGGAGGATTCGTCACAGAGTGCCTGATGTTCTCAGGGCATGGACAGATATTCCCGCAAAAAAGAGGCATCCTCTGCTGCCTTCTTTTTGTACAGCAAGGGACAGGGGGCTCAGCAGTCAACTCTGTACTATCCATGCATGTTTCTGGTTGACCTCAGTGGAACTTACTGCTCAGCAAATGTGATGAAGAATCAGCAAAACAAAGGATGGGTGGAACTGGGGAACCTGAAGCGTTTCATGAAAATCTTTCTCATTAAAGGCTCGTAATGAATTTAAGCATTAAAAAGAATCAAGTTTCTTTTTCTTATGAACTCTATAGTGACATGTATCTTGCATGTCTCAATGCTCACCTGTGGGAAAAATAGCACCTCAAAGAACGCAGATGGTTAGCCTGCCAAGTCGAAGTGTCTCAGATATGCTACCTTTACCTGTGCGGAGATGTGTGTGCATGTGCGTGTCTACATCTATACCTTCACTAAAAATATCTATTCTTATTCCTTTTTAGGGAAAAAAATGGAAAAGGAATTCAAGAGAGAAGCAAATTCCAGAGAACTGGGCTTGGGCCGGGCTGAGGGTTCTTGCGCTTCCCTTCCTTCCGAGCCCGGTGAGGAGCCTGCCGGAGTGTCCCGGGCTGCATTGTCCAACAGTCCCTCCAGGGGCCGTCTCTCTCCCTGGTTCCCCATGTCAGTTAAAGCTCAGGGAAAGATGGGCTCCCACACAATCCCAACCCCCCCTTTTATACCCCACTCTCTACAGAGGCTTGGGAGGGGGCTTTAGAAAATGACTTACCTGTGGCTCATAGGGGTGCACAAGCCTTGGCGTAAGGAAGAGCTACTTGCCTACAGTCCATGGGGACAGCAGACAGGACTGGTGCCAGGGGACTTTGCCAGCAGGCAGTGCTCCTGCCCCATTTTCCACAAATAATTTAACAGGGGGGAACCTTGGATGGGCTTCCTGTGGATGGCCAAATAGGAATTGTGAAACCTGCCTTGACAAGTGTCTCCCGCGATCGATCTCAAGGGTAGAGGGATCCTGCCAAACAAGGTACAGAAGCCGAAAGTGGCTTGCAGCGCTGGCAGGGAGGAAAAGATACCTCGTTGCTTCTGTGGGGGTCTCCTGGGATAACTGTGGGATGAGGGCGTGGGGAGGAGGTGGGCAGAACCCAGAAAGTGCTCGTCATCTGTCAATGTGGGCCCTGGAGTGATCAGCCCCACTGTGTAGCTCGTTCTGCAGTGTGAGTCACCATTTGGTTGAGCCCCGTCCAGGCTGAGGTGATTTTTTCCAAAGGCTGCTTTCACATTGAGAAATGCAGGTGGCCTGGGAGGCTGCAGAGCCATGGAAAGTTGTCTAATAGAAAGAAGTGGGGAGAGAGAGAGAGAGCGAGCGAGCGAGCGAGCGAGCATAGCACCCTTGGTTACCTTGCAGTGATTGTGTAGCATGGAAAACACACCCAAGGGCATTTGAAGTTAAGTATAAAATGTCCTGTGAAGGAGGCTGAAAGACGCAATCTTCTTTGATGAGGAAAGAAAACTGTCAGGAAATAGCGAGACAGACTTTGAGGCAGCTCCATCTCCACCTCGGCCCTGGAGCTGGACGCAGCATTGCTCCCTCAGCCCCACTGTGGGCCTTTCAGGGCCTCAGTAGCAGCAGCAGCCTCCACATGAGGGTCAAGATGTACCCTCAGTAACACCTCAGGAAGGTAACATTGGCAGGTGCTGCCCTGGGAAGGTCGTCAACCCTGCAGAATGATGACGGGAAAGCAGGTATAATTTCCTCAGAATACGTTCTTCATTTCTCTAAGAAAGCTGAGTTTTTTCCTTTCTTATCCCACCACTTCACTATGATACCCTGCCCCCACAAAAACACATTTGCAGTGTCCACCTTCCTTTCTGTCCAAAAAATGCTCTGGAAGTATGGCAGGTGGGTGGAATGTAATGTGGGGGCAGGTCTTGCTACCACCATAACTTCTGCTAGGGATGCACGCGTTGTTTGCTTTGGGGGTGAGAACCCATTGGTTTCCCTGGGCTTGTTCCCCAGACTCTGGTCCATGTGCTCACAGCCCGGAGTCCGAGTTCCTTGCAAGTGTGCTGAGTGTTTGCATGGGCCTCCTCCCGGAAACGGGCCCACATGAACATTGCACAAGTGGTGTCCCTCTTCCACACATGTGACTTGCAGCCTTTGCTTGTACTGCATGTGCTGTAGAAGAAGGGAGCCAGTTGCGCAGCTGGACTTCCCTGAGCAGTCATGGCCTTCCCGTTGGCTCAATTCACTTCCTAAGCGAGGGCTGAACACAAGAAGTCCGACAAACAGAAGAGGGCTGGATTTTGGGGAGGTGCAGCACAGCCCTAGTTGCTGTTGTTACAGCTTCCAATGACAACACAAAACCAACAACAAAACAAGGCCCTTAGGCGAGGAAAAGAAGGGTGTACTACAATCTCTGCCAACTGTATGCCTTGCCTGTGAGAAACTCTTGTAGAAAGTTGCGTGCACTGGAGAAATTTGGTGATTTCCCCCCCAATTCCCCAATCCACAAATGGGGTGGAGAATTTTGAGAGGTCATGTGTGCACAGCTCTAAGATGTAAGTGCATTGCACTGCAGAATATTCAGCTAGATGATTCTCCAGTGCAGCAATTCTCCAGCACAGTCGAGGAAGAACACCTACTTCCCCATATTATAGCCACATATTCGAAGCGAGCTGCAGGCTGCAATTTGCATCTGCTTTTCCCACATTGCTGCTTTCAGTCTCAATTAGGGCTCAGTAAAGGTTGTCAAGCGGCACTGGGCCCCTTAATAAGGAAAAGTAACTCCTGTTTACAGAACATGAGCAGAGGCATCATAAGAGAAGTTTTCATTCCCCGATTAAACATTTATTTAATGAAGGAGGGCGGGTTTGTGTTTTGATGTACAGACACTCCTCAGCATGAGTAGCCTGGCAAGCTCAAGAAAGTGGGTCAACCGAATTCCTGCTGCATCCTTTAACTTTCTCCCACACAAAAGACCTAAATTATTAATCTAAACCTGACAGTCGTCATTAGTGCACAAGTCCATCATTAGGAAATGGTTACCTTTTGCTCCAGAACACTTGTTAAAACTAACTTAACGTTATTTCCATCTCATAGGCTTTCAGCTGAAAATTTGGTTTCTTTTTTCCAGATTTGCATAAAACAGTCATAATAATAATAACAATAATATTCAGAGTATGAATGATTTGGTCCCAGTTCGGGCTTGGCAGTAGGTACCTGCCTTTATGGCACGCAAAAGCATCTGGGACAAAATATCCTCGGACTCTGTGGAATCCCTGCTGCAGATCTGATGCGGTGATATGTGTCTCTGTGTGTGGGTTAAGAAGCCTGTCATACACTTGACACATGTTAGGCAATATGACACATTTCTAACGGGGCTTTCAAACAATGATCAAATGTTGTATAAGCATTTTGCCTGATATTTATTAAATCAAAGCTGCGTGTCTTTTGTAGCTTTCAAGGCACAGATGCAGATAGTGTTATCAGAAATCTCTGTTAACATGCTTTAGTCTTCTCTACAAAGTTTGTGTGTATTTATTTGTCAAGCAGAGGCTTATGCACCCAGCCCAAATGCCTCACAATGAAGCAAACCAGGGAAGCAATGCAGCAGAGACGGCTCCCTTTCCTTCTTGCTCTCCCCTCTTTTCAGGCTAATTGTTCTTTAACCATCTTTACATGACAAGGAAAGAGAGAAAGGTGTGAGAAAGTTATGAGGCATATGACCAAATAACCATCTCTCTTGGTGGGATGTGTGCAGAACAGCTCTACCTAACCAGAGATTCTCCAGATGTTGTTGCAATCACTTCCAGACAGGGTCTGCAGGCTGGGGATGATGGGAATCATAGTTCAGCAGCATCTGGAGGATGCCAGGCTGGGAAAGGTATAGAGCAGAGGACCTATTGATAAGGAGACTCCAGGAAGATGCACTTCTAGCACACTTGACCAGCTGGACTTTTTCTCCGCCCCAGGGGGATCCATGTCACTGGCAAGCAGGCCACCCACTCTCAGGGGCAGACAATTTCTTCCACCAAGACCACGTCCCCATGGGAGTAGTTCAGTTTTTTCTGACAGGCATCAAGGGCAACCGATTTGTATTCAGCTGCAATTGCAGCAGAAGGATCCCTCAAATCAAGCAACTGAACACACTCAGACATGGGCTTCAAAATAGCCACTGTGTGCTATTTTGTCTAATTAAGCTCCTGCTTCCTCCCTTTATCCCTGAGACTGCATAACGATTTCTAAAGGTCTTGGGAAAAACCACCGTAACCTCAGGAATGTGGGCTGTTTTTCAGAATGGAGGAGTCCATGCAAATGGCCAGGACTGATCACCACAGCTGTCGGATCAAATCTGAGATATTTATTTATTTGTTTAGAATTTTTGTATGCCATCCTATTCGCATGAGCCTCAGGATGGCTTCCATACAATAAATAAACAACCGTACAAATAATGCACATAAAAACCAGATTCACCCTGGATATGAGCAAGTTTCCTTTATGAGAAAAATGAAAATATTACATTTCCTTTCCTGAGGACACACATGTATATTCCCATCTCCCTCAGCCTAGTGCCCCTTCTTAGATACTTTGGATGACAACTCCCATAATTCCTGACTACTGGGAGCTGGGGCTGCTGGGAGCTGAAACGCAGAATTTCTGGAGAGCACCAGGTTGGTAGAAGTCTGGCCACAATCTTTGACCTGTGTCCCAGATGGTGACTTTTGATTTTACTAGAATGTAATGAATTCTTGAGAGGAGATGGTTAGATGACATATTGGATGTATTACAAGTATTTGAAAATAAAAAAGAGCCAGCTGGCAGCCCTAAATGATAAAAATGATAAAAATCCCACAATAAATAAACGGCATATCCACATATATCATAAGTACTGACCTATATCAGAAGAGCAGCAGAAATCTTCAAAGGTTTCTGAGCATGCTATTAGAAATAACTTTCTTCTAAACAGGATGATATAGAGACTTTCAAGGGTGCCTCTTTATGCTTGAGGTCCCACTCCTCGCTTCCTGATGTACAGAGGGTAATTCTGAGTACTTACTGGGGTTGGGACCAACTCTCCAGAATCCAGATTTTCTCTTGTGATTGGCCTGGTCCTGCAAAGCAAGTTGAACTAAGGGGAAATCCATAAATGCGCATGGACTCCCATTTGTGCAACTGGCAACCTTCCCCATCAGGAGAGATGCAGGATGCCTAGGAAGGGAGCTGAGGGTTGGCTCTGGCCACCCTTCCCAGCAGCCAGCCTTCTTCCCCATGCACTGCTGCTGGGGGCAGTGGCAGCATGGATGGAAAATGGCTCAGCGAGCGGGCATGCCAGCCACCATTCCTGGTATCCAACCCTCTTCCCCATATGCTGCTGCTGTGGATGGCAGTGGCGTGTGGGGAAAAGCGGCAGAGCGAACACGAGCATCGATGGCCATTCCCAGTGGCCAAACGTCTTCCTTGCTCGCCGCTGCCGGTGGAGGCAAAGAGTACAAACATGGCACTGCTTGGGCCTCTCACGTGGCTTGATTCCTGGTGAGCGCCCCCTGACGGCTGGGAACACAGACCCTCGGCTGCTGCCGGGCAATCCAGAGTCCAGGAAGCTGAAAACCAGCTTTTCTGCACCAGACAGAGGCCTTGCACATCCCTAGTGCATGCTGGTGAGGGAATGTGAAGCTGCACATGCTCCAGTGCACTGTCTTATCACTACATGCTACAGAGTGAGACTGTGCACTAACAGGAAACTCTTTCTCTGTGTGCGGTTCCTAATGTGGTCAAAGCTGCACCATTTAGTCCTAAGAGATGTAAGCCTACAAGTTGAAGGTGTTCCGGCGTTTGCAGAAGCACAACAATCTTTATGAAACAAAAGTCTGAAGCTGACCCTTTCTCAAAACATACTGAGAATGACGGACCAGGCTCAGTGGGTGTGAAAAAAACAGAAAATCTGTGTGGAGGGGAGGTAATGGATTGAGGTAGCCTAGAAAAGACACACCTGGCTGGAACCCTGAACAGGCACTCCTTCTCATTGCGACTTTTCTTCCAGGTCCACATCTTCTGAACCCCAGCTCAGCAGGGAATTGGCCAGTTATTTTATCTTTCAAACTGTGGCTCCCCACCAGTATTCTGAAATGGGACGGTCCATTCTAGTGCCTCCATCTTCCGTACACAGACAGGGTCTGAGCTAGAACAAGAGAGGGAAAAGGTTTCTCTAGCATGACTGGTGTTCTGGATGCTGCCCACCCCCCCGTGAAAATTGCTATGACTGGGGCCATGGCACACCAGAACCCACCATGGCTCACAAGTCACTGTGGGTTCTTGCATTGTGTGAACCCAGGATGGGCTTCTGAGCCACCCGGCAAGCCATGACTTGCAGTAACGGTGGCTTGCTGCATTGTCTGAACCTTGCTGGCATGATCCATTCTGGCAAGAGGGGCCACTACTCAGAATGGCCACCCGGCAGACACACTGTGGGCCCTCAGGCACACCACCAGAACCCTTTCTGTGGCTTTTGCTACAGTGTGAGTTGAAGTGTCCTCCGAGCGCATCCTATGCATTGTGCACCTGAGCATTTGGGGCTCCACTGCCCTGGGTAGAAGATGGTGAGATGTTTTCCTCAACTCTGCAAATTCTCTTCCCTTTCATTACTCCTTGTTATTTAGCCACGGTGATCCCATTGAGCTTGCAGTATAAAAAGCTGGACTGGAGTGAAGGCTACCAGCTCTGACCTTTCCAGGGTGTGTGTGAGGGGCCATGGGAAGTGATTTTTAAATTTTTTAACAAGGAGCTTCTGAGGTTGGAAGGTGAGGAGGTTGTGGAAGTCTGCCCAGCCCTCGTCTCCCCACCGAGTGTGCGCACTGGCAAGGGCTGGCTATAATTAAGCCCTGCGTGTCGGTTTTGGGGTGACCCTGATTAGCCGTTCTCAGCTAGCAAAGGAGACAGTAAATAGCTCTTCAGATTACGTTTGCTGCTGCTTCTGATTTCAGGGAAGAGAAACAAAGTTCGTACCTCTGTTCAAACATTGAAATGAAACAATGAACAATACCTTTCTTGGAACATTTCTGCTTTGTTTAATCTGCCTGCATATCCCAATATGAAGCTGCAACAGAATCATGCAATAATCATGGTCATGAAGTTTGACAAGTGGCCTTTTTATATGTCCTCCCTTCCCTGTGTGAAAGAATGGAAATGCTTGGTTGATTATCCAGTAGCAACTTGTCCAAATTAGCATCTCCTCGTGAGCCAGTGAAGTGCTGCTGAGTTTTGGTTGTAGCTGTTTAGCAGAGGAAGTAAGGCAAAAGGTCAAAGGCCTGGAGGGCCCATCATTATCACTGCACTTGGAAGCCAGTTTATGTTTCTGTATGTGTGTGTGTGGGGGGAGGGGTGTAGGACTCCCCTCTTTCCTGCAAGCCTAGGAAAGGGACTGAAAAAAGGACCGCCGTGGAGTCCCGTGGCTGCATGAACTACACACGGAACACCTGGCAAGCTTTTCTTTCTCTGCTACGTCACATCAACTATGAGTCTCATGCTGTTGGCATGAACTGAACAAAGACTGCACCTGCATGCCCCCTTTTTTTTTCTGGGGTGGAGGTGCAAGTGAAATAGGCATGCAGCTGCTCTTCATACCTGTTAATGATGCCTTCCTCACAGATGCCCCTGAAAGGAGTGAGTTCAGCAGGAGGGAGACTAATTAGCTTTTAGAGGTCAAGAACATGTGTCCACTTTTATGCAGGACGTATTTCATTTCTACGTGAATTATGATAATTACGTCTAAACTAGTTCTTTAGGTGTAAATCAGTATGTGGACATTTTATGCCAATTGACATCCTCTTTTGTCCTCTTTTTGGGTGATTCGTTGCCTCTTCCTTGATGATGCATAACTGGCTGTCCAAAAGCAAAAAGATACTCCCAGAGACTACATTCATCGGGCAAAATGGTGAGCCTGAAGGAACGGGCACTTCCCCTTTTCACTGGCGTGCTTGTTCCCCAGGTGGTGCCTATGCGCTGAGTCTTCACGGCCTGCCAACTGCTAAGCCCAGCAACTGGCATCTGAAACTGTCCAGGGATGCATTTCACAGGATGGGCATGTGGTTTCTGCACATTTCATGGCACATTAACCTAAGCATAAACCAGGGATGGAGGAAGCATCTGTAATGAGGGGTGCTAATGCTTCAGCACAGTTCCTGGAATGTTCATCTCAAAATTATTATTACTAATATTATTATTGTTTTGGTCTCTTTCTTCAGCAGTCTCTGAACGCTCTCAAATTGGCAAAGAGATGTTTGGTATAAAGCATGGTTGTAAAGCTCAGCTTTTAAAATGCAACCATTATGTTATTCTCAGCAGCTTCTTGTAATCTGGTTGTAATCCACCAGAGAACATCTGTAATTTGGCAGAATAGAAGTGAGCAAACGAAAGGACTGAATGATACATAAATAATATTGAGCCCCTCATATCATGGGGCAATAGTTTGTTGCTAATACTACTCCATGGGGAACTTTCCTTTAGTACAACAGTTGAGGCAAAAGGAAGAAATAAAATTTAACACTAGCACATTTTGGGGTACGAATTTCTTCTCCAAGACATCAGTGAGACATCTGCTGTGAAAAATGTAATGGTTCTTGATTGTGTGCTAAGGCAGTACTATAATCTTAATATGATGAGGGCCTATTCTTTCAACCTTAAGCTTCTCCAAAAACAACAACAACAACAACAACAACAACAAAACATTGCTAGCTGTCTCTTTCAAGAGTGCAAATAGAATCGGACACAGCAGGTTATTCTACTGCTGTGTATCGAAGGCTCTACTCTGAGGTTTTGCCTCCCACTCGAAAGCAGTGAGACTTTCTTCATGCCCTGCTATCCTGCTGCCATGGTGGAGAGAGACTGTAGCTCAGGGACACAGAGTGCATGCGTTGCACGGAGAAGGTCCCAGGTTCAAAGTTCTCAATAGCCCAGCCTCTCAGTAAATCAGCTTTTCATATCCACCCTCTGCCTCACTGGTTTGCAGGACTGCAGAGGCATCCAGTGTGAGGCCTGGGAGTCTGAGGAGCGATGATGGTTATTTTAGGGTTGTGAGCCACCCAGAGGTGCTGAGGCACAATTGGGTGGCATATAAATGTTTTAAATAAATAAAGATGGAGGTCTCCAAAGAATGCATGGTGTGCAGAAAATTTCTCAACTTTCTCCACACCACACAGTATTTGTAAGCTTTCTTCTTGCTCTTCTTCCATAATACTGGAATCAAGGGTCATCCTACAAATCTAGTGGGAGGTTCAGGATGGGAAAGAGTAAGTACTTCTTCACGTAGCTTTTAGTTCAGCTGAGTTCCTTGCAAGAGTTAAATGATAATAATAATTTTAATGATTTTAAAACACCCGGAGTATGCAAGATAGATGGTTTTAAAAGGAGATTAGATATATTCATGGAAGATAAGGCTATCAATGGCTACAAACATCCTTCCGCATCAGAGACCAGTTTCTGGGAAACATGAGTGCAGATGTACTCTTTGTACTTTGTAAACCATCCTGAGGCTTTTTTGCGATTAGGATGGCATATAAATATTTTAAATAAAATAAAATAAAATAAAAAATAAATGTGCTGTTGCATTCATGTCTTGTGACAACTGGGGGACCAATGTGTGAACAGTTTGCTGGACTAGATAAGGTTTTGGTCTGATTCTTACGTTCTTACGATGACATCAGGAAGGAAAGAACACACGGGGTTGTCAACATAACATACCTGAGGTGTAAACAAAAGAGCATATGTACATTATTACATAAAGTCCAAGTGGATTTCCCTTTGTTTTAACAACTTGAACTTGAACCATTGGAAATAAATGGGTGACCTTGTGTTTCTGTTGCTGTTTCTGCCAAGTCCTTAGTCTGAAATATTTACTCAGCACAGCAATTAAAATTTGTTTATACATCTTCCTGTCACTTCTACTTTCTTGTTTTCATTGTCTCTTAGCTGAAGAAACTCCTAAAAGTGAAGTGGCCTTTCATTAATATTTATTACAATAGTAATTGGTTTTGTATAATAATGTGTTCAAATTATTACTTTTGATATTTCAGTACACGTATTTTGCTGATGTTTTATCACCCTTTGGCAAGCTATTATTTGATTTCCATTGAGATGTAATGCTGGAAGTTAGCAATGTTAGAATATTAGAATGTGTATTTTGCAGTGATTTGTTTTGACTCGCTTTATATTAAGAAGCACATAATCCTGTTTTTGGGCCTTGAATCTGTTCTCCAAAATGGCATCGGTGGCTCACCATAATGTCACATTACACTGGTTGGAGAGACTTTCAGTCCATGCTGACCTATGAGTTTAAGCACTTAAGCACTTAGGCTTTATAATGTAAAATTGTTGGGGATGCTACTTACTGCTTTCCTTGACTATGTTCAGCTTGTTTGCATAGTTTGGAGGCCATAATAAACAGTGTGAAGCGCATCCTCAAAACAGAGGCCATGTATGCAGGATGAATGCTACTTCATCCATCTAGAATCCGTTGCACATGTTATATGGAAATCATTTGGAAACATTCTTTTTCACCCATTAGCATAATGCATAAGTTAGCAGGTTATAGATCGGCATAAATAAGGCAGCTTCATGTAATCCTACAATTATTTGCTTGATAATTTGTGGTGTAAATGAATGATTCTTGGTTCCCAAAGGAAAAATGCATTGCCCGAGAACGACACACAGCTCTGCTGATTTCTAGTACTGATTTCTCAGGGTTGATCCCCATGTGCATATTCATCACTGGATAATGGATCTTGAGAGGGCTTTCCATTGGAAAGGAATATATTTGCTGATGCTGAGGTTCCACCTGGTCTATATGTGATGGCTTATTATTCGTACATGTGTGTTATCCTTGATGTGACGTCACCAACAGTGACAAAACTGCCTGTGTCAACTGGCCTTCACTTTCTGGAACTGTGGCAAAAGGGAGCCCAGCAGAGTGTTCTTAATGCTTTGATTTTGCCATAAACTTTGATTCTGGAGGCCACAAAAGCTATTTTGGAAGAGTACAGAAAAGGAGCTATGGGCAAGGGATAGACAGCTAGATGGATTTTCTTTGCATTCTTGTGGCTTTGTGGGTGGTAGGCAGATGGGCATGTGTGAGTGAGGAAAGGGGGAAATGACCAAACCAAAACAAAATATTGCAATCTCTTCCCTGTGAAAAGTTCAAAAATATCTCTGCAAGTAATTCAAGTGGTTGTTTCTAGACTCCAGACTGGAGCTTCAGCTGTTTCTGTTTAAAGCTCTGTGACTGTATTCCTAAAAAAAGTCAGTGCACGTTTCACATTTTCATTTTCCATCAATGACTCACTGAAACATTTTGGGTCCCTTTTGTGAAGCAAACAGCAGCACACAACAGCCTGGAAGTTCCTCCAGAAAGATCATAAGCTCAGTGCGACTGTCCACGATGACAACTTCTGCTTGTGTTCCACAAGAACAAATAGGTACTTCCAAAAAGCATTTGACTTCTATCCTGTCCTAAAATACAGAACTTAACTTGTAAACATCTCTGCCTCATCCCTCTGTGTCATTTATTCCAAATTGTTTGTTTTTAAAAACCCACTGGGCTGAGAATGAATGAGTATCACTTATGGCAAAAGATTTAGGTTGGCCCTGGTTAGGATGGAAACCATGGAAGAAATTGTGCTGCTGCTCTCTCAATATTACAGCAGCTGTACAATAACTCTGTTATTTACCTCTGTTAAAGAACTCTGTATAACTACTGCACATGCCCTGACCTCCAGTCTGCCAACCATTAGATATCAGCACCCAAAAGACTCTGATTTGGCCACCACTACCGTTCAATAAAGTGAACTACATGCAGTTCAAGATGGAATAATGGCATCATAGACCAGAATCTTCCTGGTCCGAGGAATCAGGTGATTTGGTAAAGCCAGTCCCATTCCGCTACCTGCTATAGAGCTCTGACGTCTGTTCCGTTCAACCAGCTCTGTGTATCTTGCCTGTCTGCCCCCAGCTCTCAGCTCCAGACACTAACTAACCACTGATGGATATTCCGATTTTGGGAATGTTCTTACACTAGCAGTCTTCCCAGTGGCATCCTTTATATGACTGGCCACCTCAAAACAGCATATGCATTATGGCAGAGGACAAGCAAGAAGGGATGGTCATCACTTTCATATCATTTGAAGGTCTCCAAAAACATCATCTCCAGAAGCTTTCCAACCATCCATCATGGTTGGAAACCGTTTGAAGGGCTGGATGGACCTTGAGTCTGATCTGGCAAGGTGATTGCTACTGTTGTGTACAATCTGACATGTACCGCTGAAAAAGACATGTCAGTGGGGAATTCACTTGCAGAATGTTTGTCATTTGTTGTTTTGCTTTTTGTGTTAGAAATAGTCTTCTTTGTTTTCCATAGGATTCATTTAATATTGGATTATTGCATTTGTTTTTTCCCCTTATTTGTACTTCAGAATGCATCTGTGTTGATCAAGTGAATGGGGGTGGAGAGCTGTCCCTTGCTGAAAAACAGCTTGAGCAGAGGAAAGTGGATCCTGGCCAGAACTGGGCCCACTCTTCTTAGGAAGGTGCCCACAAAATCTGGAGACAGATTTTGACTCGGATGCAGAGCCAAAACTACAGCTGAAATACCTGTAGCAGTGGACCAGAGATAAGTCTGAAAAAGTGCTGAAAATCAGCCACTTTCAAATACTTTGGGAAAATTTAGTGGGCATGCGAAAATGGAGTGAGAGGCAGGAGGAACAAGACACCTCACATCATTAATCCTGGGGTATGACATCAGGTTAGAGGCTGGCCAGGTGAGAAACATCAGATGGCCCAATTAATCGGCACTTTATACAGAAGGCTCTGTCTTGAAGGCATGGGTTGCTCATAGGTATGTAATCTTTCCGATAGGCTCCTGAAAATGTGATGAACCATGAGAATTAGCAAGCAGATGTCTTTTCTTTCCTGACTGCTCTTTTGATTAGGTCTGTTTTCACAGTTTTTTTTTTTTCATTTGGAAACCAGTTGGAAATCTCCTGTTGCATGACTAGATTAAATAGATGTTCTCTCTCCGTGTGAAGGACACCCTGATAATTTTTCTGATGTGCGAAAATCACCTGAATAGGTGCCCTTTACTTTTTTTTCCAGCTGAGACGACACATTCTGGCAGTTCATCTCTCAGCAAGGGGTCGCATTAATAGGTTCTTTGGAAAGGGGGTTTTAAAAAAGTTTATTTTTGGTCATTGCACAGTGTAGGAAACTGCGTGTGTGTGCGTGTGTGTGCGTGTGTGATTTGGAGGAGAATTGCTCTAGACTTAGTGGTAACTTCATTGTTTTCTCCAGATTGCTGTCTCTGGCATCAAGCATTGGATGTTTACCCTGTTACATAGCCCGTTTCTCTCGGATGATCAAAACTAACCGGGATGGTGCTGTCCAGGATGACTCCCCTTCTCCGCAGCAAACCAATCAATGCCATAGCAGATGAAAGGGAGCGAGGATTTTGCTAGAGGCCATTCCTGCAATTTTATGGGGCAGGTAATTAAAATAATTATATGGGGCAGGTAATGTGTAATAAATGCAGGTAGAAGAATGGCAGTTCAGCTCCTATAGCTTTAAAGGTGTTTTGATTTAAAACCAGGGAGTAACTAAAATCCAAAGATGCTAAGTCCATCCCTGTTTCTGTGATGTGCAGTATTCTGTTCTTCATGAAAACAAAAAGTTTGAATTTGGCTAAAATGAAGAGGAATATTTATTTTGCCTTCCAGTCCTCTTTTCTTCCTGAGGCTGAGCAGAACAGCACACCAACATTCCTCATATCATAGGACTTGCCTGGAAAGCTCCTCTTAGCCATAAACACTTCAGCCTAGACAACTGCTCATTCCAATATAGCATGTCTGTCACAAGACACACTATGCTGGTGTCTTTGGGAAACCTTTCGGAATCCTGGAAATTCCTTTTGGAAATCTAACCTTATTGAGATTGAATGGGTATGGATGGAGCTGAAAGGAAGAGGCAGCAGGAAAATGGCTAAGCCTGACTTGCCCCACCCTGGCACCTTCCAGATGTGCTTGGATTGCAACTCCTATCATCTCCAGCCAACATGCTGGCTGGGAATGATAGATGGATCTGGAGGGCACTACTCTGGACAAGAACTAGACTGACCCACCCCACATCTCTGGACCAGTGTTTAAGCAATACAGTTTTATGCATTGAGCCAGATGCCTTCAATCTGGGTCCACAGCCCTTTTCTATGAGTGGGTTGATGCAGGCACTTGGACACATCCCTGTTCATTCTCCTTGGAGGTTATGTTTTCAACAGCACCGAAGTCCATGATCTCTGCTCAAGATAGAAACATCAGGGGAAATAGGTGGTGAGTCATTTGTGTATCCTTGGCAGCACCTCTGTGCAATATGCACAGCTAATTCCGGTTGGAGTGTGATGAACATTTCCACTTCATTTGAAGGGGACCTGCTACAGAGTCTCTTCGACACCCACCTACCATTGTCTTTGTCTATGATGTGCCAAAGATAGCGCATGAAGAATGCAAGCCTATGCACGCCTGGACAGAAAGGATTCCTACAACATCCAACGTGTCCCAACAGCCAGCCATGGCATAGGACTGGACCAGAACAGATTTTTTCAACCCACCTACATTGGTAGCACTTAAAAACATGTGCCTGGTCAGTGCCACATGCCATGAAATCCGATGTTATGGATTTACAAAAAGAATATCTTGGGAAAAAGTTTTCAAAAGGCACAGTGATCCTTCACTCTTAATTCTATTTCAAGTATGCGCTGGTGCATGAGCGTGCCACTACGTAATCAGAATGTATGTTACCTTTGCAAATAGATTGCTCCCCATCTTTTGGCAGCTGCCTGCCTTTCAATATGCCACAGGGTAGGGAGAGACCAGGCCCTGGAACAGAATCTGGAATCCTTACTCTTGAGTAAGGGCTCAAGAGAAAGCAGCTCTGCTGGTGAGGAAGGAATGAGGGTCACCCTGGTCTGGACAGTTTCAGTGACTGTCCAGCCTGCAATTCCAAGGCTATGCTCTTGCCCCAGGCTGGGAGACAATCCTGTTTAAAAGGGATTTTACAGCGGGTGAAGGAATGAACTCAAAAGGACACTTTTCGTCAAGAATACAAAGCAAAAATATAATATAAACCAACAGTGTAATACAAAATAAAATATAAACCAACAGTGTTACATATTTCCAGACAGGCAGCCATGCTAGTCTCTTGCAGCAAAAGCCACAAAAAGTTTGGTGGGGATTGGTATCAAAGTAAGCATAGCCAAAGACCTGCCAAGGGGCTAAAGCCCAGCAAGAGCCCTCGGGAAAGAGCTCCCTCCCACCCGTGGAACTCACTCTTCCTGGTCAACATTGCAGCTGGCTTGTTTGTCTGCCTCTCACTCTGGCCCAGGAGGTGGTGATGGTGGTGATGATTCGGCGGAGCAGTAGATGCAGCTGGCGCCACTTTGCAGGCTAACAACTTGGTCTTCGTGGGCCATTATCCCCTTTGTCAGAGTTCCCAGCGCAGCGGCAGGAGAAGAACTGGACGCATGGAAGTGCATGACGTGCAGAGAGTGATGATGGCCTTCTTAACAGGGGTCATTCATGAAACAGCCAAGGGCACCTGGCAAGGGTTGGAATCAGTGTGGCCAATCTCCTTATTTTGCTTGTACAAAGCATGTGTCACTCCATCTACAACACACACCTACTTTTTTGTGTACACTTTTGGATAAAAGTTGTATGTCAAACACCCTTCACTGACACTTGCCCTTGGAATGCATTTTTCAAATTAATTTGTCATAACCGTAGCAAATGACTCACATCTTTCCTCATTATCTCACTACAGTCAATATTTTTTCCTTGTTTATTTACATTTTTGTTAACAAAGTTAAGCAGTTCAAGGTCAGACTATAACATACTTTTAGAACTGTCAAGTATCCTTCCAAATATGAAGGAGGGATGTCTGTTCACAGAAGCGATTCAAAACTACATTATCTACATTAACTAAATTTGTAGCCGACTAGATATAACTTCAGTCTGTTTGTTTAAGGAATCCATCTTCAACTACTTTTTATAATTGTGAATGAAATCATCCCCGTGAGCTACTTACAACATACTTCTTATACAAATAAATTATGAATACTGATTTACCATGATATAAATACTATTTTCATGCCTCCAATACCAATTTTCACACCAATTTCCCTATTTCCTAGGGATAAAGTCTGTCCTTAACACACCTACACACACAACACAGAGGCACATTTGTACTGTCTGTGCACTTCGTGCTGGAAGCCTTCGGTATCAGCACAGCATGCAGAGACTGTCAGACAAGCATACAAAAGCCATGCAGAGCACCATCCTCTGAGGACCCATTGAAGAATAGGGTTGCCAGCTATGGCTGAAGTTATGCCTGGAGGTTTCATTCTGTCCCATGCGTTGTATGCTAGACCAAACTGCTAAAATCTCCAGGACTGCTTTCAACAATCTCCTAGAGATTAAAGCTGATTACTAAAATTTTACAAACAGTCCAGAAGTTTCCATTTTCCACTTGTGTTTTCTCGCCATGCGCTACATCTGTTTTCTCTCCTCAAAAATTCCATTAAGGATGAAACGATGGAATGGCTGCCCAATGTTTTTTGATGGGTAGTGCTAGGAGCCATTGATCTGGAAGCACCCAATGTCTTTTTAAACAATCCGCTCCATCAGCTTTTACACACGTGGCATATGGAACCGTTCCATTCCCTGAAGACTTTGCTTTGTATTTTTGATGAGACGTACAGGCAACATGCACATTGTCTCCTCCCATTCCACCCCTGTTCTTAAAGTCCCCAGGTTTTGAATCTTTTCTTTTTCAGAAAACTTCAAACCACATCTCTTGCCCTTTTCATTGGTTGCCCTTTTTGTATGGTCAGTTTTCAAAATATCTTTCTTCTGACGCTTTAAATCTAATTTGTATTATGATGAAGTGGTTTGTCCTCATTGCGATCAGATACTCTCTGCTGTGTCTGAGGTGTCTCACTCCTTTTAATTCTGAAAAGTCTTGAACAGTAGCTGTAGTGTCAGCAATAGCAGAAGGGTGATTGGCACCTGTAAATTTAAGAGATTTTGAACCAGCTGACACTATTTCTGCATACTTCCTTTTTGCATTTCTTTTCATGTTTAGCAGCACTTTGGAGTGATTGGCACTGGCTGGATGTCTCCCATCATGATTGTGATCACTTTTCACTCACTATGGCTACTTTGGCATTTTGAACGGTCCCCCCCCCCCCGAACGGTTTCCCTTCTTCTTTGTCTTCATCATTGTCTTCTTTGTTATCATCGTCTTCTTTGTCATCATCGTCTCCTTCCCCTTCCCCTTCGATACAAGGATTCCAGGAATAAGATAGATGAAAGCAAGAACACCCAATGCCTTCTGTTTCGTTTGAGCTCCTGGGTCAGTTCTTATTTTCTATATAACAGCAAGGGAGGTGCAGTCTGTTCCTTCCAGTGCTGCCTTTCCCCTCTTGTAGCAGAAGATCATTCTAGCTGACTGCCTTCCCTGACCAAGTTACCTTGAACAGAAACTGTAAATCTTTGGTTTAAATTTCACCTTAGTATGAACTTAGACCAGCTAATGTTTGGGGTACTCCATTGTGAGAAACACAGTTATCTTTAATAATGTTAATACCACTAATAATATCTCTCCTCTCCTCTCCTCCTGTCCTCTCCTCTCCTCCCCCACCCACCCATATATATGTGCATGCTAGAAGGGCAGAAATGCCTTGCAGTGAAAATTCTGTGGGTCAGAAATATTTCCTATGCAAGGTCACTGATATGTATAGGAGAGATACAACTCCTGTTCCTTTTGAATAATCCCCCCCCCCCCGCTCTTGAATAAATCTCAGGCATGTGAGCAGAGCTTGTGTGGATTGCTGGTCCACCAGAACTATTTTTTTTTAAATGGGAGCAGTCACTGCTTGTAAGTTTTGCTCTAGTTACCAAGAAACAATAAAGAAATACACTTTATCTAATGTCTTGTTTGGGGACAGGGTGAAAGAGGGAAAAGATAAAACCAAACAATTTACTCACATTCCTTTCTCTGCACCTCCATTCTCTACACAGCATTTCCAAATAACATTACGAAGAACAAGTTTTAGTGTTAGCTCAGAGCTGTCACAGATAACGTAAAATGATATGGAAAAATCTAAGCCATGCTGAAGAAAACACTCCATTATACATTTACCTTTAAGCATTTCTTGTCGGCCACTTATTCAACCTGCTGATTTTTCTTAAAATTTATTTGTCTTATTCCATAAGATCTTCAGCATACATTGAGATCTGTAAGTTAAATATAGACTTCCTCCCTTTAGCCCTTTGAAATATGTAGGTTTGTTTTGTCCGTCTTTCCTTTAATTCATGCAGAACATGCCTTGGAAACTTTAGGCTTCTGTCCGCAGAACAGTGATTCTGTGCCAGACGAAGCCTTTGGCCATTCCCAGACATTGTTTATGATCAGAGTTCAGAAGGAACTCAGCCAGCTGTCTTAGCTGTTTGGACTATTTATCTCCCCTGCCCCCATTTGATTTTTCACATTTTCCATTCCTTTGAGAAACACATCCTTCAGGCATCGTCCAACAAAAGCCCTGTACTTGACTCAGTTTTCGTTCCTAGGGAACTTTTCCCTGTTCCACTCACCACCTCTGTATGACAAATAGAACCAGTCAACCCTTTGCAAGAATCCCATCGTTGACCAAAGACTTCCTTCTGGTGCATCGAATTGCTCTCGGACTATAGCAAAAGTGATCCTCCAAGAAATGCGCCTTGACATGCATGGGTCCCCTTGAAGTACGCCGCAGAGCTTAAGCCTGAGTTCCTGAATAGTCAACCCCCCACCCCCGACACTTTGCTTTTATTTCTTCTGAAGAAGCATCTTTATTTTCTCCAGGGGGATCCAGAAGGGGCATCTTCATTTTCTCAAGCATTAGGAGAGCTAAAGATAATACTGCTTACCCTTTGCCATAACCTCTCCATACACATTAGTCCACTAAATCACATGACAGCCCTGCAAAGTAGGCTAGTGTTGTTGTTCGTGGCAATTTGAAGACAGCCTGCTGAAGCTTAACTAGAGTGGCACACCACAATTCCACAATTTGGAGACAGAGGAACAATCTGAACTAAGGACTTACCTTATAATTTGCACTATATTCTACCATCTTGGCTGCTATAAGCTCAAAGTTAGAACTGTTTCATGAGAGTGAGAAAGAGAGAGAAAAATTTGCAAATAGTACGTTACCTTTGGTTGTTGGGCAGCACAAAACAAAACAAGATAAACAAATACCTAATATAATGTTAACATGACCAGCCTTTCGTACTGGAAAAAGAATGGTGAACTAATTGGTTTGATCCAGCAAGGCAGTTCTTTATTTGTTTGTGTTTGTTTATTTGTCCATTGAGTATAAAGTCTCTATATCTCACTGTTCTGATTTTAGAAAGACACTGAAGGAAGCTAATTCATTTTGATAATTCATTAAAACATATATGACAGTTTCATAGCAGTCTTCAAGCATTAGAAACTGGTAAAACTAGTTAAGCTAAATAAATCCTATTATATTCTCTCACCTTGCCTCTATATGAGCCATATAAGAAATTAGGGGATTAGAAGTAAACAAATCCCTGACAAAAGAGCAATCTTGCCCTATTAAAATGATGTCATTTCAATGATTGTATCTGCATGGGTATTAATGTGGACTTTGGAACCACATGCCTCATCTGAGCTTTTAAGACGTGCATGCTTTCTTCAAAATTCATCAGCAATAAGGCTTGGCTTGGTTGAGGAGTTTCAACAGTTCCAACAAGAGAAAAACAAGAGAGAGAGAGAAATGTTTTAACTAACACATTATCAATAGAATTAAGAGTGCGTATGGTTTCTGAAGTGTTTTGGATATATGGGATGATATCAGCCTTATGATCATAAACATAAACTGGGGTTTAATATCAGGGCTGTAACGAGCTCAAAGATAAGCTTCATCCAAACTCTGTATCTGTGTTTGTGTTTCACTGTGAGGCTGCAGAGGTGCAAACTGAGGGTGGAAGGTGGCTGCAGAGACAACACTTGGGGGTTTGCATTGCTGCTCTTAGAATCAGACAACTAGTGGTACTCATTTCCCCCCTTTAAATCTCCCAGGAATAATGTGCATGGAGGCACAACAGGAGCTCCTGGTGCTGGCTAAGAGACTGTCTCTTTTTAACCGTCAGCTCCCCACCTTCCTTCCTTCCTTCCTTCCTTCCTTCCTTCCTTCCTTCCTTCCTTCCTTTATTTATACATTTATTAATTTATTTAAAACATTTCTATACCGTGCCTATAGCCAGTTGGCTTTCTGGATGGTTTTCAAACATTTAAAATATAAAACAAAGCCCAAGATCACAATAAGATGAAACCAAGAACAATTTCACAGTCGTGATTAATGAAAACAAAGTATATAACCAATAACAGTACAGAATAGAATATGAAACCAATAACAATAATTAATTAATTAGTCCATAGTGCCACAAAAATAAAATACAATGTAAAATGTCAACAATTGAAATCCTGAGAAAATAAAAAGGGTTTAGCCTGGCACTGAAAGGTGTTGGCTCCAGGTGCACCACTCTGGGAAGCTGGCTTGAATTTGTGAGGAGACACGGTAGGCCAACATTGGGTAGGAATTGCACCTCTTCAGCATGCTAAGGTAGCCATGTATCCTATTTTACAGAGACAGTCCTATATTTGGAGACCTGCCAAAGGGCGATCCTCTATTTGAAAGACTCAATTAACTCAAGCACTGCAGAGAAGGAGAGCCGCATGGGCCTGGGAGTTGTCCATCTCCAGGACAGCAGGTGGAAAAGACCTAGGAAATCCTTTCAGTGATGGTGAGGTGCATTTGCTATTTCTAAATGTGCACACCCAAGTGTAATATAAATGGATATCCTCTTTTTTGGCGCAGCCAAAGTGGCTGTTTCCCTGCTTCTTCCTGCTGTCACAGGGATTCCTCATGGCCAGGAAGGAAACCTGACTGGGTGTGTGGTGCAGAGTGTTGAAGCTGAGAGGAGAAATCAGTGGGCATCGCGTGAACAAGCAATTCTGCTTCTGCAAGGGGTTCTTTCCCTTTTAATATCAAATACACACTGCAGCCCCATTCCATGCAGAAACAAACATGATTTTTTCTCATATGTTGATGAAGTGCACTTTGGAGCACAGCCCACACAGCATACATATTTTATGGTCCTTCCGATAGCCATCTTTTGTTTCAAAAGAAATGTTTTGGGAAAGGTTAAAGGATTAAGAGAGTTGGGCATTCTTTACAGGAACTTACATAACCACGGGTCATTGCTAAGAAAATATTAGTTTGTTTTTATTTAGAAACTGTGTGTGTGATTATCTTTTCTTGAGATGGAGTGAATGATAGATGGAGGCTTCTTTGATACAAATGGAAATCTGATTATTTGAATGTACTGGTATCCAACCTATAACCATGTTGAATTTCAGTGTAACCCTCACATTGATAAGGAACCTGCTGGTGCAATTTACATCGGAGAACCAGCACAAAAGAATGATTAACAGTGCAATCCTATGTATGGTTAGGCAGAACCTCCCCCTCACCCATGATTTTGGGGTATGTTGGAAGTTGTAGGACTTTTTTTCTATCCAAACATACATAGGATTGTGCCCTGGGACTTCTACAGTTGGAAAGGCATGGCCAAGCATCCTGATGGTACCTGGGCCAGGCGGTAGCAGCATTCTCATTTGGCCATTCATTGGTACAGAAAACTGAAAGTCTTTTCTGTTTCTCTAAAACATGTTGGGGAAACTCGGGCTCAGCTTCAAAACTAGGTAGAATTCACCCTGAGTCCTATGAAAATGGTTGAAAACACTCCCCTCCCCCTTTGGCACAGGCGTAAATGGCTGAGGTTTGGCTCAGCACCTGCTTTTATCCTGGTTCTAACTCTCTCTCTCTCTCTCTCTCTCTCTCTCGCTCTCTCTCTCTCTCTTGCTCTCGCTCTCGCTGTGTGTGTGTGTGTGTGTGTGTGTGTGTGTGTGAAGCAATGCATATTTTGTCCCCTGCCCCCCTTCAGCAGATGTACATCTTCTTTAAAAACAGTCAGAAAAAGCAGGATAGAAATGTCTTTGTAAAGAAACAACTAAAAAATATCTATAGTACAAAAGCTCCTGGAAAAAATGGTATGCAGCAAACAAATACATCTAAATCGAAGCAAATTTCAAGAAACCAAAATGCTGCACACCCATAATTTAGATGAGTTTTAAATAAGACAGATCCATGAGGTCAGGTTTGTGAATGTCACCTAGTCAAACTAGTTTAAAGAGAACTTCCATGCTGGAAAACAGGTTAAAATTTATGGATTAGTCCGGGGTATCAGGGACCTTTGAGGTTACGAGATATCCAACAAAGTAAAACAAAGTAAAGAGATGCTGTGGCACAACTGGGTGGCATACAAAAGTTTTAAATAAATAAATTCTGTTGGAAGGTACAGATGGACATGTTAGGAAAGATCACACAGTATTGGTTATATGTATGGTAGCAGAGTCATGTGTAATTTTGGCAAAAGTTTGGAATTTGCCTGTTACTCCCACTATTGCTAAACAGAGAAGGAAATCTAGAATATTATGTTGATGAACAAGATCACAGCATAGAAGCAATGTTGAGAAGGAAGAATAAATTAAATAGGATGTTTTCAGAAAAAGTAGTGTTCATCTAGTTTCATCTAGACCAAATTATTTTGGCAATATTGGACTATTTAACTTCCGAAGGAATGGAGAGTTCAGAGGCAAGTGAAAGATCATTCCATTTTGAATGCTCTATAGGATACTTTGCTCTTTTAATTTCCAAGGGTTAAGAAACCACTCTTACTGTAAAGGCAAATCAATTTATCTTTCTCCCTCCCTTGGTATATCTCTCGTCTAGATCTGTCTGACCATTTGTCTGTCTGCTAGTCTACAAACTTCCATATTCAATTGTAGTATATTTTCAGTTACAGATACTTGGAAAAAAACAACAACAGGGGAGGATGTCATGATAGCAATCTGTTTGTCAGCTTCCCAGAGATAACAGAAGACTGGGCGGCATGGCTCTTTGGACAGTTTCAGAAAGACAATATTTGCATTTGTAACTGTCGCGCAGGGCTCAGTGAGAGGATGGGCTTATAAGCCATTCTGTGTCTAATACAATGAGTAGACTTACCAAAGATGGGCACACGGATCTTTCCGGCTGCCCTCATCTGTTCATCCACAGCATTCACAACATTGCAGTCATGGCGCAGCAGCCAAGAGCCAAAAGTATTCTTTTAAAGCTCCTTATGTGGTTCACTTGACAGGCATCCTTGTGCGTCTTGTGTACACGCAGCAAGGTGGTTTATTATTTTGTCTCAGTAAATGTCAGTGTAATTGAAATAGCAGTGATCAATGTCCATCGTTTTTACAACTCTTCTTTAAACACGTAAGTGCTTCCTGCCCTTCCTCTAATCACGCCCAGGAGATCTATAACAGTTTCCTATAATTGCTTCCCCTGCTCCACCATTTCCTTCTCACTTCGCAGTTCAAAATATCTTAGTTGCAGCAGGCAAGCTGTACTTATGCAAAGCGGTTCCCTTGCCATGTTGCGTGCTGGTTTTCTTGTCCCAGAGCTTCTACTGAAGTGTGTATATTCCAAGACATGAACACCCACTTGCTGCTGGCTTTTATCTTCCTCAAACTGCTTTGCTGGGGGGAGGGGGAGGAATTCCAGAGAAGAGTCCCTGTGGTGGCCCTTTTGACAGGGAAATGGCTGGAAGGCAAAGGATAAAGCCCCTCTCCACCTAATTTCGTTGTGCAGGTTTGCAGCCCCCCATCAGTGCTGTTTATTTAAATTACTTGCGCAAGAACTGTGCTAGGGTGGGTGAAAGTTCAGTCAGCTGAGTGTGTGTTCAGCAAATGGAAATGATGAGAAGGAGCTCGTGGCGGGGATGATGGCAGCGTGGTTATGTCTTGCATCCATACAGGATGTTCAGTGTTTCCTTGTGACCTCTTCTGTCCTCTATCAAGGGAAAATAGAGATAGTAGAAAACATCCTCCTTGTTTGATTTTGAAGGCACCTCCAGCCTTCAGTATAATTGGCAATCATATTGGCCAATTTAGTGTTTGATTTCTAGAAATATTTACCTACGCTGAAATTGCTGCAGGAAAGCAGGATTCCCTAGAACTCCCGGCGTCACCTGTGGACTGAGAATCCTTGAAATTTGACATTTCCCAGGCCTCTTTGTGTCAGTATTACTGCTGATACAAAGGCTATCAGAGGGAATGTGGGAGAAAGAGCGTACCTGATGCTCTTGCCCAATGGCCAAAAAAGTCTGGGAGAAGGGTGCTGATGAGTGAATGCTAGTAAGGTGCCCTACAGGCATAGGCTTAGTGTAGTTGCTTGACCTCCTTTACAGAGGGCAGCTGCCTATCAGGGGAAAGAGCTGCCCTTGAAGTGGCCCATCAACAGCACCTGGACAGAACTGAGGAAGACACGCAGCTTCCCAGGTCCTGGATTCCCCCTCAAGGAAAGGTATATTGCATTTCTAGCAAAATGATAATAACTATTTCTAAATTTCCGTGCGTATCTATTTAGTAAACATATTCAAATTTTCTGCTCTCTTTTTTGGTGAGTTACAAGTTGCTACCCCAGCCCAAGACTGAAAAGCCTATGCTTGCCTTGTATTGGGATGAGGTATTTCAAAGAGCAAGGGGTGTGTGTTACAAACTCCCCCAGTTCAAGCTTGGCTTTCACTATTATTTGATGAAGCAAATTGATTAAACATTTCTCAAGTCTTTTGGAGAAAATGGACAGATGATAGTCACTGTTTTAGAATAGATGTGGCTTTAAGAAGATAGGGATGGTAGAGTTTTAAAGCAATCTGTGCTAGGAATTGATTATGAGTAAACGCATTAGCTTAATGGGATTATTTGCATACCAGATGCTATATAAATAGAATTTAACAGGTTTCTGAATAGGAAAAGGTATTTAGACGGTTACAAAGGACAGATAGGTCTGACTGGAAAAATCAACAGATGGTTTGTGTAATTCTGGTTGCTCCAAACAATTAAATTGGACAAGGATCCAAGTTAGTTAACAGTATGTCCAATTTGATATTCTTGGCTCAAAAAGAAAAAGTGGGGGGGGGGAGCACCCCTGCTGCCACAAACATGAGGATATACAGCCAGTATCATACATGCCTGGTTAGTGCTACTTTTAATGCCCCAGGAAGTAAATTCATCTTTCTTGTACAACTTCATCTTTGGAAAGTAAGCCTAATGTCAGTCATTCATTGAACCACATGGGATCAGAGAGTTTGTTTGATTGATTTTTAAAAACAACAACACTTCTCATCTAACTCAGACCTTCTAATACTATGATGAGACTGGAAGTCTGCAGTGCTCACTAGAGGATATCTTAGCTTGGTCTTCACATTATGAATCCAAAAGACAGGATTATAAAGCAAGTTCTTCCCGCCTTGAAGACCTTCTGGTTGGAATACAAAGCAGATTTTAGACTGCTCATTACATGTGGATACAGAACTATACCCTGGTAGCCTTTATATAAATGGGAAAAGCAGTTTTATGGCCGGATGAATTAGGGTAGCTATGCATGAATCGCTGACTCCCCACTCAAAATGAAAACAAAAACAACCCGCAGGAATGCATCACCAAAAACTAGGACAGAAGAACACTGATGTGATAACATTTGGCATGCTAATATATATGTTCAGTTATAGTATATGACAATTATAATACTTATAATTATTGTAATGCTAATAGGATAACAGAAATAATTATAACAAACTATACTACAGTAATCGAGAAATCCAGCAATGCTTACCATACTGTGGGAGCCTGTGAACAGGTAATCTGCCCACCTGCTTATTCCATCTGCTGTCCAGATGCTAACTGTTGGTGGACCACAATTCTTAGGGTTCTTTAAACTGGAATTGAACAGAATAGTCTTTCAGACAGGGAACATTCTTTTGTAAAAAATGACCCTTGTCCAGCATTGAGCTGAACAGCATCAGAAAAATAGTGTGAAGCCAGCAAATGTGTGGAAGGAACCACAGAAGGTACAAGTTATCTGGGAGCTGTGCATAGGAGGCAATTGAGAGAGAAGTTGGTAAAAGGTTGAAGTTGTGTTTCTGTTTTCTTTCACCTTGCCCCAGCGAGGCATTTTCTGTTTGAAAGTCTGGTGGGCTGCTACTACTGCAGGCATTTGTACAAAATGTTAATTTACTCTTTATAAGATCACTCGTTCTCACTGCAGCAGTGTCTGGGTTCTGCCACGTCAGAACAGGAGAACCTGTTCCATAGAAAGAATCCTTCCCATTCAAAATGCTCCTTCATAGAGAACTGCATGCCAGGGAGGAGAACGGTTGTAGCCGAGCCTTTTCTTGTGAGTCTTCTGTGCGTAGGATCCCTCCCACTCACATGCAAGGGAGCAGGCTGCTTGGCGTGTCCTCATCTGCAGCATGAAGTGGGACAGCTGAGATGCCTCCTGGCTAGTTCAGTGAGGGACCTGGGCTACTATTATAAGAAGTGGTCTAAGAAGTGGAAGTGTTTTGCTATGGGATGCATGAAAATTAAAAGGATAGGGTATGCCCTTGACATGCAGATGGCTCCAAGTCCAGTCCTTGCCTTCTCCACAATCCTGCCTGAAACCACAGAGAACTTCTGACAGTCAATATGTCCATGCTGAAAGTGGGACTAGAGGGACCAAAAGGGCAAATGAGAAAGGCAGTATAGGACTTTTCTTCTTTGATTTGCTCTTGAACCTGAGAATAAAAGTTGTTTATGGAATCAAGCACAAAGGAAAAGCAAGCTTTTGGTTAGATCAGCCTGAAAAAGCCATTCCTGTATAATAATGCCACACAATGACTTTTCAGAAAAGAATTGCATAAAAATATAGGCGGTCTAAATGTCAGGTAACAAGACAGATTGATGATGAGGATGCCACTGAAAAAGGTATCTTTGAGCCATGCTTCCTCCTTCACTGCCACAGTGTTTAGACTTGCACCAAACATCCCTAGTTCTGTTCCATTTCCATGATAGCATGGGATTACTGTGGCCAAGCGTAGACATTTGATCCAAATTTGGTTGAGAGTAAATATGCTGTGAACTTGTATCTTGCAGTTTGGCTCAAACTGAGGATCAGTTTTAAAATGGAAGTTTGCTGAGGTGAAATGTTGAATGTTTTCTGTTTAGAAATAAGCTTTAAGCCACCCTAAGATCAGGATGTGGTTTAGGTTTAACTTTACCTATGGCATGCAATGGAGACCAGATGTGAATCAACCAAGGATGTAGTTAGGAACCAATGGAGACCTGACGTCAACGAGCTAATGTCAAGGCCTTCCAACCTTTTGAATTACCCTTTATCTTGATGTTCCCAAGTAGAGCTGGGTTGGTTCTCAGAAATGAGACTAATTCGGTTTATTTTTGGCAGTTATAGTGCTTTAGCTTTCTAACTTGGTGGTTTTGCCCTATTATTGTGTGTTAGCCTTCATGGATTTGCCCTGTAAGTAGGACAACTGCATCTAAATTCAAATAGTTGCTCTTGCGCATCCCCCACCCCACTGAGAAGAAAAGGAAGTGGCTGCATTTGATAATACACAATGATCTGACTATGCCAAACAGAAGATTTCCTCATTCTACCTTTCCCATTTTAACTCTTTTTCCTAACTTCTATTTAGGAGAAGTTGCTGCTATGTATTTTTTAAAAATTCTTCATCCCTGGGTCCTCTTATTTAGGTTTTGAAAACATTTGTAACTCCCTGTAAGCAATTGCTTTACCTTTTTTATTTTTTAGATGTTTGTCTTAAAACACAAGGGCCTTTAACTGTTCCCACAGCTGTCTCAGGCATGCTTGTCTGAGAAGGGCTTGTACCAGTGCACATGTTGATATGCTTACATAAATACATGCTTTTGATTTACATAGCATACTTTTTGTTATGAACGGCTACTTTTTTGAATGCATACTTTTTGCTATTTAAGTAGCAGCCATGGGGAAACCTGAATGGCATTGGGACTGTTAGACATGGGAGCTTAATTGTCTTGTTCCTACAATGCTCCTGGTAAAAATATAGTTTTTTACAGCAGTTTCGCATTTCAATGAATGCCTCCATGGACACCAATAAGAAGTTTTCTTGAAAACTAAACAACAGCTTTCTAGAGGAGCTTTTGTAGGGACCAAAACTTATTCTGAAATCTTAAAAAAATCAGCATAAATTATGTATAATAAGACAAAATTAAAACTGGCCAAATTTACATAATTGGTATGGATTGAAGAATTTTGCTTTTCCTTGGCAGAATTTGGATTGCTGGATTAGAATTTGTTTTATAATGATTGATGAAGTGGTAATTAAGCATAAATGAGTAAATGCAACCTTTTATACATAGCCAATATTCAAACTGCCAAGAAGTACATTCTTGGATCGAAATTTCCATTCTGTGTTTTCTCATGCACTCAGTTTCCATTAGCAAGTCAGTGTCCCCCAGATTCCCTTCTGAGATCTTCAGAGATCTTCTGGAACAAAGGCTTGAGCTGCTACAGCAAGTAGGGAGAATCATTAGGATGCCCACATATGAAAAGATGGACAGAAGAGGTTAGCAATTTGTATAAGTTTCACTGGCCAGTTTTAGCATTTTCTTTCAGAATCCCTGAATTCTTTTAATTTAAAAACAAAACAAAACAAAAAAACAGGACCCCAATCCCTAAAAATGAAAACAGACTTTCATAAAGTTGCTCATGCTAATTTTTATATGTAAAAGCAAATTTAGAATTTTGTATTTCCATTCAATACAAATACAGTACAACTTACCAGAGTGTGGAAGACTGAGGCCTGTGTGTTTTGCTTCATCTGCTGTCCAGATGCTGCTGATGGAGAACCAGAAGGCCCGACTCTACCTTCTGGTGGTTCTTCATCTTGATACTAGATTTTAACTGGACAAATTATCAGGTAGAAGATGCCTTTAAATCATAGGGTCTTAAGGTAGTCCTCAGGAAGTCCTTCAAATAGAGCACTGTTCTTTGTAAAAGAAGGCACATGATCACCCTAGAACAACATAGGTTAAACTTATTTGTTCTTTACTTCTTGATAGCTCCTGCATTGTTTTCAGTGGAAGTCAAAAAATTCAGTGTGGACTTTAGGGATGTGTGTCTTTGGCAAGTAGGACTTTAGATCATGTTTAACTGTTTTCAAATAAATATTTCTTAAGTACACACAAGTCTCTGTCAGTTACCATTCACTTTGAAGTTAATTCTATTGATTGAAATGGAAGGTACTTCCAGTTCTATATTTTGTGTTGAGTAGAAGTCAAAAATCCAGTGATATAACACTTTAGCAACCACGTGACCTCTGATTGCCTAGAAGTGATGCTTCACTTAAATAATTTGTTTGGGAAAATTTGAGTTGCTGAAAACTCAGTGCGAATCAATGTGATTTCCACACATCCTAATTCTTGCTTTCCAGTTTCAAAGAGGGCAGGGATCTCTTCCTATCACTACCACATTTTGTTCCAGTGATGTGATGCTATCCAATTTTTTTAAAAAAGGCTGTCTCTTCAGCTTAAACGAATCTTAATATTTTCTCTTAAAGGATAAACACTCACTAAGTAAATCTCATTGGCCTAAACAAGACAACATCTGTTTGGACTCAGGGGTTGCTGGATGGCCAATTTATGCAACAGAGGGGCTAAACTCCAATGTACATCAGCCCTCCCCTTGCTCTTCAGCAGCCAAACATTATCCTGGAAGGAATTAGGATGCACCAGGGAAAGTTGCTGCCATGAGCATATATGAACTCAACA
Source organism: Varanus komodoensis (assembly GCF_004798865.1). Classification (NCBI taxonomy): domain Eukaryota; kingdom Metazoa; phylum Chordata; class Lepidosauria; order Squamata; family Varanidae; genus Varanus; species Varanus komodoensis. The sequence continues at coordinate 11,003,816 of NW_025335349.1, read as the reverse complement.
CACAGCCGCAAAAATGCTCGCAGTAAGAGACGCACGTCCAGCACAAGTCTTCTTTGAATGCTGTGGGTGCAGTTAAGACTGTTTTGCAAGGTTGGGCCTCCACATCACTGCAAGAATATCTGACTCCCTCTTTCCCCATGAATCAATCAGATCCTTGGGAAGTGCCCGTGTCAGCACACCATTTCCCGGGATAGGATTTGCGTCTGGATATTTTTTCCTCTCTTCGCCAATGAAACTATTTTTTCTCCAACGTTTAATTTCTCCAGTTGATTAATAAACCAATCACTTACACAATAAATGGTGTACTTAACACGGAGAGGGGTTTTATGGAAGCTCTATGGGAAGATTGTTGGTCAATGTGCATAAGTGAATGGCCTCCATGCAAAGAACAGCTGGCCCGTTCAGTTCTTTGAGAACAGAAACATCATTCCCAAAACACAGTAGCTTGTTCGCCAGACTAAGCGGCAGTTTCATTTTTCTTCCATGGCACCCAAGGCAGCGGGTGCGGGATGGACCGATGAACAGCCCCAGTATCCCTACCATGAGAAGGTACCAGAGGTGCATCCCTGTGATTCCTGCCTCCGCCGCAGCACTGCTCCCCACTGCATCGCAGGAAGGTGCGTGCATGCGGCTCGGACTGTGTGCGTGTGGGCACCATTTCCTTTCTGGCTCTGACTTTAGCGAGAACAATGCTGGCTATGTTAATTCAAGCCTTCCAGAAAGGACTTCTGTTTTGTATACAAAACTGTATACAATGCCTAAATGAATGGCAATAATTTGGACACTCTGGCCAGTGGGAAGGGTAGAAGGGCCTGTTTTGCTGATTCTCCCACATGTGAATACTGTGCTGAAGGATCTCTCAGTCCTCTAGAATTGTTTTTCAGGGGGCCTAGTGGGCTGGAGGGGGAATCAGCTGAAATGGCCTCCTCTCCTCCTGGGAGAAATACTTCTCTGGATCAGAAGCCTTCTGCCAACAAAAGGAGTCATTCTCTTTACAGGAAGGAAATTCTGGACCATAATATTTTGGATCCTAACACTTTGAGCTTCCATACATCAAATGTGGAAGGGTTGTGTGTCTGTGGGAAGAAGGGTGCTTCTGTGGGAGCTACTGTCATATGAATGGAGGAGTCTTCATGCCTGAACTCAGTAAAGAATGGCTTGTTCAACCGTGGTTTCATATCCTGGTTAACTTGGAAACCATTTGTGTCAGGTGGATGATGCCATTGATTTATCAAGTCCTAGGTTGGGACTTATAACCTTCCTTTTAGAATACTTATTTTCCTGCCACATGTTTGCACTCAGGACAATATTTTAGGAATTGTGTGTGTGAGCATATGCCTGCGCATTAGTATGGCGCCTTCCCGAAAATAACCTGGTTTGCAAATATTGCTTTAAGATGACAAAGCTCATTTTTCAATGGAAAGTAATTAGGGGATATGGAAAGCTTGTTGAATGATGAATGTTGGAAGTTTGATTGTACAGTTCAGTTGATTGGCCGCCTTTTTTTCAAGCAGTTTTGAAATGATACTTCAAGCAGTATCTTTAAAGTCTTGAAGCAATTAACACTGTTGCTGTTGGATTCCACCAGTTGCATTCTGTGGCCTGGGGGTGGGATTTGCCCCCATACCATCTTATAGAAGAGAAAACAAGGGACAAGAACTGGCGCCAAAGGGAAGTGTCGGAGATTAGGAATGAAAAGAAAGTGAGAAACTGAGAAAAGTTACTTCTTCTTGTGGGAGACCAGAGCAAGAATGGCCCTTCAGATAAGCCTTTCTCAACCTGCTTAGCTTGGAGGAACCCTTAAAATAATTCTCATGTCTCAGGGCCATTCTTATTTTTTATTTAATTATGTATTATAATTATAAAGAATAATATAAATTATTTTATTTCATTATGCATTATTATTCTTATAAAGAATAATAATTATTATCCTAAGTCAAACCTATGGACATGCACTCAGAGGTACTACAACGTTTAATTTTATTTACATTAATATTTTATTATTTATTTTATGACTATGTCCTACCACCCTGTCATCCTTCCCATAAGAACTGCTTTGTGGATTAAGAGGAGATGGCCCTTCTAGCCCAACTTGATGTGGGAAGGTCCACCAGCCAAGTGTGAAGGCAGCAGCCTCCTCTTTTTGTCCCAGCACTGTGCCCCACAGATAGGCTGCATCAGCCCATGGAGGCTTCATCAGTGGCCACCACATCTTCCTTCTGCTGCTCACCATCAGGGCCTGTTTCTCACCCTGTCACCTCAGTGGCCAGAACCTGTCTGTAAATTGGAGATGGCGTATGCAGTGAGAGGAGGATGTGAGATAAGGGCCATTGCTAGTTGCTTAATGGCCAGGCCCTCACAGAACCTCCACTGTGTCCTCCCCACAAGCCTGAGGCAGACACGCTTCCCACCCTGGCCCTTTTCCTGCATGGCGGCTTTCCTTGGCCCCCTCCATCTCTTAGGTAACTGAGGCAAGCAGAAGGGCTCCTCAGGCAGTAATGTATATTATAATCACACAAAGACACACGGCAGTGAAAACTCAATGTTTATTTGACATATATTCTACAATCCCCTTTGGAACCATGTGTGACCTCTTGTGGAACCCCTGATGAGAAAGCCTGTTCTAGATACTAGATATTTGCAGAAGAAGTGCAGTTTCCCAAACAAAGAACAAGAAAAGGATCCCTCAATCCCCATTATTTTTAGTCGCTCTCCACAGGACCAAATTATATTTACTAGACAGTAAATTGAGTTGCTTAAAGCTGTACCTTTGTCACTGACACATGAACAGTTGAGCATGTTTAATCCCACTTGTCCCTCACTACCACCAGTTTGCTCAAAATTTACCCCTTTTTACTCTGAAAAAGTATCTGATTTTGAGTTTGACTGTTTTCTGATTTTAATGACATGTGAACAAAATTACTTATAATTTATTAGCTTAAATCCTTTAGATTAAGATCTATAATTAATAGTAAGGAGACTTTTCATGCAGTAGAATCCTTGAATTTCATCTCATGATGCCTATGAAATTCCTTAATGGAATCGTAATTTGCTTGACTCCTTAGGACTCTGTTGAAAATTTAAATGAGGTGAGATAAAACATTGCTCATGTTTAACTTCTAAGAAAAAGTAGCAAGGACTGAGTACCCATGTGTATTTCATATACTCCATTATATTTGTAATGCCCAAAGCTACATATATGGCCATCTAACAAACATTAGTAGTTTTGTTATTCAGACTAAGGTTGATCATGCATTTATTGCTATGTTCTGCACCTCTACCATGGGCATCACTAAACCCCAGAACTCTGTCATTTCTGCGCATATTCTAATGTATGTTCCAATGTAAAGATCCAGCTAAATATTATTGGTGGAAAGAGTAATCAAAACAAACCCACAGTCATTCAATAAAAGTGGGTCTTGTTGTAGAAAACCCAACAGGATGGATGGTGTGTGATTCATACATCACATTAACTCAGCTGGATGTTAGTCCAGAGCAAGGCATTATGAACCCGTGCTGCCATGGTGCAGCATGAACGATGTGGCAGATTGGGAAGGCAACATGACTCTCATTCACAGGACATTATCTAATTCACTAAGAAGGGTGACACTGCAATGTGAAAATAATTGAGCCATATAGTTGATTTATATGGTTGTTCCTCTGAGATTTTATAGGATGTCCCTGGGCTATAGGGAAGCTTCTCCTGTCCTACACACAGTACTGGAACAAAACACAGCAGGTATTTCCACTGATGTGGAAATTTTATGCAAACATTGCATAAAAATCCCACATGTCCACTTTCAGCAATCATATTTGGGCAGTGTATCTCTTCAGCCCCAAACAGGATCCTTTTAAACAGAACTTCCTTTCAGTTAGCAGTAGCAACAATCTGTTCAGAAGCAGCAAATTTGCTTTAACACCCCCTACCCCCGCACACACACAGAGGTTCAATTCCTTAATAAATCACTGCAAAAGTAATTAGCTTAGCAGGTAGCAATTTGATACCTGAGGTAATGTATAGTGCATGTAGTATAAACCTCCTTTATTCTTTAATGAAGTTATGCAACCACCACTTTATTGGCTACACTCAATTCTGTATTCCATTGTGAACGAACTTTCTCAACTAAAATAAAGCAAATTAATCCAATCTCTTCCTTGGTCAGCTCCATCTCATCTGTCTTCCAGCTGCTGAGCACTTCCCCTCCCACCCATCACCACTGGTCTATAGCGCTCCGACTTGAGTCCATGATTAATGGTTAACGTTCTCAAAGCACAGTTGGAACGTGATTTTCCAGCATTATGATTGCACAATCTCTCGTTGTTAGGTGGAGTTTCTATAGGAACAATCCTCAGTTGATTAAGATCTTTGCTGACCATCAGCTTGTCTTCCAATGTATCCTTGTTCAAAGCTGAAACAACATAGTAAAGAGAAGCATGGTAGGTGAAATGTGATAATCCCACAAATGAAGGATCTAATATGTTTTCTCTGTCTGCGACATTCAAACTAGTGTGGTGCCAAACCCCGCCTGGATTTTCACTACCACTCGGCTTCCTTGCTAAAGAGGCAGTTGTTTTGCTGCTTCTTTCACAGAGAAAGGGAGGATTTTGGAGAAGTATCTTTGTGTGCAGTGCTTAAGAGCTTACCATGCCATAACAATGTGGCGGAAATGTTCGCCACTGGGCAGTTTGTTTTGCAACTTAAAATCTGTTCTCTTGTCCTTTGCACCTCCCTGTCTGAAAAACCTCTAGTGGAGCAGTTCTCGACCTTATATTCCTCAGGGCCTCCTTCTGAGTGCTCTGAGCGAGGGTTCCTTCCTTTGCACATTCAAAGCCACAGACCTTTCTTGCAAAATATTATTTATTGAGCAAAGTATTTACAGAAGCACAAACACCCAGAATGAATCTCTGAGCATGCACAGAGCATTTCATTGGACCCAATCTGGTGTTCACCCCCAAGAACTTTCCTTATGAGTGTGCCAGAGTCCCATCTTTTCAGGAGGGGCCTTCTGCAAATCTCTGTCCTCTCATTGGGCCGCTCTCTGCTGACATCACATCACAGGGCTGAGAGTCATACTTGCATTGTCTGTCTCTGAGAAACTCCCCTGCTCCAAGCCCCTTCCCACTAACTGTACAATCTCAGAGTCTGACCACCCACCTGCGGAGCTTGGCCTTGGGATAACCATGTGAGATGTTTCTCTCATCTCAGTGCCTCAGACTGGCCCATATTCTGAGGCATCCCCTGCCCTTCCTCCTCCTCTGAATCCTAATCAGCAGGCCTTGAGAAAGCATGCCAGGAGCCATGGTCTTTCTTACTCCCAACACTGAGTTTCATTGGGCGATTAGGTGAGAATCGGAGAGAGAATCATATTGGCTGGCCAATCTGCCACATAGTACCTCCTGTACCATGGAAGCAAGGGTTCATAATGCCTTGCTCCAGCTGAATTAATGTAATATATGAATCACACACTATCATCCATCCATCCTTCCATCCAGTTTGCCTTTCTAGAATAAGACTCACTTTTATTCTAGAGCAGGTCATGGATAATTTGAGAGTCGTTTTACTTTCCAACAAGCCATACCCATTTGAGTGATTATGCAAATTGTGCCTGGCACATGCCATGGTTCAAACCAGACACAGTATCATGTTTAGCTAATTATGGCCAAGTCTTATCTTATCATTCTGAATAAAGAGTCTTTAGTGCCAAGGGTTGTGAAATGCATACCTTCCTTTCTCAACTTCTTTGATATATTTGCTTACAATAGTACTGAAGTTTCTTTAAGAGTCTAATTAAACCCAGGTGTTTTGTTTGCTTTACCATAATCAAACATTTATTTATTTATTTTTAAAAGAGAGATGCCTTGATCCAAAGACCCTCTAGCTTTACAAATGCTTGGCATCTGAAATCAAACTCGATCCAAGAAGTTTGCATTGGTAGTCCCTGAAGGAAAATGCCGGCAACATTAGCATCAAAAGGTGCAGTGTAGCAGAGAAAGTTATTTAGTGTGAGAGAAAATGGAACCTCAGTCCTTAAAACTGTAAAAGGATGATTTTCAAACTGTGCCTTCTGTAAACATTTTTCTGAAACTGATCTCTCCTCTAATGAGCAACAAAGCATCACTGGCAAACTGTATCTGCCAGAAATTAGGTCACCAGAAAAGGATTACTCTTTCAGATTGGCCCATGATTAGTAGAGATTATTCAAGATTTTTTAAAAAGTTAAGCCATTAAGACGGGACTTTTAAAAAGGTACATAGAGTGCATCCATGGTGGTGCAGATCTGCTTATTGATGGTCCTTGCCTTTCCCCTCCTCCTGCCCCCATACCTATCCAAAATCTGCTACAGACCCCCTTCTGATGGAGACCTGGCACTAGGAAAGGATGCACAAAGCTGCAACATCTGGATGAGGAAAGTGGATGTAGCATCCTTGATCTCTCCTCATGGCCCAGCGTCAGCTGAGTTGTTAGCTTGGAGTCCTCCCAGAGCAGACCAAATTCCCCACTGCCTACATCCATTTTGTCACCTCTGGTCTGTGATCCAAAGTAGCACCAGGGCTTCCCTTGTGCACCAGTCTCTCTCCCAACTGGCACAGGAACAGGAATTCCTCCAGGGCTGGAGTCTGAAGTCCAGTGATGGTTCAATGGCCAACCAGGGAATTAGTCTTGTTTGCTGGACATTCCCTGTCCATATGCCCAAAAGGATAGCTTCAAAGGATTCAAATGTACAGTCTTCTTATAACAGCCCCCATTGCTAACAATAGAAGCAGCCAGAGGTAATCAATGGGGCACATGTGGTTTCTCTTCTGCCCAACTCTTCTGCCCAACCAAATCACTATTTCCCCAGCAGACAACCACCATCATGATTGACTAGGCAGCTGCACCTAAAGCAGCACGCAGATGGCTTTCTTGATTTGACCTGGTCCTGAATGGTGCAACACTCCCTCTTAGGGATAAGGTCCACAGCTTAGGAGTACTCCTCGACCCGGAGCTTTCTTTGGAAGCTCAGGTGACAGCGGTAGCGAGGAACGCCTTCCTTCAGCTTCGGCTGATTAATCAGCTGCGCCCCTACCTGGAGTACGACCGCCTGGCGACGGTGACACACGCGCTGGTGACTTCCCGCCTAGACTTCTGTAACGCGCTTTACGTGGGGCTTCCCCTGAAGACAGTCCGAACACTTCAATTGGTGCAAAATAGAGCTGCCAGGTTGCTGACGGGGACGGGGCGTTATGCTCACATGACTCCAGTCCTCCATCAGCTTCACTGGCTTCCCATTGAAGCCCGGGCCCAATTCAAGGTGTTGATTATGACCTACAAAGCCCTAAACGGCTTGGGTCCTGGCTACCTGAACGAGCGCTTACGTCCGTATATGCCCGACCGCCCTTTGAGATCTGCGGGAGAGTCCCTTCTCCGGGAACCCTCCATGAAAGAAATTAGGAGAGTAAGTACCCGGAGGAGGGCTTTCTCTGCGGTGGCGCCCAACCTATGGAATTCACTCCCCAAAGAGGTCCGCCTGGCACCGTCGTTACTGGTTTTTCGGCGCCAGGTAAAGACCTTTTTATTTAAACATCATTTCAATTGTTAAAACATATGATCTGGCCGGGGCAACTTCTTCTTCCTTCTCTTTCTCCTCCTATATTTTTATTTTATACTGATAATTTTAATTTTGTATTTGTAAATCAATGTATTTTTTGTATTTTTATATTTAATGGTAATTTATTATGTACTATTGTATTTCAATGTATTTTATCATGTTGTAAGCCGCCCCGAGGTTTCGGCAAGGGGCGGCATAGAAATGTTATAATAATAATAATAATAATAATAATTTGTGGGCAGAGAAATGGGGGGAGTATTTCACTGAATTTCTCCAGTCAATGGTTTCCTATGTTTAGGGTCTACCATTGCAGGTATTAGAGCAGCGCTTTGCTCTCTCTCTCTCTCTTCCCCCAGATGTCCTGTTTGGTTGTTTGTTTTACATTGTCAGTATAAGCAGCAACAGCAGCAACCATGTTGGCAGCCCGGCTCCCCCCTTGTGCCCTCCATTCTTGCTGCACGTTGCTTGAGGGAGAAAGGAAGGTGGCTGCCACCGTGCACACAGCGTCCTGGAGCAGGCCTCTCTTCTGCAGGGTTGAGGACCTTCCCAGGGCAGCGCCTGCCAATGTTACCTTCCTGAGGTGTTACTGAGGGTACATCTTGACCCTCATGCGGAGGCTGCTGCTGCTACTGAGGCCCTGAAAGGCCCACAGTGGGGCTGAGGGAGCAATGCTGCGTCCAGCTCCAGGGCCGAGGTGGAGACGGAGCTGCCTCAAAGTCTGTCTTGCTGTTTCCTGACAGTTTTCTTTCCTCATCAAAGAAGCTTTTCTGCCTGCTTCTTAAAGCATTCATAATTTATTCCGAGTTAACCTGGGTGGATTTTTTCAGGTTGCATAATCACTGCAAGGTAACCAAGGGCACTGTGTGGCTTCTTTCTTTTTATTACCTCTCAGTCCACAGCTCTGCAGCATCCCAGGCAGTCTGCACTTCCTGAACTGAAAGTGCACTTCAGAAGAAATGACTTCAAGATGTCTTTTCCTGGGCTTGAACTGGGGTGGCTACCAGCTGCCAGAGAGAGAATTGTGCAATAAGAGACAGGACACTTATGTACACACCTTGGTCACCTTATATGAACGGTAGCCACAAGGATCCTAAACCCAACCCATGATAATGTCCCCAAAATTCTCTTCCTATCTGACTGTCTTTTCAATAGCAACTTTTATGACAAATTGAACGAGGAAAGTCAAATAAAAACGGGGAGAAATTTTTGGCACAGTACTAGTTACAATGTCTTCTTAGAACGTTCTTTGAATATTGGCTGGATATCTAACAGTCTGACAGACATACACACACACACACACACATACAAAAGAGCAGACACAAGTAGCTTGAAAACTCAAGACAAAGAATTATCAAGCATTTGTTTTATTGTGCAGTGCACTGAATTTACAACACATGTAAATATAAAAGGAAGAAAATACTTTGAAACTGGCAAAAAGTGGAAAAATACAAAATTCCTTAGATAATACAGTATGTTTACACTGTTTGTATATTTTGTCCAGGCAGGGTCCCTAAACACTTATATGGTTCCAAGATTCCATTGTCTCAAACTGTTTCAAAAGTAGGTCTGCAATGGGTCACTCCATGTTCCATCTGCCATATCTAAGTCAGCAGCAAGAAAAGAAACAACTGAATTTGGGAAAATAATTATTTTTTTCCCTTGAATGTGAGTCCTGGTTTTAAGATAGGGACAACTGGGTTAACAATCCAACTAGAATGAAAACTAGCAAATCATAAATGGCTGGGAAATTAGAAGGCAATGTGATATGGTGATCAGAGTGTTTGACAGGGACTCAGGGACCTGGCTTCTGGTCCCCACTGGACTGTGAAGCTCAGTGACTTTGGGCCAGTCACTCACTCTCAGCCTGAGCTCCCTCACCGGGCTAATTCTATGGAGTCCTCAGATGGCCAAGCCCCATCCCTCACTGCATTCCCTTTCTGCAGTCACTGGTGATTTCCTGCCCTTTGCGCTATTTCTCCCTATTTCATTCTAAAGGCTGAAGGGTCTCTCTTCAGGCTTAGGTTCTGACAGCAAGAGCCTTGAGCTAAAATACAAAATACTGCTGTTCTTGGTATTTTGGGCACCTCTTTTTGCCTTGGGCCCTACCCACCATTGGAATACAGGCCCCTGAATGCTTCTCCAAAATCATTCAGCCCTTGACTTTAAAGGTGTATGGCCCCAAGCCCCTAATGCGGCATCACAGTATTTGTCCACCACTACCCTGCCATGCCTCCACGTTTGGCATCAGGCACTTTCAGCAGGCCCAGTGTACTGCAATACTTGAATCAGCCACTATCTCTGAAGAGAGGTCTGGAGAAGTTGACGGAACAACGCAATGGAGAACTCCTCTTCCGACAGCCATGCAGACCAGAATTCTCCAACCTGGTACCCCCCCCCCCCCGCCCAGATGTGTACTCTGGATTGAATTTAGTGGAGCTGATTTAGAATAGGCTCAAGCTGAAAATATGCTGCATTTTCTTCATTATAAACAAAAGTTATAAGAGTTTAGAAGGCATGATCCTCCTTGTGGTAGGAGACTATCTAGCAGATTTGGTTCGCTCTGGGGAAATGAAGAGTGAGTAACTGAATATAGAGGAGAAAAGAGATGGATATCATCACCTACTCAGCAGCATGGGTTCATGTCTTCCCTTGAGTTTGCATGCCTATGTTCCATACAGAAAATGTAGATCTTGTCACAGTTCATCTGTGTCAGAAGCTCCTGTTCGGATGACTTGCAATAGGATGAGTTACATGACAGATAAAATGGGCCAATAGCTCCATTCCCTGGGTGGGAGGCTCTGATGCAAAAAAGGGGATCTAAACTGTATTTCTTCATTTCACAAACAGGCAACATAAAACCTCAAACCTGAATAAAAGACCAAATAAGTTATTCCAAGTTTAACAAGAAACAGCTTCAGGAAGTTGCAAGAGTAGCTATTGCATTTGTGTGGGGACTGATACTTTTCAAGACTAACGTTCCTTGGTTGGCACCTGCCTGCTTTCCTCTGTTCAATATTTATTTTTATTTATTTAACTTCTATACCATCCAAGAACTGAAGCACTCTGGTGCTTTACACCAATCCTTTAAAAATACACGGCTTAGACCAAGTGTGCACAGGGGAGAAGGGGATCCACCACCTTCCTGGTGCTGCTGAGAGCACTAGTGAAACGACTTGACTGGGTTTCACCTAAACCAAATATATGAAGAAACCCACAACTACTAACTTTTCAAATCTAATTAATATATATTTCTAAATAAATAGGCTTTCTTATCTTGCATATTTATGAAAGAATGGACAGGATGCATATCGCTGTGCATGCCTAACATCATGGCCAGGATTGAAAGAGTTACTGTGGGCATACCCAAAGGGCTACGCATGCCCAGTTAGATGGTTTACTGATCCCCACTGAGATATCTCACAAATACTCTTCCCTCTTAATAACTGCTTGCTACATGCCATGGGACCTGCTGTTTCAGAAGCACTAGCTCACACCGCACACTTGATCATGTACAACCAGTTTCTGGATTCTTTGGAGCGCGATCCCAAAATTTCCAGTGCTCATTGCCCGCAGCAAACTGGCATTAGAAAAGACAGCCTCATCAAAGCTTCTACCACTGTGAGAAGCAATTAGGGATGGGTGAAACTTTTATTTGGTCAATTTGCTTAATAAGAACCCACACCCCAGATTTACAAATTTCTACATATAATGCTCTGGGAAGAAATTGAGATTAAAATAATTGAATGTGGGAGAAAGTGAAACTGACAGCCTTGTGCAGTCAGTGCTTAGCTCTTCAAAGTCTGGCTTCAGAATCACAGTGTCTTCTATGATGTTTTGCATATTGACCTAGGTAGCCACTTCTTCTCTATGACAGGAATATAGGAGAGTGGCCCTGATCCTGGGTTGGACCCTCTTGGCCCACTACTGTGGAGATGGAATTGGCTTTCCAGGATCGCAGGCAGAAGATTTTCCAGCTGTACTGGAGATACCAGGAATCAAGCCAGAGGCCTTTTGAATATTCTGTACCACGAAGCTGCATCCCTTCCTCTTCCATAGCCGCTGCATGGCAGGCTGGGACAATATTATTCCCTCCATGGTGGGAATAACTGAACTTATTGCATTTGTGAGAATTTTACTCAGTAAGGTTGTTTTGTTTTAATAAGAATGCACTGGTTTTGTTACATGCTATCACATCATCTTGAAGTTAGAGCAACCATAGGAATGAATGCCCTCCAAAACTTTCTGTTCTTGCTTAGCTCTCTTAAACTCAAGGTTGTGGCTTCTTTTATGAAATCCATCCATTTCATAGTTGGTCTTCCCCTTCTTTTTCTGCCTTTGACTTTCCCTAGCATTATTGTCTTCTGCAGGGAGTCTTGCCTTCTGCTGAGGTGACTGAAGTGCAACAGCCCGCTTTATTACTTCTGTTTCTAGGGCAAGTTCTGGCTTCATTTGAGCTAGAACCCACTTTTTCATTTCCCTGCCACTCTGGGCTATTCCTAAAGCTTTCTTCCTGCACCATGTATCAAATGCTTCAATTTTATTCCTATTTCCTTCACTGACCAGCTTTCACATCCATACATAGCGATTAGAAATACAACAGTGTGGGTGATCTTGGACTTGGTGCACAGTAAAACCTACTTATGCTTGATAGCTTTTCTTGGTTGCTTCATTGCTGCCCTTCAAAGTCTCAGTCTTTCTCTAATTTCTTGGCTGCAGTCTCTCTTTGAATTAAAGTTTGAGCCAAAGTATGCAAAAACTTTCACAATTTCAATTTCTTTACTGTTGACATTAAAGTTGTGCAATTCTTTTGCAGCCATGATGTTTGTTTGTTTGTTTTTTAATATTCAGCTTAATTCCTGCTCTTGCACTTTCTTCTTTTGCTTTCATCAGGTTTGTTTCAATTCATTGCTGCTCTCTGTTAGTAATATACAATCATCTGCATATATTGATACATCTGATATAGATATGCCAATGTCCTTTCCATCCTCTGATCCTTATCCAGCTATGATATGTTCTGTGTACAAACTGAATAGTCAGAGAGAAAAGATACACCTTCGTCTGACACCTTTGTCCATCGGAATCCATTCCGTTTTTCCATATTCTCTCCTAACAGACTTCTCAAGTGCCTCTTTTCAGAATTCTGCTTGATCACCAGGCATTTCTTGCTCCATGTAGGGTAACATTCCTTGTTGCAATACCTTGGGCATCACTCTGCTTCCATGGGAAATTAATGCAATGAGCCTATAGTTACTGTGTTCCTTGACATTTCTTTTCTTGGGAATGGCAATGTATTTTGAGCATTTCCCATTTGTTTTTCATATTTATTGGCGTATTTTTGTAAGGATTTGGGCAGATTCAGTCTCTGCTGGTTGGAATTGTTCTACTGGTACCCTCTCTATGCTGGGTGCTTTAGTCCTTCCAAGCGCTTTCAGAGCAGCTTTCACTGAGCTTTCTGATTTTCATGTTGCTCCTCATAGAGTTCCTCTTTGAGGAAGTCTGTCACCCTTTCATCTCTTCTGTATCGTTCTTCCATTGTTTCCACTTTCTCATAATGTTATCCTGGTCATATAGTATCTTCCCTTGCTTATCCTTCAGCATTCCTAAACAAGGTTTGACTTCTGGGATCTTCTGGAAAAGGTATCTTATGTTTGTTCTCTTCTATTTCTTTGTAATGGCAATTGTAATAGTTCTTTTTTATCTCTACATGACAGTGGCTGAAAAGTTGCATTTAGAATTTTGATCCTGTCACTTTTCTGTCACCTTGTTGCTCTTGGCTTGTTCATAGTGATTGCGAATGTTTCTTCTGCCATCCACCTAGGCTTTTGTTTTCTTTTTGCTACAGGATTTTTCCATCCTTCCCTAATGCCTTTTGTTTCAATTTCTTCATATAAATTGAGTAAGATAGAAAGTGAAACTGACAGATTTGTCAATTTCTTGAAGTGATACAAGATACAGAGGTCAGTGCTAAGCACATCCACTAAACTCAATGAGGCTTGCTAAGTAAAGAGGTTTAAGACTATGTTGTTAGGGGGCTAACATCCTATGCACATGTTTTGTTTTGTTTACCAGAGAGTAAGCCCTATTGTAGCCCAGTAGGATAAGTGAACTGGCTTGGGTTGTTATCCTAGCAACTCAGCCTGGTTCAATAAATCAGTGCTACAAGAATGTTATTAGAAAATCTGCCTTTGAGACTATAGGAAAGCTTGGCAAAAATGTCACTTGTTTCCTTTTTCATTTGTGTTTGATGTACAGAGCCCACATATTCCCTGCACAACTTGACAACTCAAGAAACAGTTGGTGCTTTATGGATTTTTGGCTTGTTTTTTTCTGACATGCAAGAGCTTCAGTGCTATTGTCATCATGTTTTGCCAACAGTTTAAACAATATGGGAAAAAAGAGGAAAACACTCAGAATTAACATATGAGGCTCATTAATAATGTTTGCATGTGGATGTCTGGCTTGTGAGTCGTGCCATAAAATGTTAGCAATTCTCCAACTGTGGATGTATGATCCAAGTTTATAACTGTCATAATGTAAAAATATCCTTAGTAGGCTTTTCTGTCTTCGAGAAATCTGGATGCAATAAATCCTAAGGTGCTCTGAATGCTTTGGGCAACATCCATCGTTGCCACTGCACTAACAGAAACACTGATTAGTGGAATGTAAAGCTGGTGCTATATGAGAAGCCAGTCCACACTACCTTTTCCAGTATGGAGCAATCAGCAAAGCTTGTGGAAGTAAGCTCCATTAACTTGTCTCATTCTGGAAATGGTAGTTTTGGCAAGCTTCCTCCATTTTCCTCAACTTATACAGCTTGACATGATCGGTGCAGCTTGCTTCTGATCTCTCCACTTCCTCTTTTTCTAAACAAAAGATCCAGGTTCCTTGGAATCATGCTCATATGGCATGTTCTCCATTGCTGTGATCATCTTAGCTGTTTTAAAAAAAATCTTTTAAGCCAACTTTATTTTGCACATATGCAATCATTTCATTGTCTTCATGACAAACACATATTTAAAATGCCAGTGAAGAACAATGAACAACCCCAGATAGTTTCCATTACACAATGATGACAATAATATGCAAGAGCTTTGATTTAATATGACATGAAACTAACAGTAACATGTGAAAAAAGAGACATAGTGTGTATACTGAGGATGAGCTAAAGAGTCTGCTTTGATCTGTGCACCTTCTGGTGGTCCCTCCAAGCCCAGTTTTTAAAATACCAAAGGAGATTTAATAGGAAACACCTGAAATCAAACAAAGGATTAGGATGCAGTCATATGCATATTTAGACAGAAAAGGTCCAGAAACCTTTGGTGTAGGTCTTTTTCTAATCTAGTTCCTAAACTTAGTCTTCCAGAACTGCCATACCTTCTAAAAGAAACAGAAATCTGTAAAAACTTGCTGTTAAGTTGGAAACAATCCACCAAACATGATTTCACCTTAACGTTTCTTCAGGGATAGCGCATAAAGGGTGTCCGAGACTCAGGTTAATTCTGGGTAAACAGCTCCATGTTTCCATGCAGTTGTTCATATGGTAAATGTGCACACATCTATTTCAGCACATGCACGCCCAATTTATTGAGCCAACATTACTCAAGCTGCGGGTCAGGGACCAACAATCAACCATATTGTTTCAGTCAGACTCAGTGCTACAGCCCCACTAGTGCTCTATCAGGACAAAGGGAGGAAGGGATATGGAACTCTGTGCATGTCTGTCTCTGTGTGTGTGTTGCTGCAGTGTAGGGAAATAAGTTAGCAAGTTAAATGTGAAGGGAGATGGGAAAAAGAACTAATTAATGGATAAGAGGACAGAGAAAATCCTTTTCAACTGTCCCATCAGTTGTTTAATGTGTCCTAAAAGGGGGTCACACTCTGAACCATTTGAATCTTTCTAAGATTATTGGCATCATCTCTAGAAGGAGGATGAGCTGAACAGCAAGCCCAGACGTTCTAACTACATGGCCCGCTGCCTTCTCTGTGGATAAAGGATGTAGCAAGCGACTTCTTACTTAATCAGCTATGAGTCAGTGCAGTGGGAGCTGCCCTGACTTGAATATCAAAGCAACTGAATCATTGCATAAAATGGATTTTGCAATACGTGAAGTGTGTCCTGCTGACTCAGTCTGCCACTGAGCCTTCCAGAAGAAGTGGAGCGGCTGTCAAGCTGATGTACAGGTGCACTTTCATTGCTGTTACCTCATCCTGCCTTGGGATAGCAGAGTGTAAATTAGTGTCTAAGCAGGGGCATGAAAAGTATATGGCAAGCATTCCACAGGACAAGAATCCCAGACCAGCTGTATCCCTGAGATTAAGAACCTGTGAAGAGCCTGCTGGATTGAACCTATGTCCCATTTCCCACAGTAGCCATCTAGATGTCTATGGAAAGACCCAAAGCAGAACACACTGGCTGTCTCCTGCTGTTGCTTCCCAACATATTGCCTCTGATCCTAGAAGGAGCCATCACGGCTAGTAGCCATTGGACGCCACACCCTCCGTTCAACCAACTCGATCCTGCACAAAGACTTGGAATCAAGTTGCCATGATGTGCTGACAGATGGTGGCTGTTGCATCGCATGTGGTGACTCATAAAGCCAACATTGTACTGTGGGCCAGGTGGGGACCGACGATGCCCGTGCAACTACATCAGAGATCGTGACGTTGCTGAGCAACGAGTTGCCTTCCGGTGCAGCATACCATGGGCCAGAGCCACAAATTAGCTCCAGACACATCCTTTCAAATGTCTGCTGGACACCTCAGATGCCACTTGAGTTGCTTTCAGTTTCTTGAGGCACTGGCTGCTCAATCCAGCACATGGTACACTAGTTAAAAATGCATGTGAGAAGCAGAAAGTGACTGACAAAGGAGCACATTTTGCGTTCATGTCCTACACTGTCAGACTCGGGATCCTGGATTAGATGTTCATGGTCCAGATCAACTGACAGCTATTTTTCTGCCTTTAATCGTCATCTTATTGAAATGAGCTCCAGGTGCGATGACACATGTTGTCCATCAAAATGATTTCTGTCTGTCAGATCCTACATTCTCTGGGCTCATCAGCCCCTTGACGACAGCCATCAAAATACAGATGCAGCCTCACTCTTTTCAAACCCTCACATGCCTCTTTCAATATTATTACTGGAATTTTTTTTGCAGCAAATGATAGAGGTATCACTGATTCCATTGCAAATAAAACACCTGCCAAATTTTAGAGATTGGGTAGCTGCTTAATTGACTGCTTTGACAACTCAACAAATGCAGCTGATGTGATATTGTCAAGGAACTGCTTTTAGTATCTTGCTAAAGCACAAAATGGGTACATTGAGTTAGAGAGGTGCAGAACAAAGTCATCAGGGACAGGTAAGGGAGGCTGTAGCTTGTGGTTTAAGCCTCCTGAACAACCATCATCTAGGCATGGATGACTTGCTGAGGAGCAAAAGAAAACAAATTCCTGCAACAAGTTTTTCATATTCCTTGGATGCTGATGGTCTCGGTCTATGCTGGTTTCAGATTATATGGACTGACAGCTTGTTTCTGAGGTTTATCAATGGGTGTTTCGGGAAATAACTGCAGATGTCTCCAAACTACTCCCTAGACAAATTCTGAGCTGAATTTTGTAGTCCGATTGATTGTAGTTCAATGTTCTTTTTTCCAGATCAGGATGGGGATGTACATTGCATTAATACTCTGCCATTCTTCCTCTTGCAAGGAACCAAGGTGGCTTATATGGTCTTCCTCCTCTCCATTTTGACCTCATAGCCACTCTGTAAGGTAGGTTAGGCAACTGGCTTAAGTTGCCCAGGGAGCTTCATAGCCACGCAGGGACTAGACACACCACCCAGGTCCTAGCCTACCCCCAAGCCACACTGGCTCTCACAGGCCCCAGCAGATGCATAACTGGGTTCTGCCCTAGGTCTGCAGGATTTCAGGACTCTGGACCTTGCTTACCACAGGAGGGCCTCCGCATAGAAACCCGAAAGAACCCCCGGTTCAGCCAGGCAAGGGCAGGAAAGTGTTTAGAGCAACACCCGTAGCTTCTAGTTTGAGTGGAGAGAGGCCACAGTCTCAGAGAGCGTTCTGCCTGTAGAATAACCTTTATTAAAGTAAAATGTAAGCATTCAGTTAGAAAGCAGTATCCTTGATACGAGGACGTGCAGTCCATGAACCATTAAATACCTAGTGCTGACATGAGCAAATGTACCGCATCAGAGCAAAGACCAAGCATGACCCACAGGCCAACATGTCCCAGGTTCCCCCAATCCAGCACCTCTGGGTTGTTTCGGATTATAGTTCTCCCTGTCCTGAGCAGTGGCCATGCCAGCTGGAGCTTATAGGTACTGCAGCCCAAAACATCTGGAAGGTGCCACATCGGACAAATCTCCTGTAGGTGGCACAGTCCCAAACACTGTCCAGGGCATGGCACCATGGCACGGATGCTGTGCGGGCTGCATCTGCTTCAGGACCAGCACGCGTGAGTCCCAAGCACAGCTTCCCATTCAGAGAGCCAGACACACTGAATTGGAAAGATCACACGTTAAACAAGAAGCGTTGTTGGATACATCTATTCCCCTTTTCCAACAGATGCAGAATACCCTTGTTTGCTATACCTACATGCTAGTCCCATGCAACCCCCCTGCAGTGATGGGGATGCTGGGATGCCCCACAACAGCCAGTGCCAACTGCCTCGTGGCAAATCCTTCCACTGCATCACTGAAGTACTCCCAGAGCACCAATCTGTGCTTCCCAGGTTATGCTGTCGGGCAGAATTGGTCTGGCAATTTGCTCACCCATGACTTTATCAGGGCTCAAATTTCGAGAGGAGAGGAGTTGAACTCTGCAAGCAACTTCCCAAATGATCCCCGCTCCACATTAGACCTCTCATAACCCTGGATAAAGGGACTGCAGGTGGCGTAGTGGTTTAATCCGCTGTGCTGCTGGGCTGGTTGATTGAAAGGTCACTGGTTCGAATCTGCACAACAGGGTGAGTTCCCGTTGCTCCGTCCCAGCTCCTGCCAACCTTGCAGTTCGAAAGCATGCAAATGCAAGTAGATAACAAGGTACCACTTCGGTGGGCAGGTAACAGCGTTCCGTGCACTTCGGTGTTTAGTCGTGCCAGCCACATGACCACGGAGACTGTCTGTGGACAAACGCTGGCTCCCTCGGCCAGGAAATGGAGATGAGCACTGCCCCCTAGAGTCAGGCATGACTGGACGTAACGTCAAGGGGAAACCTAACCCTGGAGAAGAAGGTTTTCATTTCACTTTGCTCAGTTTAATTCAAGACTTGGGGGCAATAGAGATGGGGGTCAGACAAAATGGGCTCCTTCATCAATCCTGTTTCAATAGTATCCAAGAGGGCCTTCAGAACAGGTTGAAGCATCTCCCCTTCAGCCTTCCCTCTTGTAATTCAAACACTGGACATGCAAGTCTCGTGCATCTTGTGCAATTCAAGCAAGAAACTGCAACAGAAGTATGAGATTTCATAAAATTGGGCTGCCTACTTGTTATATTTCTGAAGGATGCGATGTGATTAGCATCCTTCTTCCTCCACATCTGCTTTATTTGCTAGGCTAGCTGTGCATGCCCACAGCAAACTGCTAGAATGAAGTGAGTGGTTACCTGGTTTTTAACCTATTCCTTTCAAAAGTTTCATTTTCACAAAAATCAATGTTCCCAATGTTTTTGAAGGGCAGATTGCACAGATATGAGACCCTTTTCCCCCTGCAAAGTACACAATCAAATCAAATCAAATCAAATCAAAACAAAACAAAACAAAACAAAACAAAACAAAACAAAATCTCACTTAAAATGACTTTTATGTTTTTTTCTGTCTAAAGCTAGCAGATAGGTTGTCTTCAGAATAAAAATATGTCATAGATATGATATCCCTTCTTAGTTGACAGTAGGACTCAGCAGCTAAAGCTAGCAATACTCATCTGAAATCCACGTCGACATATCTTTTAGTTCTAGAACTTGGTGGCTAAACTTGGTTGTGGAAGATGGGAGTTGTAGTTCAACACATTTGGAAGGCACTAGACTGGGAAAAGCTGATGGAGATCATCTACAAATGGACGCTTTGTTTGATGTTTATGGCATTATTTTATAAAATGTAACATTATTTTAATAGGATTTATTCACTATTATACAATAGTTCCTTTTATTTAATTAGCTAGTACAGAAATCTAATAAGGACTATTGTACTTTCCCAAAAGATGAATAAAAGTGAAAAAGTATGGATGGCTTTTCTTTCACATCTAATAATGAACATTTATTTAATTTTAAAGTAAGAGGAAATATTTCCTCCTTTCTGAAGGCAACTCAAAACAGCACATTTGGAAGTATAGCATCTGGAAATAAGTAGCCTATTACTTATTCCTGGACCGTAATTAATTATACTCTCTTTAATTTTGGTTTTCTTCTACCACTCTTTTATTCTGTTTTCAATTTTCACATTGTATTTTAGGATTTTAACTTTTAACTTCCCGATATGGAAAGAACATATGTTATTGAACAGTATATAAAGACTGAAAATAAAATTTAAAATTAATAGCGATTGGAATCTGGGATGCAATTCCATTTACTCTTAGCTGGGAGTAAACTTTATTGAATGCAGCAGGGGTTACACTACATGTAAGCATGGAATTTTTACATGGGCCGCTTTAGACATGGACTGCAGTGGTCATAAATTTCCCAACGTCATTTCCAAATTTTGGCAACTCATGAATGAGCACCCTCCACAATGTCCTGTGCTTGACAGTCCTGCTCAACTCTTGTAAACTCAGGGCCATGGCTTCTTGTGGAGATTACTGCAAAGCACTCTATGTGGGGCTGCCCTTGGATGCTGTTCAGAAGCTGCAGCTTGTGCAAGTTGTGGCAGCCAGATTAATAACCGGGACTAGAAGGTCCAAGTGCGTCATGTGACTCCTGGCTCGCTTGCATTGGCTGCCTATATGCTTCCGAGCACAATTCAGGGTGCTGAGTTTAACCTATGAAGCCCTATATGGCTTAGGACCACAATACCTGACGGAATGCCTCTCCTGACCTCTGTCTACCTGGACCACATGATCTTCATCTGGAGCCTTTCTCTGACTGCCACTTCCAAGGTAAGCCCAGAAAGAAGTGAGGAAGAGGGTCTTTTCAGTGGTGGCTTCCCCCTTGTGGAATTGTCTCCCCACTGAGAGACAAGTATCAGGTTAAAACTGTCCTCTGTTCCCAGGCATTTGATGATTCATGATCAGTTATGTCTGCTCTTTTAATTAGTTCTGGCATTTAATGGAAATGTTTACTTATTTATTATTAAATTTGTATAAAATCCACCTATGAACATTATGCTGCCTGGGTAGCCATTGCAGCAAAATATCAGTAACAACATTAATAAAATAATACAGTTAAAATATTATAAGAAATAAACAAGATAAAACACAATATATACAATCAGACAAAATGTAAATTAATATATTTAATAAATTGGATTCAAATTGAAACCAGTGTCATCCACTATAGATGGTTTAAGTAGTGCCATAGATGTGTTGAAAAAGAAAAGCTTTTGCCAGGTGCCTAAACCTTACTAAAGTAGGTGCCTGACAAATCTCCCATGGCAAGGGACTTTAGGTATTAAACTGCTTTATATTTTTGTATATTGGAATTGTTAGTTGTTTAAAATATGCACCTTGGAATTTTATACCATGTTTATTGCCTTTTTATTTTTATTGTATCATTTGTGTTTGATTAATTGTTGTGAACCTCCCAGAACTATTGAGCACTATAGAAAGGAAATAAATAAATGGATTTGATTCATATGACATTTGGTCTTCCTCTTCTTTTCTTCTTTCTTTGACTTTCTCTAACATTATTGTCTTCTCTAGTGAACATAGACTATAGGTGGTAGATATGTCATCCACTGACTAGGTTCCCACAAGATCATGGTCATTGAACCATGGGGTGATGTTGAAACATGAGTTATGGTTTTCTGAACCCATCTGAAATAACAAACCAGGTGAACATTCCACAGTTCAAATCATGGGTTCTCATTATGAGCTATTTATGTTTAATAAGCCATGGCTTGTTAGTGCAGTTGGGCTCAGACAACATGTTAACCTATGTCTCAATAAGCTATAGTTCAAGAAGAACCCATATTCAATCACCACTCAAACCCTGAGAATGCATTGTTTCATCCCAAACTCATTTTAATGACTGAAATATCATGATTCAGTCCTTGCAAATCATGAGGTGCACTGGAGAACCATCAGCCACTAACTTCGCACTGATGGAGCTATCTTTAAGCCAAGCTAGCAATGGTTTCCATCATTGAAATGGGAAAGGGGGCAATTTATTATTATTGCCAGCCCCATTCAAAAGACTCCCAGTGCTCTCCACCAACTTTCCAGAGGCACGGGGAGTTTCCAAAAACAAGCAAGCAAGCAAGCAAGCAAGCAAGCAAGCAAGCAAGCAAGCAAGCAAAGCTCTTCCTTCACCTGCTGCCAGGAGTCCCTGGCGGATCAAGCAACCTTTTGTCAGAAGATGGGCACCAACTGGAGATTCTCAGGTTGATGGCAATTAGTTACTAGGTCTTTTGCAGCAAGATCCTAGAAGTATCTGTTCATTTAGTTGAGTTCAATGCAGCTTATTCCCAAATAGGATTACAGACTTAGACTGATAATGTCCCTTATAAATATAAGGACTGAAAACATTCTCTGTAAGGCAAAAAAGCTTAGATTTTCAGCATTTTAGGACTGCCTTCTGTGGAACACTCTGCAATAAGGATTCAGGAATTTTAGATTCAAATAGGAGAGGCTGGATAAATACAAAGGTGTTCAACTGGGAAAACAGCAAACTTTTACGTCTGCATAGAGAGAAGGGGCAAATGTTTTTATATGGATATGAACTCATGAAAGCTGTTGAGCTGGCAAAAAAGGCTGCACTGTGTTGCTAATTTATATACTTAATAGTAATGTATGTTATTAGGACCTGTCATAATGTTTGTGGCAAACGCAACTGAATGCAGCTGGATATTTGCAGATTAAATTTTTTAAAAGACAGAATAACCCTTTTTCAGATCTTTCTTCCCAATATGCAATAGTCATTACAAAAGCACATGTCTTTGTGCCCCAGGAAAAATGAATTGATACACAAGCAGTCTACCTTCCAAGATTTTCTTTTTTAAAAATGAGGATGGCTAGAAAAGGAATTTCCAGGCCAGTTTAGGTAAAGAGTACTGTGCCTTTTGTCATGTCATACCTTCCCATTAGCCTGTCTCCTGACAATGCTAATAAGAGAGCAAAGAACTGCCCACCTGTTTTTATAACATGAAGCAACAGAAAGACCCCAGTGCTCTGAGTGCTACCGCACAAGGCAAGTGAGTTATCTGATTATGTTTATATAAGGTTTGAATTTCCTGCTAACTTTCCAGTGACTATGGAACTGTCGGCACATGCCAAAAAAGTGTTCAGGATGTCACAATCACTTTGTCCCACAAATGTCAAATGCTTCAGAGCCCAGAGAATTGGACAAACCCAGTGGTTTTCTTGCCAGCTTGCCGAAATTAACCTTTCTAGATCCAGCCTGACCTCAAAATAGTAGACATCTGTGAATATACATGACCATGCACACATTTCTGAAATGGTGTGAACGAGTTCTCTTTCTTTGTACCATGAAATCCATGGGCTGTGTCTACCCGAAAGCAGTCATCCTCTGAGCTTGAAGGGAAAAAAAGAGAAGGATCCCAAACTATTTCTCAAACTGCAGAACCTTTTATTTAAAAGCAGGCTTTGTTGCTGCAGTTGGTATGGAAATTATTAGGTTTTCATATTTGGCAACAGAAAATAGATTTTAGAGCACATATACTTGTTTACTTGTTTATACTTTAGATCACATATACATTTTAGATCACGTATACTTAGTGATTGTTCGGCCATGTTAGGCTTCAGCCATCTCCTCTGCCCCCCACCCTTTATGTGCTGAGATTGGATTATGCATGTCTCCATAGTCTTGACTGGGAAATGGTAAAAATTAAAAGCCAGCAAAAATGCACATATCAGCACTAGTCTTCTGCACTTAATAAGTAAGTACATGTTCATTCCATTAGCTGACTACAAGGTTTTGGCTGCAAGAAAAGAGTAGCCATTACATGTTTTTCCCCATTCTCATCTACAGTCTTGTCCTGTTCAAATTTACTTGGTCATCAGTATCCGTGTGGCGCTGATGGAACAGCCTTTACCAGGGTTGATAGAATCAGCTTGCAAGAGAACACCTCTGGAGTTTGAAAAACTAGAAGCAGTTATTGAAACTGCAAAGCAGCCTCAGCAGAGTTAGCTGATGCAAATGGTTCAGGCCGCCCTTGTGTCATGAACTGATGTGGCCCATGCTCATCTTCTGCTGCTGTTTCCTTCGTTAAGCCAGCGTGTCAACTGGGTCCAGACCCATACGTGACATGGTGGCCTGGGGGGCCATCACTGTAGAGTGAGACCCTGTGATCACGCAAGAGCAACCTCCGGGGTCGTATAGCCCAGGGGCACATGGTGAGACTGGCAGATGGTGAGATTTCTTTCCTGAGGCTGAGCAGTTCTGGGACTGGTCCGTACTTGGATGGGAGATTGGCTGGACGCCTCATGTGTGCTGCTTTGCATTCCACAGTAGGAAAGACTGGAATATAAATGTATGAAAAGCGAGGGAGGGAATTCATAAAAAAGAAAAGGAAATGTGCTGCAGAAACGAAATACTTATTAAAAATAAGTTGCTGATGAAAAATGAGAAGGGTGATGGAGAAGACAGAACTACTTCCTGATTACAGCTGCCCTCGGAAAAAAGAAGCTTGGCTGCCCCCGCCCTGTTGGCATCTTGTTGTTTTCATGTGGCACTGAAGTTCTGGCGACTGCGCCAAAGCTTCTCCGCTGAATTCCCTTTCCTTTGTTCCACAAATGAATGGAATAAAGAGCATCGTTTTGGAAAATTGGAGGCTGGGTAGAGCACATTTGCCCCGGCTGTAAACTGTGCTCTCCTAAGGTTCTGGGGTGGGGGGTGGTCTTTGAAATTGCCTTGCCCCCTATCCCTTGGAGAGATTTTGAACTTGAACTTCAAAATTCTGATGTCCCAGGTAGTCTCATACTGTCTGTTGGATCTGGGATGAGACTTTGAAAAAAAGGAAGATGAAGCAGCTGAAAGACCTTATGAAAAGTGCAGCTTGACAGGAACATGTGCTCAGGTCATGGGAACACAGGCCAACTTTTACCACACAGAAAACTGAAGCTGTGATAATTATAAAATGGACATGGCAGAAATTATCCAAAGGATCAGATATAGGACGCTGAAGGTTTCTCAAACAGTCTGAAAATGCAAGTGTTGTTTGTGGAACTGAAATGCTGTATTCAGCTTAGTGCCAACAAAAATACAGTAATGTAAGCCCACAAAAGCTTTATGGCAATATACGCCTATGCGAGGTTTATTTATAGCCAAGGTTGAGGTGGTATCGGGCCACACACACCCAATGGGCTCTAAACCTTCAAAGCGAGGAAATAACAACTTACAGAGAAAGCCATCTGCATTCCCTTCCATCCTCACATTTCACAGAAGACACCATAGAGCACACTGTGTGCTCTCGTTTCCAGTTCTAGCAGATGCTGGAAAGCTATATATGCACAGTGTTTCTCTGCCTCGCAACGAACCTCCAAATTCAAGGCTTTTCTGTGGATGGAAACATTTGCTCTTTGATATTTTTCTGTCCAAATGCTACTTGAATTGCTGCTAACTTTATTTACTAACCTTGCCAAGTGTGACCAAAAGATAAGAGAGTAATCAGTCATGATAAAGAAATGCATGTGTCTGTGTACACAAAGGGCTGTGTATATGGAGTACGCATGTCTTTTGGAGTATCCGGAGAGACAGATGTACATTTTTAAGCCAGTAAACAACATCTCTCCCTATCCCACCCCCACTCAAGATCCACTGCTTCGGTTGACTGGATGCCATAATGCTGTATTCTGTTGTGGAAAACTCTATAAAACTCTTGTAGGGAAGAGGTTTTGCAACTGTGCTATGAAGTGGTGCTTTCCCACTGAAGAAAATACCCCAGGAAGTATAGGGCAGCCAGATGGTAGTTCAGTCATGTTCCTCTGTCTCACGAACACTTCCACGTGATTGTGGAAGTTCCTCCTATGATATAGCATGATACCGCTTCACACTTGGCCCATTTAGTTCTCCTCATAATTCCTGGTACACCTTTCTGTTTCTCCCCAGCACATACTGCAATGAGACCAAGACAGGCATAGCCTGGCGTAAGTAATCTGATGGCAATCTCTAAACTAGATTACTGCAATGCACTCTGTGTGGAGCTGTCCTTGAAGAGAGTTCGGAAGCTGAAGCTGTCTAAAATGCAGCAGCCAGACAAATGAGTGGGATCAGAAGCTCGAAACACATGCACTGATTGTCTATATGTTTCTGAGTCTAATTCAAGATGCTATTCTTAACTTATGAAGCTCACATGGCTTGGGAAATATCTGATGGAACACCTTGTCCAATTGCAGTCTACCTGAACTCACTGCATTCAACCTTTGAGGCCTTCCTCTAAATCCACCTCCAAAGGAGCTTGGTTGGTTGCCACAAGGAGGGCCTTTTTTGTGATCCCATATTCTGGGATTATATTGTCACTGAATCCCACCTGACACTAACTTTACTGTCTTTTCAATGCCATACCCCGCTTTGCAGAGACATTTTCCCAATTTTAGTAGCACAGGGGTATTGTTAGATGTTTTTAGTAGGTCTAGCTGTATGTACAGTAATACCTCGGTTCACGAATGCTTCTGTTTGCAAACAATTTGGTTCGCAAACAGAAAGTTCAGCAAAATTTTGCTTCTGTTTGTGAACTCCACATCGGGTGACGAACACGACCGCAGCCATCTTCCCCACACGAACACGATTGTGGCCATCTTCCCCACATGAACACGAATGTGCCCATCTTTCCCGCACCGTGACCACATGTCAGAGAGTGTTTGAGCAGGGAAGATGGCTGCGGTTGTGTTCTCACAAACATGAACGTGGCCATTTTCCCGGCTCTGACACATGATCGCAGCTTCCTCTAGTTGAGATTGCAGTTACAAACTCTGCCTCCAAACAATAACCTCCTCCCCGCCCACCTTCCTGTCCTCCATGCCAGAAGTCTCCTCAAGCAAGATTATTGTTCTTTCTCTTCATACTCTACTGTACTTTGTTTCATATTTTTGTGGTTAAAAAAATGACATATGGTTCAGAACTGATTAACCTTATTTTACATTGAACCTTATGTGGAAATTTGATTCAGTCCATGACCAGAATTGTGGAATGAAGTAAATTTGTGAACTGAGGTACCACTGTACTTCTCTTAGTTGTTTAAAAAGTGTCATTATTTTTTTGTGTAATTTTATGATGTTTTCTATTGCTATTTATATTTTATATTGTATTTTATTGTCTGTTTTACACCACCCAGAGAGCTCCAGATATTTCATGGTGTAGAGACAATCTAAGCTAAAATAACATAAAATAAATAAAAATTCATAGTACACGAAAATATGGTGGTTTTGAAGTAAAGTATCAATTACCATTCCACTAAAGAATTTTGATCACTGTTGAGAAATGTTACTGAAGAATAAGTGCAAATCTCTCTCTCTTAAACATTTCACCACTTAGAAAATCCGACACATCTTGTAGCAAATCATTTCTCGGTAAATGCAGGAGAGCAAGCTTGGATTCTGGACATCACAGGCCCAATTTGCAGCATCTCCAGAGGGAAGAAGTTAGAGTGGAGCCAGGAAACATTCAGTAGCTGATAACTCGGACAGCTGCTGTCTGCCAGAGTAGATGGCACTGAGGTCAAATTAGGCCAATGATAGAACCTAATATAGGCTGTTCTATAGGAATATATGAAGAAGCATAGAAAGCTCTTGCTTCCCATCATCTCAACTTGCTTTGTGGCATGTTTGGTTTAAGGGAACAGGATCAAATAATGGCCATTTAGCAGTGCTTGTGCTCATAGGCTTATTCATTAGAAATGCTGTTACGCTATTCAATCTAATAAAATCTCTAAGGATGTAGCCAGTAAACCCCTGAAGTTGGAGGCAGAAGGAGGAGAGCAGCACATGTGATTTTTGCTTCCATGCTCTGCATTTTTGGTAGATGGTCAACTAGCAACGGAAAGTGAAGGTGGAAGGAAAGAGGTCGGAGCACTTTCAGGATCTTGGCGGGTCTACTCTCTTCCCTTTCTACTCCTCCAATGTCACTTTCTGACCGCCAAGTACAGCCAGTGTTGGTTCCTTCCATTCCCACTGCATGGGGGCAGAGCTCCAGTTCCCAGACCCAAAGTCAGAGCACTCTTTCTGACCTCGGAGCTGGGAATCCAGATGACTCTGTGCCCCCATGGGCGATGTCTAGGGGCCATAGGATCATTGCGATGAGAACAGACAGATATAGGTTTGATCCAGTCCCGCAAGGCTCTTACTTTCTTATCTCAGAGTGCGTAATTGCTCAAAATAACCACACATCTGTGTTTAAAACAATCTTTCAACCACTTCTGGTCATATACAAATGCTTCTTAAATTTTTGAGGCTGGGAAGGCCGCACTATAAGCCTTCAGTACGACTTCAAATAAACTTGGCTTATAAATAGCACAATTAAAAATCCATTACGCTGCCCAGAGTGCTTTGGCTACTGGGTGACAAAGCTGTTTTATTAGAAATAAAATTATTATTATTATTATTATTATTATTATTATTATTATTATTATCCTCATTAATAAATCCAGACTGTGAGTTAACCAGCTAGGAACTGGGAAAGTTCCTACAGTCATATTTTCAATTATACCACTTAGGACATTTTTAAAACAAGTATTTTAGTTTTCCACAGTTGTACACCAGCTAAAAACACCATATATGTTGATCAGAACTCGTATTTGGTTTAGGACTGGCTCTGCTCTTTGTTATGTTTCACATTAGTATCTTGATGTGACATGTTTTCAACTAAAGACCCATCTGATTATCACTTTAGAAAGCCAACTAAACACCGAATCTATAGCCATGCATGATCTTTTGAGTTGTGGCATAAGCCTGCAAGGAATGTTTTTGCTAGGTATGGGGGAAATGTGGTGTTACAAATCAAATTCTGGGGTTAAAGTGTGGCCCGCAACAATTCCGGAAACCCAATTATTGTGGAATGTTAAAAGCATATTTCAGCAGCACATATTCTGAAGTAGGATTAGGCCATGCAAAATCATGTAAAGGGCATGTAAAAGGAATCATAGGTCTGCCCAACACTGGATCTAAGACTCTAAGGAGTCTGATCACTTTTGATCAGGTGTACAACAGTTCTCTAATATAAAGTTGATTTGATTCCTAAGTTCTAGGTCCACTGTTGAGAAGGCCTACGGTTCCTTTTGAACAGCTTTTAACAGTCCTTCAGATTCATAGTTCTTCAGGTGAATTTCAGTACAGATCTAATGAATGTCTTTCTCCAAAGCTGTACTAAACCGATTAGCTCGCTTTTCCACATGAAAGAATATGAGCTAGGAAGCATAGTCAAGAATCTGAAAGTAACACCAGTGGACATCTCCTGCACTGCATTTATTCCTTGCAATAAGATGAGCCATTAGAGATGACAACGTGATTTGACTCACACCATGGCTAGACTGGAATTACCCAAGAATGCCTGCATGACATTTGGAATAGGGACAGAAAAGGAGAACAGACTGGTTACATGATACGCTGTCTTGGCTGTCACCTAGTTTGATCATGACTAACCAAGCCTCTTGACAGTATAATATACTTTGTGGGGAACTCAGAATACAGCAATGGATCCTGCTATGCCAAAGAAAAATAGAAATATATGTTGGTAGCCAAAAGCTTGTGATTTTGAGTTCTCTATGTAACCTTAGGCAGCTTTGCTTTTCCAACCAAAGAATCAGCTTCCAAATTATCTGCTGTTTACATTTTTGATATAAATTTCAGGTCCAGAGGAATATTGGTAAGCCCACGGAATTTCTCCTTCTCTAGCTTAACATATTAAGCAATATTTTCAAGTGATGAGCAGAACAGAGTTTGCATCTTTGTTAGTTGGCACACCCTTTTAGGCAGGAGCTCTGTTTTTCCCCATACCTTTGTGCCACCCATCACTAAAGCAGACTGACATGTCTGATTCTGGAATCTTGAAGCGTGCCTGCAAGGGGCTTTTCCAAAGGGTGGCTGGGCTCATTGGTTTGCATGTGCTCAGTAAGGTGCAATCCTATGCATGTTTAGCAGGAAAAGCCCATGCTGTCTGGAGAATACTGGGAAATGTAGCACCTTTTCTGTGTAAGCATGCATTAGAGTGCACCCAAAGTCTCAGATGGCTCACTAGACAAAGCAGGACCTGTGGGCTATCTTTGGGGGTCCCAGGCACTCTGTCATACCCAGGGGAAGGCAACCTCTGGCTTTTGATCCTAATGTGGCCCGACCTGGCTTCAATCCAGCCCATGGAGGGTTGAGCAACCTCCATGGGCACCTCCACCTACATGGCCCTTTCAAAGTCCAGCACTGTAAGGGTGAGTAGCAAAAAGGGATCCCATTGGGATTGCCAGTCAGATATAAGATGAGGATTTCCCTGCCCCCTTTCCTGCACCACTTGCATCCCAGTCAAAGCCCAGCAGTGCAGGAAGAGGGGACTTTACTAGACAAGCTGAGTTGCTTCCTGAGCCATTTGTGACCTGAACAGGGCAAAAGCAGCATGGGAAGGAGCAGTCCCCTTGCCTGGGGCTCCTGGAAGCCACGGCAAAGTCCCTTTCTCTGAGCACCGAGTGCCATGCCTCTCCCCACAGAGAGAGAGAGAAGTTCTCTTTACAAGGAGCTGGGTGGTGACCAATGACATTACAGGAGGCTCTGGTACTTCTTCGGTGAGGCCTCAAGTTGTCAGAGGTGAATGGAGCAGGGAGTTGAAATCCTGCATCATGGGATGCCTGGATGACCCCAGGGCCACATGTTATGTGTAATCGACACATAAGCAGACCTACAGTCTAGTTCTCCTAGGACATGCCAAATTCATGCATATGAAAACGGCATATGAATAATTCTGTGGGGTAGCTTTGGACCCCAAGCAAACAAAGAAAAGGAGGTTAGTGATACATTGTCGTAGTCTCTTTGAAAGCCAAGAGTTTGAGCTAACAGCAAACAGAATTAATGTCCCTCGAGGAAGAGCTTTTTTAGGCACTTTTGAAAATTATAGGCCAAACTATTGTTATGCAAACTGAACAGCAATAGGCCTGGCATTGTTATGCAAATTGTATTGTAACATAGAAATGTGGTAGGCATGTCATGAGCAGAGCTGGCTGGAGCCAGGGGTCAGACTAGATGGCCTGGGAGACCCCTTCTGACTCGCTATGTTTCTGTGATTCTATGCTATCTATTATTTTATTGCTATCTATAGCTTCAGGAAGGATTAAATCTTAAATTACTCATTCTAGCTGAAACTTGTAATTCATTCTTATACCAATTTAAATATCTTTAGGAAAGCATCCAGTCAAGCAAAGGGCAGGTACAACCCTGTTTGAGGCAATTTTGTATGGGGTCAACAATGATCCCAAATGTGGCTAATGCTAGTTTTCAAGTTAACATTAACTTGAAAGTTAAGGTTAACCAATGGAAAGTTACTTTAGCTCCCATATGTACTATTTATGTCTATTTTAAAACTGAAATTGATTTAGCAAAAATGAGATTTTGTTTATATTGGACACCACAGAGCTTGCAACAAAGAAGTTGGCTAGTTATACTGCTCATACAATGAGGCATATGGTGTGGATATGTCTTCTAGCGGATTCCTTTTGCTTGGAAGTATTGAACATATAGATTTTGTTATTGAAAAAACTGTGATAATAGCAGATGTCTGTGTACTTTTAAAGTACTCCTTTGATGTGGAGGTTAACAGATGGACAGCAAAAGTGGATACTGAGAGCTCTTACAGTTGCAAGAGACTTCTACATCAAGGTTAGAAGGAAAATCACCACCACCTGGCACTGAAGAGCTTACTGTTCTTGAGATGTGTGAATGTATGGGTGTGTCTTTCGATATATGGACTGCTTACATCAACATATATTTAAAATGAAAGTATTAATCCCTCCCCTGCCCTCCCTCCTTCCTTCCTTCCCTCTGTCTGTCTGTCTGTCTTTCTACATATTGATATGTTTCATTATCTGAGTTCTCCCACTTTCCTCCATGGTTTGGCCTTTGTTTATTTTTATCATTGTGTTGCAGATAAGCCAAGAGATATATGAGAAATTCAGTTCATTGCTTAATCAGAATTTGTCCATGGAACATGGACTTGAATGCCATTGACAGTCCAAGTCAGTACATTTTCAAGTATGCAATATGAGGTGTGGGCTAAACAAATGTGTACTGTTGAAAAGGTTGTGCATATGCACACTTTAGTCAATAGGAGGGGAAAACATAAGTTTCAAATACATGCACAATTGATGTAGACATTTGGAAAAAAAATAAACACAAACATAACATGTGAACAGAAAAATAGAACAAAACACCCCAAAGATTGCCGGCTGATAATGCCATGGGGACAATCAAGCTTCAGTATGAATTGGAGGAGGACTTGCACTTGTACATACTGGTCCTGGTCCTAGAACAAGCCTGTTAGAGCATAAGGCTTTGTTCCCACTTTCTAGGCCTTGTGGAGCATAAGCCAATATTGTCTTCACTCTGGTCTTAAACCAGCAAGATTTAAAATAATAATAATAATAATAATAATAATAATAATAATAATAATAATAATAATTGAGAGCCAGTGTTGGTTTCCTCAGGTATTCTGTGAGATGAAAATACCACAGGTATTCTGCAAGAAACACCAGTGCCCCCTTTTATAAAGGAACTCATCCACACACAATCTGCCACTAGCACAAGACGCTGCCTAGGATACTGAGCTGTAAAACTCTAGAAAGGAAGGCTTCAGTGGAACAGCCATTGTTTGTTTTGCTAAGCAATCTCAACTTTATACAAAGATTTAATTTTAACACAGTTCAAATAAAGTTAGTGTCCACAAGAAGCAGCAAGGTTTCTGGACCTAGTTTCCTCTTACATCAGTCTCGCCCTGATGTAATATAGTTGGCTGCACTGGTGTAAGTGAGAACAGGGTCAGCCTGTCTTCTTCTTCGTCTTCTTCGTCTTCTTCTTTCAGCTCTCATCAAAAGGTCGTTGAAGAGGTAGTTCGAATGGAAATGTTCGTGTCCCATTGCTAACTTGCTTGTGAGCCGCTGCAAAGGACCAATCCACGACTAAGGGTATACTTACCTGGCCAGCACAAACCCACAGCAGCCTTTGACAGATTTCATGTGGGGGGGTGCGGGTGGGGGGTTATGGGTGTATAGGAGCAGCATGCCCTTTTTTTTGCCTAGACAGCCTAATCGAACAGAGCGGAAGGACTGCGCTCACACATGCACGAAGTAAGATGCATTCTCTCCTCCCCTCCCTCCCCAGTGTATTATAGTAAGTTTAGTTAATGGAATGGGGAAAAGTTTACTGATGGGTGTCATGAGCAGATGTGCCCATTTCATAGCTAATAAGCTGTTCTCTAAATGCCCTTTCTGTGTTCCTGAGTTTTAGATTCCATATTTCATCAGTCGTGCCGCAAAATTGGGGACGGACAACAGGAGCAGGGGATATTGGGTACAGGGCAGGGGAGGGGTCACACCTGGTTCATGTAGCCCATGCTACACCTCTGCTTTATGTGTCTGTGCAATATATTATTAGAGATTCATCTCTACTCTATTTTAGTGCCAGAATGGCTACATATCAGCCTGTCAGAGGAATGCTTCACACCAATGTATCTCTGCAGGGTGCCCATTCCCAGGAGTGAATGGGAAAACCAGTTCCTACAGTACATAGATATTACTGGCCAAAAGGCACAGTGTTTAGCATATCAAGTACCAGCGTGCACGCACTTGTTCATGGGCAACATGAGACCTTTGCACTTCAGGGCAGAGCCATGGAATGCCATGGACGTATTTGGAAAATAGATCCACAGTCCAACTTCAGTTATGGTAGCCCTGAGTTTTTTCTTCTGAAGTTTGTTCTGTTCCATTTCTGCAGCAGTTTGCAACTTTTTTTCTAAAAAAGAAAAAAATGCACAAAAGGACATGCTTAATTTCATTTATTTCAGTGATCCGTTATCTGATAGCCAAAGCTCTCTTGGTGGTTGACAAAGAATAAAACCTTTAAATCTATAGGTAATTGCAGTGAGTGTACAGTTGCATTTGGCATATAAAAATTGGTTTTGCAAAGAGAAAAAATACAGAAAATCACCAGAGGAACAAGGCTGGGAGGAGAAATTCCAGTTCTGGACACACAGTGTAATGTACACAATACGGGGTTTTATCAAAGTTTCGGCTGCCTCAAAGGCTCGAGGAGCCATGTGTTGTGCTGTTCATCCCTTTGATTATAGCATTTAAATGCTGCTTCTATCAGGCAGATTCAATTAATTAGTTAAAAGGCAGTAGAAAAGAATAAAACCAATGTACAATGCAATATAAATGCTAGTGAATTCATGGGTGTTCAAACAGCTTTGGTAATAATATTATCGCTATCAATCTAGCAATCAAAGCCGGACAGATGTTTTTACCCAGAACTTCTGTGAGGTGCATCTTGCATCAGGGTAAGTGCTCCCCTCAGTGCTATGAAGAACCTTTTCTCACCTGCTCTTTGGTTTTCTTTGCTTTGTCAAAGTCTGTCATAAAACCTGCAAGGTTTCTCATCAAATGAGATGTTTTTACTGTCCAAGCAACTATTGCCAAACCTACAAATGCCAGTGAAGGGAACGGAAGCTAAGGTTGCCTTGTCACACACTTGCTTTAGCCATCTGGAGCTGTTTGTTCTTCAGGCATGATTTCTGTTTTGCACCTGCTCTGTGTTTGCGGTCCACTGTGATCTGAGCCTTGCATGTTGATCTGAGCAGAAGATCGACTAAGCTAGTGGGTGTGTGGTCCCTGCTTTCAGGACCCTGTGAATATAATTCATTCTGTTCAACATCTGGACCTGAATGAATGCAGATCCAGCTGGTAGATATCGGACTGGAAGGTTTCATTCAGTTTCTGTGTGTCTGAGCTTTATGTTAGGAGATGATGGGATGTAAAGAATGGTTCAGTTCCAGAAACCACCCAGAAAGCATTATGTTATGGGGCAACACACATATGTTTTAAATAAATAGGTGCATAAAATATTAGATAATGAGCAGCTTTCTGAAGACGAGGTCAAGGCATTGCTAAACTTGCAATTCGTAGCAGCAACCATCTCCTTGACATGCCAGACTTTGCAATGTCATGCCCTGGTGCAGTGAGCTTTGAATGTGAAAGTCCAGGATAGCCACTGTCAATCAGACTTAGACCAGTTTTCCCCAGTTTGGTGCCCTGATGATTCGTTCAACTAGCTCCCAGCAGTCCTGAGCATTGGCCATGCTAGCTGGAACTGATGGGAACTATGGGCCAGAACATCTGGAAGGGACCAGGTTGGGGAAAGTTGGTGAATAGAGTAACCTGGACTAAAGCCAAAAATTCCTTGACCTATTAAAAGGTAGCTTCTTATTTTTCTGTGTCTTATACTGCTGGTTGAATCAGTCAAAATATGTGAACAGGCACCCTTACTGAAAGAGGATATTCCGTGTGGGAAAGCAGATTCCTGCTGCTGAATCTCTGCTAATCACGAACCATTGGCAGAATCCTTGCTGCACAGTGGGAATGGACGGCCGGCACGTCTATAAACATTCCTATTTCTTGTGCATGCAAGCGCACTGCCTGTTGCTCTGCAGAGGGATTATGGGCTGGGACCGACATGCCGGCTTTGACTAATGCAGGCAGCTTGGATTATGCTTTTCCTGATCCTCTCCTCTATATCTTCTGGAGACAAGTAGTCCACAGTGCAATTGTGGTTGTGTCCTTCGTGTGGTTACATGGCTTCTTTTACACAGGACAATGCTCTTGTTGAAGGGCTTTCGGAGGGCTGTTCTCTACTTAACTGCATTAACTGCATTTGCATGACATGGAACCCTCAATGGTGACTAGCCATGATGGGTTCCTGGGCCATCCAAGCCCAGACAGCATACCTAC
This sequence comes from Varanus komodoensis, assembly GCF_004798865.1. NCBI lineage: Eukaryota > Metazoa > Chordata > Lepidosauria > Squamata > Varanidae > Varanus > Varanus komodoensis. The sequence continues at coordinate 10,968,135 of NW_025335349.1, read as the reverse complement.
ATGCCTATTCCCCAGAATGTTCCATTTTGCCATCTAGGTTTAAAATACTCCTTTCTTGTGACAGATGTCAAAAAAAAAAAAAAAAAAAACTCTTATGAAAGTGGTGTGGGATGCAGAACTCTCCTTTCCTGAGTGCCAAGATGCTGGAGGCAGTGTGGAGAAGATGGAATGGATTGCAAACCATCAAGGCATACCAAAAAACTAGAGGATCACACTAATAAGGAAAGATACATTCACTACCTCCTTCCAAGAGCAAAACCTCCATTGCTGCTTTGTTTTCCAATTGAAAGTTTGCCCACTGACAGCTGTCAA